>NC_084484.1:70169436-70529037 GCF_030035675.1 Rhineura floridana | reverse complement strand
TAAAGTAGTCCAATAATAAAATGTATAAAAGCAGAATAAACTGGTAATGATAAAGCTGATGAGATCTAAAGCAGATTAAAAGGCGGGGGAAATTAAAATAAGATATTTTCCTGGTGCCAAATTAACATCAAGGTGGGCACTACCAGGTGAGCCTCTCTAGGAAGGGTATTCCAGAGCCGGGATTCCAGAAGGCCCTTTCCCTAGTAGCCACCTATGACACCTCATCCAGAGGGGCACCCAAGGAAGGGTATCATAAGAATATATCAAGGTATGAATAGGTACATATGGAGATAGCAGCCCATTCAGTACACCCTGAATGTCCTCATTCAGTGCACCAGAGAAGGACGTCTCCAATGATGGTGTTCCTGCTCAGCATGCTTCTCATGTGCCCTTTGTTCAGAGGAACATCTCATATCTAGATTCATTTTGTTGAGAGCAGAGGCCAGACATTATGCCTGTTGTGCACAATGCAAATGATGTCAAAAATGACAAATTGTTTCCTGCCCTGTAACATTTAGGAAACCTCACAACCTGATTCAGGATCATAGTGTCAGTTTTCTCACTCATGATTGCACAGCACTGACATGAAATGAGGTTGGGAAATGTTATAAAGTGTTGGTGGTGGGTCTTGGGTTAGGCATTTTCTATTTTTAAAATTATTATTACTTATTTATTTTTATTTAAATTTGTCATAATTGTATACTGAATACACCATAAATTCTGAAACAAAACAAAACAAAGCATATTACAATAAATCCAGAAATGCAAAAGGCTGTACATTTTCTTGAACTTTGTTACTCCAGTACATCACAAACATACTCCAATTTTTGGTAGAGATTCTTTGCCTACCCTCTCTGATCCTTACTATATTAGTTAATTTAACCATATATGCTATTTCCCATAGTTTCACATCTAAATATTGTGTAAATGGGAAGGAACTTGACATGGAGATCCTGTTTTGGTGCTATTCCCATTGTGAACATAACATTTCATCCTTCCGTTATTCTTCTTAACTCATACTACTAAACTACTTCAATTGCTTTACACATAGAAGCCACACAATATTACCCAAAGAAGAATGTCCTTAACAATGGGTATATGTAGAAGATATGCCATCTAGACACTGTAAGCCAAACATGGAGTTTCAACAGAATTTTTGTGTGAGGCCATAAAAGCATAACTATAAATATGATCTCCTTGTTGGTTGTTTATGTCTCAGCAACCCAGGTTTCAAATCATCTGACCCTAGACTGGCAGAATTTTCTGACATTTAGAAGTGATTGAGGGAATGAAACTGCTTCTCACTTCTGGAAGATCAGCAAACTCTTCTTATACCATCTGCATGATATTAGGAGTGAAAGAACTTGACCATTTACAAAGTGATAAATTGTATAAAGTGACAATATTCATATAGTCAGAAGGATAGCTGGTCATTTGTCGCATCTCGTCATATTGGGTATCCTAATTCAAAATATAGAGAAAGGGGGCATGATGAAATTCTCTATAAATGGCTACATCTTTGTATGATTGTATGTCCACCTCAGCAAGTTATCAGTTAGTAAACTGGCAGCTGTATCCTTGTTTTGTAGATGGGCTGTACTAGTTAGATCCATTCAAAGTGGGATCAGGCGTCAAACAGGGATGCGTCATTGCTCCGACCTTATTTGCTATTTTCATTGCCATGATTCTACACCTTGTTGAGGGGAAACTTCCCACTGGCGTGGAAATCACATATCGAACAGATGGAAAGCTTTTTAATCTCAGTAGGCTAAAAGCAAAAACTAAGGTAATTACAACCTCCATCGTAGAACTTCAATATGCCGAAGATAATGTAGTCTCCGCACATTCAGAGGAAGATCTTCAAACTCTCCTAAATGTCTTTGCAGAAGCATATGAAAAGCTTGGCCTCTCGCTTAACATTAAAAAAACCAAAGTGCTTCATCAGCAAGTGCAAACCAATCCCTCTGTAGCATCATCAATCCAGCTCAATGGTGCGACACTGGAGAATGTCGATCACCAAAATGCTTATTTACAAAGCCATTGTACTACCGACCTTACTGTATGCTTGTGAAACATGGGCCATTTATAAATGCCACTCCCAACTTCTTGAAAGATTCCACCAACGCTACCTCCGGAAAATTCTGCAAATTACTTGGGAAGATAGGCGGACTAATGTTAGCGTATTGGAAGAAGCAAAGACCATCAGTGTTGAAACAATGATCCTCCAACATCAACTTCACTGGACCGGCCATGTTGTTCGAATGCCTGATCACTGTCTTCCAAAGCAGCTACTTTACTCCCAACTTAGGGATGGAAAATGGAATATCGGTGGACAGCAAAAGAGGTTTAAAGATGTTCTCAAAGCTAATCTAAAAAAAATGGAACATAAGCATCGAGAACTGGGAAGCCTTGGCCCATGCGCATCCCAGTTGGAGGTCGGCCATTATCAAAGGTGCTATGGACTTTGAAGAAGCACGAGTACAGGGCAAAAGGGACAAACGAGCAAAGCAGAAGGCACGTCAAGCAAATCCTCATCATGACCATCTTCCATCTGGAAACCTATGTTGTCACTGTGGGAGGCTGTGTGGATCCAGAATTGGCCTCCACAGTCACTTACGGACCCACTGTTAACCTTACCCTGGAAGACAATCTTACTCGGCCATGAGTGATCGCCAATGAGTTAGAACAAAAAGCATCTGCCCCATCACCAATATACCTTAGTAGTTATGGTCAAAAACTCTCTGCAGTTTTTGATACCACAAAATAGCATAATTAGGATTAGGGTTGCCAGGTGTCCGGTTTTTGCATGTGTTGGGGGGTCCTCTCTGGGTCTCCAGTGAGCCACCTGAATCTTGACTCTTTGCTTTCTTGCTTTCTTTTAAAAAAATTAAGTTTCTAGGTGGTCTGGTTCAAAAGATATAAACCAAAACATCACCCCCCCTGCCGCAACTTCTGTTAGCACCAGCTGCTCTAATCCCTGCCCTTTCAGGTTTTTAGCCAATAAGTGAAGTCAGGGTTGTGATTGACAATATTTGTTGACCCTCCCAGGCAATACCTAAACCCCATTTCAAGTTCTGAGAACACTTTCCTTTTCCTGCTTGTTCACATCAGGAATTCAGCAAATTTATAGCTTTCAGCAGCATAAACAGTGCTTTCTCTGTACAGGATTGGGACTTGTTTCTGAGTAAACATGCATAGGATTGCACTACAACAAAAGAGCACAGCAGGATCTTGGTGGGCATACACAGTAAACAATTTTAGTTATAATAAAAGTGTGCATGCAGTTTTTTAATTACTTGCAAAAATGGCACATTATATATTTTATCTTTCAAATAATTTCTGAACAGAAGTTTTTAAAACTCCACATGCTGCAGTGTTATACTTTTCTAATTAAGGAATCAAACAAGTTTAAATTTTACTAGATTGTTGAAGAGGGCAGTTTATCTGTCTTATTCATAACCTGTTTTGAAAACCTTCCCAGTATGAAGCTTTTCTAGGAGTAAAGCTGAAATGCTAATTCCACATACCTGAGAGCTAACCCCATTGCACTTAGTAGGACTTACTTTTGAGTAGACACACCTTAACATGGTGAGGGGGGTTGAGAGTGTTGAAGAAGCTGAGAGCAATGCCGTCAGGAGTCTAGACCAAGAGGCTAGACTTCTAGCAGGGGCACCCAAGGCGGAATGGTCAAAGCTAAGACACCGGACTAAGATGCATACAGACTCACAGGAAGGCAATGGTATACCACCTCTGAATACCTCTTACCATGAAAACCCTATGAACAGAGTATCCAAAATGCAACATGAGATAGTGCTGGAAGATGAGACCCTCAGGTCAGAAGGCACTCACCGAGCTACTGGGGAAGAACAAAGGACAAGTACTAGTAGCGCTGTGACTAATGATGCAGCTGGGTCAAAGCGGAAAGGAAGACCAGAGGCTGATGCGCATAGATGCGAAAGGAGAGTCCGGAGTTGTATGATGCACACAATAGGAAGTAGAAAAAGAGGAAGGCCAAACAGGAGAGGGATTGATTCCATAAAGGAAACCACAGACATGAACTTACAAGATCTGAACAGGGTGGTTCATGACAGATGGTCTTGGAGGTCACTGATTCATAGGGTTGCCATAAGTCGTAATAGACTTGAAGACACATAACAACAAGAAAACATGGTTAGATTTTGTGCTGAAAATCAATGCAACTTTTGAGTGAACATAGAAAAGGATTGTGCTGTAAATCTTTCTCTCCCACTCCGATCCTTTTTTTTTAAGCAGTTAGGCAGGGCTTACTTTGGTGTCAGTGCTTTTATTTGGCAAGAAACTAATACTTTAAAAAAAATGTTCTGCAATGGCCAACTGGTTTTGCAATAAACTGTTCTATGGGGTGTATGTATTTTTACATCTCCAGTGTGTGTATCTATGGAATAGTTTCAACAAACCTGTGAGGTAGGGTTGGAAACCAAGGCAGAGGATCTTCTTAACTCTTACTCATTTCTCAAACCTCTGCAGTGAAGGGTTAAGTCTGTAAATAAGTTTGGAGCAGACACATTAAAAGGCAGGCAGGGCATTCCAGGTAGGGGGTTGCCAACTCTGCTTTGATATGGATATTTTTGCAGAGGATCCCTAGTCAAGCTTCACAAACAGCACAATCCTAACAATAACTACTCAGAACTACATCCTGTTTTGTTCTATGGGGCTTACTCCCATAGTAGTCCCTGTGTTTGGAATTGCAGCCTTCAGGGCATCCATCTTTTCTCCTGAGTGCTCACATCTAACATCTCCACAACACTAGGCTTTCTTCCTACAGTGGCCTTCTGTTGAGTGGCCTGGTCTGAGGGCACTTGAACCCCTCTTGCCAGAAGCAAGTAGGCTAGGTTAAATGTTCCTTACCCAGGCTGTCTAAGCAGGCGAGAAGGAATGATCCTGTCACTTCAGCTGGACCTGGAAACACCCTCATTTAGCGAAGATTACTATTTAATTTCCAATAAGAAATTTCTTTTTGTTTGAGTGGTATACTCCAAGCAACTGTGGTTGATGCATAATGTATCATGTTTAATGACATCACTAGGGCATGCCCCGTAACATCACTAGGGGCTGCCCCTGACATCTCAGGGTTTGGGATGTTTCTGACCTGGCAACCCTAATTAGGATCCATCCTCAGACTTTGAGAATTGCCCTGCATCCCCAAGTTCAGCAATATTCCCTCATGTAAGTGACATTGAACTTGTTCCAGAAAATAGTTACCTGTGAGCATGGGAGTGTTTATTTTTAACCGTTTGGAAAAGATAGATGAAGTTCCAGACTTTTATGGGCAAGAAAAAACATCTGTATGAAACAGTGTATGAAAGAGACAGATCTAGGTTACACTCAGAATCTCCAGCATTGGTGACAATGTTCTTATTTTGTATTCATACACATCTCTTTCCTGACTTCCCGATGAATTCCCTTAGTGCTGGACATCCAATTTCAAATGAAGCCTTAAAAGTACTATTTCTCAGGTGAGCCAATGGATACCAATGGAGTCACAAGGAAACTGTTATGAGCCTTTTTAACAAGAAAGAGGCATACCTACTCATGCATTAAAAGTACCTGACATCTTCTTCTACCACATCTTCTTAATATACATAGGGGATCCCTTGATATATACAACTTGTGACTCCAACTAAATAAGCTGTTCAGTTTTCTTCCTGGACATAATTTATACTAAAATCTGTCTCTTTTTTTTGTTTCATTGTGTTTAGGGAGAAAGTCAAATAATCTGTAAACGTAGCTTCATGGCTTTCCTCAGTGCCCTTCAGGACCGAAAACTGAGACACTGCTTAGTTTGCATTTTTATTAATATATTTTGAAAGCTCTGCAAAAGGGGTGCTGTGGATACTAGTGATTTGCCCTCTAATAGGCTAGTGCCTATAAAAGACAAATCCAACTATTACAAGTCTTACCAGCAGGAGATGGTGTCAAATATTTGGGCTGGAGTAGGGATGTTGGAGAATTCTGGTGAAAGCAGAAAAGGAAGCAGAAATTGTTGCAGTTTGTCTGCAAATGATACAAAATTAATGGCTTTTTTTAACATGATGCTTCCTTTACATTGAAATGAATGTAAGTTACTTAAGTTAGCTAAATAGTTATGTAAAGGAAGCCACAGACCTGAACTTACAAGATCTGAACAGGGTGGTTCATGACAGATGCTCTTGGAGGTCATTAATTCATAGGGTTGCCATAAGTTGTAGTCAACTTGAAGGCACATAACAACAACAACAACAGTGTCTCTTATTATTTTGCACAGAGAAACTCAAGCAATAATAATATATCTTACAAGATGTCTTTGTCTAATTCTGTTAGTATAGATAAAAAAAAATACTGGCTCCAATCTAATCAATGAAATTGTCCCTAATACTTTTTATTTTTAAAGCAGTCATGAGCTATGACCTCTGAAGCTGTGGAATACAGACAGCTGTACAGTCTCCATCACATCAGCTCAATACAAAATGTCCATGTGTGTATTAATCAACACAAGAAAGAAACAATTTTCTTGTGATTCCTGTGGGAGATACTGTGTACTGCCTTTTCCCTGAAAGATGGTTGCAGGATTACACCTGGTATATTTCATTAAAAGCATACAGGAAGTACAAAAAATCTCATTTTTGAGTATCATCCACAAATGACCTATTTATATTTGAAAGATAACGCCAGTCAGATGAAAAGAATGTTTGGTTAAAGAACATTAACTTGGAGGTAGACCTAAATCCAAATTATTTCACTGTATATTTAGCTAGCAACCTCACTGTTTTCATTAGCGCAATATGTGTGAAATTGCTAGTCTGCTTTTTTTAAAAAAATCAAATGATGGAGGACCCCCTCCCCCAGTTCTAACTGACTATTTGAAGAAATGGCAAATTGCCACTTTAGTATATCACTTCTTAGCTGGTGTCAAAGGTCATGACCCTCACTACCTTTCACAAAGTGATTCTCATAGATGGTAATTTGTACAAGGCTAAAAGAGATAACTGGTTAGTTACATACTGAAGAAATATATATAATGAAAACTTATTAAAGAACCAAAATGCACCTGGGTAACATTGGTTTAATTTCACATTCTTTCACTTTTAGTGCAAAAATTGGATGTTCTCAGACCACGTTCATGCTACATACTCAGTGGTTCATGCTAAATACTCAGTGGTTGGGAGTGAAGGGAGAATGGCGTTTGCCACCCCCCACTCTTTGGGAGGATTTGGGAATATTCCCGAAGGTTTTGTGTGGGGTCAGGTGGGGTTGGTCAATCGAAAGGAAGAAGGGAGGAGACGGGTTTAAAAGCCCGCTCCTCCCTTAGCACTTGCCTCTTTCACCTTGCGGCACCCTCCCTCCCTCCCTTGTCAGTATGGGCTTTGCTAGTTGACATTTGGGGCTGAGTAGGATTTTTTTGGGGGGGGATCTGATTTCAGAGTCCCTTTTGTTTTGCCTACTCCATACTGTTTGGATTGATTCAATTGGCCTTTGGGGGGGGTTGAGGTCGTCTAGCTTTGGCTGGCATGGAATTCGGGCAGGTGAGGAAGGAGGGGGTAAAAACAGGAGACAGGCATTTTGGTAAAGGGCACTCGCTAGAGAACCATCAGTGTTGACGGTCTGGTGGGGATCTGGTGAGTGTCCTTGTGGGACCAACTTGCGCAGTGGGGTGAACTCCTGTATGACGGGGCCACGCTGTGGAGGTTGGAACCACATACCTGGCTCTACTAGCAAGGAGGGACTGGTTCTCCCACATCCTTGACTGGAGGGTTACAGTCCACAGTGACTGATGTGCACAGAGGACTGGAGGGAATACAGTTAGGTTTGTTCTCACCTGCCTGAAGCAGTTTGAATCTGGTTATTTGGATTAAATGGGCTAAGATTTCATTATTTGTTATATTTTAATAAATATAAAATTATTCCATCTCTGTGTCACGAGTCTTCCTTGGTGTGGTGGCAATGCCTGGTGATAAGAGGGGGACACATGCCCCCCATAACTCTACAGACTTTTGCCCTTGCATGCTCAAGCTGAGTGGATAAAGGGGGCCTCACTGCCATCTAGATCTTGTACTCGCTCACATATGGATTCATTTGTACTGTATAAAAGTGTATATATTTACTATCCATAGAGGTGTGTGATGCTAAAAAAGATCTTCCAAATCTAGGCCTAATGGTTGTAAAATACCATCTGAAGCTGCACCAATCCGGGCATTGAAATTCCTACAAATAAAATTAAACGTATTTGGAAACTTCTCCATTATCTGTTCCATGAGAAGTGTTGAATCTTCCCATACTTTGTCAACCACCAATAAGCAATTGGCAGGGCGAAATAGGTGTTTATGCAGAAAAGAGTTTTTCCTTCATCAGTTTTAATTTATACTGGTAGAAGGCAATTGTTTCGTAATCCAAAATCTACCATCTGGGATTCCCCTGCCAATTCTATTGAAATGAAGGATGCCGAGCCTCCACTGCCTTGGCCTTTCTTACATTTCTTTATAGCTGACTGACTGAATGATTTATAACCCTGAAGATATGGCGGATTATGTTCATGGGACCAAGTCTTTTGTAAACAAACTATATTGTATTGTTGGAGCATTCAAGAGAATTCTTTGTCCGCCAATTTGTTTCCCCAACTCGACAGATTCCAGGAAACTATACCCAGCCCTTTCTGGTTGGTACCTAGTTAATTATGTCTTGAGAAAGTTTTGTAGAGCTTTTTATTTATTTATTATTTATTTTATATCTTACCCTTCCTCCCAGCAGGAGCAGGGCTTTGAGTTGTTAAAGTTGGTCCTTTTTTTATTGCCCCTATATATAAAACTATCCTGAACTGAACTGGCCAGTTCGAACACCATGATGTACATTGTTTATGAAATGGGGCTTTTGATCCTTCAACCTGTCAAGGTATATCCCATTTCCTGCTTTGAGGTCAGGATGTTTGTTCTTCTTTTCATTTCTGTGGCAATGTATCTGAATGTTGTTTGGGTAAGTAACAAATGGGGGAATCTTATATCTCAGGTTCTTCCAGCTCCTTAAGTCCCATTACCATTTTTGAGCTGTGTTTCTCTTTCTTGTAAAGGAAGTGAGGAATTAACATGCAGTTGGCATGACTTGTTTTGAGATCCTTGTAACTCAAACAACAGCTCTCTATCAGTGAATTTGTAGAGTAAAGCCCAAAATGTACACCATACCTCTGAATCCTGGAAAGTTAATTCAATACTGCTTATTTGTCCATACTGGGACAGGCACTTGCAGTGACCTCTGCTTCCTAAATTCAAGGACGCCTCCGAGATGGACTAAATTCCTGCTAAGTGCTCTTGCTCAGCTCTCATTGCCCTACATAGTTTCTTCACTGGCCAACTGCACATAACAACCTGCAATTCATCTGGAGGTTTTTCCCAAGGGGAGCCATTTTTCAAAATAGATCTTACCCCCTTGTTCTCTGTGGCCAATGCTCTTTACCCTTTTCCTCTGTCTGTGTTGTATGGAGTGGGTAGAAAACAGTCTTGAAATCTCAGAGGATTCATCAAGGTTTAATGAAGTGAAATTTAACAAATTACTGTTGTCTTTCACTTGAGCAATAGGTGAGGCAGTATCAGAATACTCATCAATTATCAACAATCTTGGGCCAGACGGTGAGATTAAAAATGGAAGAGGAGTTGCCAGTACTAACTTCATGCTCATTATGGTTAGAGTGAGGGGAAATTTCTGAGTTAGCTTTCCAGTCTTGAAATATATGATTGAGTTGTTTAATTGCTGAATCTGTAAAGCGCTTATCAACCTCTGACTTATCCTTAACTTGGTGATCAGCCAGGGTATCCCTGTCCATCGTTTCTTGGGCACGCAAATCTATCTGGGGAGCCACTGTCAGAGTCCCAAGCTCTACTAGCTCAGCCAATGTTCCAATAGTGGCTTTCAAGCCAGAAATGTCCTGTTGCAGCACATCCGTTTTATAAAAAATTCTCTTTGCTGTTTGCTTCGATAGAAAACATTGATCTCTTAAGAGATCACGCAATGTAGTGGTTTCAGTTTCTGTAACTACTGAATTGCCTTTATCCAAATTCTTTCTGAGTGTGTTTAATGTTTCTTTAAAAGAAGAGATTTGTATTTGTAGGGGTGATGGGGAATCTACTCCTCCCTCTGACAGAGCTGGATCAATTGACCAGTTAGCTGGATGTTCATTAAAAGAATATATGGTAGGATCACCTTCCAGAAAGTGAACATCTCCTACATCATCCACTGTGCACACACAATTTAGTGAACCAAGACTGTCATTTGAGGGCAAATCTACAGTTTCTTGATATCCAGTGCTCATTTTCTTCCATCTCAATTTCTCTAGGTACAGAATCACAATTGTCTAATATGGATTTCTAACCTAAGTTGGGTAATGATTTTTTAGTTGAAGCCTGGAGATGCTGGGCATGAGTGATAACCATGATCAATAATAATATAATATAAAATATTATAGAACACTAATAAAAAGTAAGATATAATGTATAACATAGGCCCAAGGAAGCAGAATATCAATTGATATAAGCCTGTAAGTAAACTCACTTAAAAATTAGCTAAAATTAAATAATAATTTTCAAAATAGAATAGAATTAATAAATACTAAACGTTCAGAAAACCATATATCCACCTTAACAAGGAGGCACACCCAACCAGATGGTATGCAGACGGTTTCCTAGTTCTGTTGAGAGATGGTATCAGGTCGGTGGTTGTCTCTAGTGAGCAGTCTTTTTGTGCAGATAGACAGCTATTAAAAGCAGGCTAGGTCAGGAAGGTAACCATCTGGTAAAGCTAAAGCAGTGCCACAGGCTCCAGTCGCCAGGCAAGACAGAAGGCTCATGCCTCTGCTAAGGTGCAGCCTTTCCTAGTTTTACCTGGGATGGGAGGAGCAAAAGCAAACACTGGAGCCACAGGTGGGCACAATTCTTCCCCTCAGACACACAAACTGATAGGCAGCAGCTTCTCCCCTGAAAGTGTATACTGATTTGGAATTTGAGTATTTACTTCTGTATCCTATTAATAAGTATTGAAATTGAAGTTGTTATTGTATATATAAATGTTATAAACTTGATATTTTTAATGAAATTGCGGTATGTATTTTTATATAAAGAAGACAATGGTAGTTTAAATGTATTAGCAATGAACTAATCTGCATTGATTGATATTCTGAAAATGCCTTCTCTGTTTCCTCTCCCTCTCAATTTCTGGCACCATGATCTCAAACATTTTCATAAATAGATTTGCTTGCACCACCTATCCTGTTTGGACACCACAGGAAGTATTAGGGCCAGTTCACAGAACTAAATTGATGTGCTGAGAAGTTCACAGGGCTAAATTGACGTGCTGAGTGGATTTGAGCACATTTTGCATGAGGTGAAGCAGTCATCTGTAATAGGTCCAGCATGCACCCTAATTAGTTGTGAACTAAATACAGCTTGAGTTTTCACACTGCATAAGTGTTAAAGGATACCCCACATTCTCACCACCATCGTTTTAGTTAAATGGGTCTTTCAGCACATTTTACCCTACATTAGACTAATGAATTACAAACTCATTGATATTGCTGAAGAGAGCCCAGTGAAGACAATGGAAGACATGCACGCACAAGATGTATGGAGGTTATAGCATTATCTTGTTCATTTTTTAAAAGGTAGAATATCATATGCTCCTAAAGAGCTGACAATGTTATACAGAGTATCTTCGCATGTATATAAGAATCTCCTCTTTCAATGATATAAAATTTAATTATGTGCTGCCATCTTATAATTATCTATGTGTGTCTCTGTGTAATAAATTGTTATTCACCAAATTTATGCTACAACAACAGCCAGGTTTGAAACAACTCTGCACATGTACATCTGCATTGCATTCAAAATATTAGCATTCCCTTTCCTTTTCCATCATGAGTCTTGTGGTAACTTAAAAATGAACATATATATTATGGCAAAAGCTTTCAACAATTAGATGCAAGAGTGAAATAATGTCCTTTTCATTCTGTGTATCATTTGCATTGCTTCAGTTTGCTTTAGATTCCTGAATGTTTAAGTCTTGAGTGGATTAGTTTCCTTGGATGAACTGGCAGAGGTGTATGGACATTTTTACTTTAGTATAATACCTACCAGAAGATATTACTGTGTATTTTTAAAGTTAATACTTCACTGAACATCAGAAGAAATTTGTTATTCCGTTTGTTTATTTTGGATGCATCAGTATTAAAGATAACAGTCCACAAGTGCAGTAGAAGATTGCGTGGTGAGGAGCCAGCACTCACCAGACACCCCCCCCCCAATCATTGCTACCATTCTGGGAATAGGGAGGGAGTTGCAAGGTGATGAGGAGGTTGGTGTGGTGCAAATGCACCAACAGGAGCACCCAACTGGATCCACTGGTGCATTTGCACCGCACCAACCTCACTTACCCTTCTCCCTCCAACTCAACCAACCAGAATTGAGTGGTGATGCTGTACCATGCCATCCAATATTACACAAGTGGTGTTGGTGCTAGTGGTGGTCAGTGTTGTGGTTTGCTAGGTACAATCACCAGTGGCTGTTATGTGATGATTGAGGGGGTGAGGGGAATTCTGACCCTTTCCTTCAGGTGGAGAAAGACGCACTGCTGCAATACAGGCAAACACATGGTTGATACCCCCTTTGAATGTCAGCAGCCCATGCTCATAGAGCAACATCAATCATATCAAAGAAAAGCACCATAGGCTACCTATTAACTTTATGCTTGCACATATAGTATCTACTTAAGTGGTTGAGAGTATCCATTCCAGTTTTTGTTGTGTTGTAATGTCTGATGATATCTGGTTTATGCTCTTCACCAAACATTACCATGTCATGATGCATGGTTGACAGCAGAAGTACTGATTTCTCTTGTTGGGGGACATATGATACAAGTGTATGTTCACCATCAAAGCAAAAGATTGAAGAGTGAACTTGCCTTTCAAAATCTGGCAGCAGTTCCACTGGTATACAGAGTTTATTTCTCCTAATGATGCCAACATAAGTAAGATCTTTCTGTAGCAAATCTTGAGCCTACTCAGTGCTGGTGCTGGTGCTGGTGAAGGCATTTTCTCCAACTACATTCCTACCACTATTGTAGCACAGTTCCATGGTTAACAACATTGTCACCAAGATGGGTTTCCCTTGTCCCTCCAGGCTGCTTGCCAAGGTAAATATTACCTTTTGAAGGGAATGCCCTGGACATTTCAGAGGACATCCACCCATGAGAGATGCTTGGAACCAGCTCTGGATGGATGCAGTTTAGTTACTTCCCTTCCTGTCTCAGCTTCTCCCAGAAAATGGGGGTGAGATGGGGATAGCCTGAGCAAAGCCTGAGCACCAAGATTCTTGCCCTTTGTGCATTGAACCCAATAATTCATGTGGATGAATTTCAGATAATCTGCTTTGTTTTGTTTTAATTCAGTTCCTATTTCATCCAGTTCATGGAATATCTGGGAACATGTTTCATGGGGAACAACTTTCAGTGGGGATCTTTTATTTTTATTTATTTATTTAATTAGATTTATATCCCCCCTTTCCTCCCAGTAGGAGCCCAGGGCGGCAAACAAAAACACTAAAAACACTCTAAAACATTGTAAAAACAGACTTTAAAATACATTAAAACAAAACATCCTTAAAAACATATTAAAACAAAACATCTTTAAAAATATCTTTTTTTTAAAAAACTTTAACATCTTTTTTTTTTAAAGCTTTAAAACGTATTAAAAATAAATTCCAACACAGACGCAGACTGGGATAAGGTCTCAATTTAAAAGGCTTGTTGAAACAGAAAGGTCTTCAGTAGGCACTGAAAAGAAAACAGAGATGGTGCCTGTCTAGTATTTAAGGGGAGGGAATTCCAAAGAGTAGGTGCCACTACACTAAAGGTCCACTTCCTATGTTGTGTGAAACAAACCTCCTGATAAGATGGTATCTGCAGGAGGCCCATGTGAGCGTCCTTCCCTGGCTCTCCCTGTCAGGTTCCTACCTGCGCGTGGCTACTGCCTGTCACTAGGCACCACCAGGGACTCCACCAGTCCGGACCGCTCTCTCTTATGGTTTCTCTCCCCGCTCTAGCACAGATCTCAACAGATCCCCCTGCTAGGCAACCACCAGTAACGTCCCAATACTAGTATTCCCAGAGACTCTGAATACTGGTATTGTTATTCTCTTCACCGCTGCCACCATTTGTTACAGTTCCCCTTCAACCTTGGTCATTACCTTACCCTCCCTTCTGGTCTGTGAAACCCCAGCCAAGGATCAGGCCTTCGGTAAACCAAATTAAGTATTTATTACAGATAACAAAGCTAACAAGATTAACAAGATTTCTTCTTAAGGCACATAAGCATATGGTTTTACTCAATACTAATCCGAACTCCACCTCCCTCCTGGCAAACAACTCTCTAAACCCCACCAAGCAACCCACTCAGTTCTCTTCTCTCCCCAGATTCCACTCTCACTCTTCCTTTTATACATTCAGCCATTTTAAACACTCAGCCAATCATCTCGCATTCTACTGCCCATTCACTCCCCCTCCTCTTTCACTCCACTTACCATGTAAACAACCAACACTTACCTTATATACATTAATATAGGAACATCACAGCCCTCACCTACAGAGCACAGTGATCAACTGGGTATATAAAGTGTAAGACGGTCTTTCAGGTACCCTGGTCCCCAGCTGTATAGGGCTTTGTACACCAAAACCAGCACCTTTAACTTAGCCCAGTAGCTAACAGGTAGCCAGTGCAATTCTTTCAGCAGCGGGGTGACATGTTGGCGATATCCTGCCCCAGTGAGCAGTCTCACTGCCTCATTTTACACCAATGCAGCTTCTGGATCAACCTCAAGGGCATTCATTCATTTCATTGGCGATCACTCATGGCTGAGTAAGATTGTCTTCCAGGGTAAGGTCTTTAACAGTGGGTCCGTAAGTGACTGTGGAGGCCAATTCTGGATCCACATAGCCTCCCACAGTGAGGACATAGGTTTCCAGATGGAAGATGGTCACGATGAGGATTTGCTTGACATGCCTTCTGCTTAGCTTGTTTGTCCCTTTCACCCTGTACTCATGCTTCTTCAAAGTCCATAGCACCTTTGATAATGGCCGACCTCCAATGGGGATGCTCATGGGCCAAAGCTTTCCAGTTCTTGATGCTCACGTTACATTTGTTTAGATTAGCTTTGAGAATATCTTTAAACCTCTTTTGCTGTCCACCGATATTCCATTTTCCATCCTTAAGTTGGGAGTAAAGTAGCTGCTTTGGAAGACGGTGATCAGGCATTCGAACAACATGGCTGGTCCAGAGAAGTTGATGTTGGAGGATAATTGTTTCATCGCTGGCGGTCTTTGTTCTTCCAATAAGCTAACAGTAGTCTGCCTATCTTCCCAAGTAATTTGCAGAATTTTCCAGAGGCAGCATTGGTGGAATCTTTCACATTACAGTAATCCATCCTGGAGGTTACCAGTGCATGGATAACAGTGGATATCCCGGTCCAGAAACAGCTGCAGCTGTCTTACCAGCTAAAGCTGGTAAAAGACACTCCTAGCCATTGAGGTCACCTGGTCTAGCGATAAAGATGGATCCAGGAGTGACCCCAGACTCTTTCAGAGGGAGTCCAACCCCATTCAAACCTGTCCAATTATCTGAACTCAGGAACCACCAACCCACAAAAAGAACAAGCAAAGTTTACAGCAGAGCCTACTCAACAAGCAATAGGGCTGAGTTCCAGCTGAAATAACATTTGGAAAAACCTTTTTTTTTTTTTTTTTTGCAAATCAGATTTTAAAGATGTTTCCTGCTTGGCTAAATGAATTATCAAGTTAGTGTACAACTTACAAAATGTTATTGCAAGTCATCTGTAATATATTGGCGAATACTTTCTATTACTGCCTATCTGCTGTCAGAACAACTGAAGATAGACAGTTACTACACATCAAATATGGACAGATACAAATCAGTTCCCGTTAAATGTTGGCTCTGGCTAGACAAACAACTGGAAGTCAAATGCTGGTGCAGAGTGCAGAATATTCACCAAATAGTCCAGACATCTAGTGAATATTTAGAGAATATTCACCATCACTATCTGAATAAATAAATTTTGTGGAGCAAATTCCTCTAAGCTTCAGGCGCAGTTAACCTGGATCTGACTAAAAGACATTGTTGCTTTTAGGAACTTAGGAAGCTCCCTTACAGGGAGTGAACCTATCCCCCCTCTGTGTCAATACTATTGGCAGCAGGTTTCCAGGGATTTAGACAGGGGCCTTTTGCAGCCTTATCTGGAGATGCTAGGGTTTGATCAGTGATGAATCAGATGCCCATGGGAAGCCCACAAGCAGAGCCTGTGTGCAACAGCATTCTGTTCATCTGCAGTTCCCAGCAACTGGAATGTGGAGGCATACAACAGTGGAGGTAGAACACAGCCATCAAGGAGGGTAGCCACTGATAGTCTTATCCTCCATATGCTCTCCAACTGAGCTGTGGCCCAACTCAATTTTGTTTCTTCCACCATCTTGTCTGCTAGTTCTTCCCCTCCACTGTTGCCAGAACTGCTTTACTATTTCCTTTGAGTACAGAACAGCAGGGTCTAGTGAACGATGGGTCTTGAAGTTTCACATTTGTGATGCTTTTGCAATGTCTCTGGCACATGACACTTTTCTTACCAGTTAACTTCTAAAAATTGATATGTACACAAGTCAGAATTGGAACATGGAATCAAAATGGAGAGCTATCCACATCCAGAATGGGAATCTCACTGGCTTATGTTCCCTTAAGGAACAATTCTGTTTTATTTTTTATTCAAGAGTTATTAACTACACTGGGCCCTTCTTGATTTGATCTACAGCTAAGGTTTTCACAGTGAATGTGACTCCCTTAATGAAATTCTTCTTTGCCTTCTAAATAAAGATTATTACAACTTAAGGTCAATTCGGGTTGCACTTCTTTTTAAAGGACTGCTGCTCCAGGGATGCATTTTGGAAGAGAATATTTTTGCAAACCATAAATCAACTTTCCTTAATTCAACTTTAAAAAAAACAACAACTTGTGAACAATGGCTCCTATAAATCCAAGTGCGATTTTATTCCTGCCTTTTGGCTAATATTTAGTATTGGATAGATTTATCTTGGTTTCACTGCAGGTTAAGGCCGCTGCAGATGAAGTTAGAGGCCCCAGGACAGTCTGGCCATTTGAGTAATGCCATCATATTTTATTTTGTAAGGTGTGAGAGAGAAAGAGAGCGAGAGAGAACAAAATATTCCAAGTCAACCTCAGACATGTAGGATCTCTATATATATTCCAAGCAGTTAGCATTGTTGCTTACAAATAATGCCAGTAAGCTGGATCCAAAGTGTAAAGGCAGTGTTCTGTTCATACATGCATGTGTGTCTACTTTCTGACCCAATAGCAGCTCCGAAGTGGCATCATATGCACTGCAAAGATGCAAGAATTAAATATTTTCCCCTTCTACATGCACATGTGGAAACCCTTTCCACAGAGGCAGGGTTGGGAAGCAGGATTGGATGTAGGGTTCCCAGATCAAAAGCATCCCAAACTCTGAGATCTCAGGGGTGGGCCGTAGTGATGTCACAGGGGCATGTTAGTGATGTCATTAAGCACGATATGTTAAACATCAACCACTGTTGCTTGGAACATACCACTCAAACAAAAAAAAATCTCAGACTGGAAATTAAAATAGAAATCTTAACTAAATTAGGGTGTTCCCAGGTCCAGCTTAAATGACGGGACCATTCTCACCTGTTTAGGAAACCTGGGTAGGGAACATTTAATCTAGTCTACTTGCTTCTGGCAAGAAAGGTTTAACAGCCCTCAAGCCAGGCCAGTCACCAGAAGGCCATTGTAGGAAGAAAGGAGCCTAGTGTCATGGAGGTGTTAAATGGGAGCACTCAAAGAGTAAAGATGGATGCCCCTGAAGGCTGCAATTCTAAACACACTTACTAAGGGACCAAGCCCATAGAACAATCTCTGCCAGTCCCCCTCTACAATGAGTTTTTGCCGGGCCGTGAAGACCTGGCTCTTCAGGCAGGCCTTTGGGGTGGGTTAGATTTTATCATTATAGCTTTTAGATTTTAATGTTATTGTATTGGTGTGTCGTTTTGTGTTATGTTGTTCATTTTGTACGTCGCCCAGCGTGGCTGGATGGCCAGCCAGATGGGCGACTAAGAAATCCAATAAATTAAATTAAATTAAAAACAATAATTTTATTGTTTTAATTCTTTCTGTGAACTGCTTTGAGGTTTCTTACAATAAAGTGGTATATAAATGTTGTAAGTAAAAAATATAAATAGATTTCAGAGTCTTTGTGGCCCTTGGGTCTCTTTCCTCTTTTAGGAACAAAGGAATCTGCCTTATACTGACTCAGGCCACATGGTACTATCAGAGCTTGGAAAAGTTACTTTTTTGAACTACAACTCCCATCAGCCCCAGCCAGCATGGCCACTGGATTGGGCTGATGGGAGTTGTAGTTCAAAAAAGTAACTTTTCCAAGCTCTGGGTACTATCCAGCTCAGTACTGATGACTAGGGTTTATTTATTGTACTTATATACCGCCCCATAGCCGAAGCTCTCTGGGCGGTTGCCAGGTAAGAAGCATCCCAAAACCTGAGATTTCAGGGGCGGGCCCAAGTAATGTCATGGGGGTGGGCCCAGGTGATGTCATTAAGCATGACACATTAAGCATCAATCACAGTTGCTTGGAGCATACAATTAAAAAAAATCTGATTGGAAATTAAGATACAAATCTTAGCTAAAAGATGGAGCCTGGGTAGGGAACATTAATCTAGCCTACTTGCTTTTGGCAAGAAAGGTTTAGGTGCCTTCAGGCCAGGCCAGTCACCAGAAGGCTGCTGTAGGAAGCAAGGAGCCTAGTGTTGTGGAGATTGTTAGATGGGAGCATTCAGGAGTAAAGATGGATACTCCTGAAGGCTCCAGTTCTAAACACACGTACTAAGGGACTAAGCCCCCATAGAACTCAACAGGACTTACTTCTGAGTAGATATAGTTTGGATTGTGCTGTTGGTAAACCTTGACTAGGGATCCTCTGCAAAGACATCCATATCCAAGCAGGGTTGACAACCCCCTCCCTGGAATGCCCTGCCCTCATCTTTTAATGTGGCTGCTCCACACTTCTTTACAGATTTGACCCTTCACCTCAGAAAGAGGTCTGAGAAATGAGTAAGAGAAAGAAGATTCTCTACCCTTTCTGCCTACCCTGTGGGCTGCTATAAACTCACTTTGACAGCCAACCTAATTCCAGTGAGTAATAATTGACAGAGAGAAAACACACATGGTTTGGTCTACCTTCACAGGCAGCAGTTTGGGAATAACAATTGCAGCCATACTTTCAAATATGTGAATTCTCTTTGATCAACATGCAACCAACCAGGTGCATCATCAATGGGTTTTAGGGGGTTGAGCTGAGCACATGCAACCACTGCTGTTGCTTCTATGGATGTAAGCGAGTGAGGTTAAAGGTAAATGAAATGCAAACAGAAAATGAAAAACAAAGACAGTGATGCTTTCCTAAATGCAGTACAATACCAAACACGACAAGATTCCTATGAGGAAGGCAGACAACTTAGCATCCCACAACCAGTCAGGATTGATAACCGAAAACCAAAACTAAAAGAATCCTAGCAGCCAGTCAGTTGATGCAGAATGCTGTGGCATAATTGCTGACACGAGTGAGATCCTAAATGTAAATGTACTGCTTTTATGTCGATTCCAACTTATGGTGACCCTATGAATAGGGTTTTCATAAGGCTGAGAGGCAGTGACTGGCCCAAGGTCAGCCAGTGAGTTTCCTGCCTATGTGGGGATTCGAATCCTGGTCTCCCAGGTTATAGTCCAACACCTTAACCACTACACCACACTGGCTCTCTCTCGAGTGAGATCCTATCAGCACATAATACCTCTGCTCTGAAATCTGCATTGGTTGCTGATTTGCTACCAGGCCAAGTTCAAGCTGTGCTTTCCATGTTATGGGTGCCACATAGTACTTGTTCTGCTCTTGTAAGAAACCAGTCCTGCAAAGTGGCAGCATTTTGGATACTCTGTTCATAGAGTTTTTGTGGTAACAGGTATTCAGAGGTGGTTTACCATTGCCTTCCTCTGACTTTGGACACATATACTTTGGACACATAATGAGAAGACATGATTAATTAGAAAAGACAATAATGCTGGGAAAAAACAGAAGGGAGTAGAAAAAGAGGAAGACCAAATAAGAGATGGATAGATTCCATAAAGGAAGCCACAGACCTGAACTTACAAGAACTGAACAGGGTAGTTCATGACAGATGCTATTGGAGGTCACTGATTCATAGGGTCGTCGTAAGTCAAAATTGACTTGAAGGCACATAACAACAACAACAACAACAAAGTGGCAGCACCTATCCTTTGGAACTCCTTGCCTACTGACATTAGGCAGACACCTCTTTTCAGCACCTGCTAAAATCATTTTTGTTTAGGCAAGCCTATCCAGGCATGTAGAAGCTATTGTGTTTTTAAATCTGTTTTTAACTCATTGTTGGTTTAATTATTTTGAATGTTTTTAAATACATGTCTTTAACTGTTTTTGCCAAGATTTTTATTGTTTTAATTCTTTCTGTAAACTGCTTTTTACAATAAAGCAGTATGTAACTGTTGTAAATAAAATACATAAATAAATTTTGGAGTCACTGTGGTCCTTGAGTCTCTTCCCTCTTTTAGGAACAAAGGAATCTGCCTTATACTGATTCAGGCCATTTGGTACCGCATAGCTCAGTACTGATGACATGGACTAGCATTGGCTCTCCAGGATTCCAGGCAATAGTCTTTTCCATAAATTGAATTCTGGACCTTTGCATGCAAAGCATATGCCCTACCAATGAGCTACAACCCTTCCCCTGTTTAAAAAAGTATCTTTTAAAATTGTTCTTTTCAATTCACTCTTGAATGCACATCATACCTAGGGCAGATCCACACCATTCATTTAAAGCACATTCAACACCCATTTGAAGCACATTAATCCCACCACAGAACTGCAGTTTGTTAAAAATGGTGAGAACTATAACTGTGAGGGGGAAACAACACTTCCCAGGATTCTTTAGGGGAAGTCATGCGCTTTAAATATGAGTTGGATGTGGTTTAAACAGAGCTTGGAAAAGTTACTTTTTTGAACTACAACTCCCATCAGCCCCAGCCAGCATGGCCACTGGATTGGGCTGATGGGAGTTGTAGTTCAAAAAAGTAACTTTTCCAAGCTCTCGGTTTAAATGTATTGTGTGGATCCACTTAATAAATTTTGCCTGCATGTAAATTGTTTTAATTAATTTTTTCAATATGGAAATGAGCTATAAAGTGTAGTGGGTGACCATGGGCTACTCACCGTCTCTCAGCCTATCTGCCCCACAGGATGAAAACAATGGAGAACCATGACCACCTCAAGCAAGAAGGGCATACTTAAAATGTAAAGGAAGTATTGTGCAACCATAATGTGAAATTGGATACTTATTGGGACACAGTATGAAGAAATATTTATATAAGCACGACTATCAAATATGTTTATTATTTACACAACCAGTAAAGATATTTATAGTGCAATCCTAAATTTGTTTACTCAGAAGCAAGTCCCAATGTATTCAATGGGGCTTACTCAACCAGGGAAAACTGCAGCCTCAAGTGATAAGGAACTTGTTCTTTTAACAAGCCTTTTAAGTTGAGACCTTATCCCAGTCTGTGTCTGTGTTGGAATTGCTTTTTAATATGTTTTTAAACATTTTCTTTTTTAAAAAAGTGTTTTTAAAGCTTTTAAAAAATGTTTTGTTTTAATATATTTTAAAGTCTGTTTTTATTATTTTTAAAGTGTTTTTAGTGCTTTTGTTTGCCACCCTGGGCTTCTACTGGGAGGAAGCATGGGATATAAATCAAATCATAAATAAATAAATAAATAAACTTCAGTCACTCAACCCAAAATTCAGAATCATGCCACATTAAGCTGTTTTGCAACTGTTTATACTTGTTTTATGGTTATTGGTTTTTAAAGGGGTTTATTTCTTATTGTGAGCTGCCTTGTTTCCAGTCACCAACCCTACCTCACAGGGTTGTTGGAAAGACTACACACACACACACACACTTGCAGGTGTAAAAATACACCCCATACAATAGTTTATTGTCAAACCAGTTGGTCATTGCAGAACATTTTTTAAAAATCAGTATTAGTTTCCTACATAATAAAAAATGTGATACCTAGGTAAACCCTGCCTAATTGCTTTAAAAATAGGATTGGAGGGGCAAAGATTTACAACACAAACACAATTCTTTGTTATGTTTACTCAAAAGTCCCATTAATTTACAACACAATCCTAACTTTTTTTTAAATTGAAGCTGAGAGTCTGGAGATTAAGGTGAGTTACCCAGAAACCCAGAGGGGAACCCAAAAAACTGGAGAAACTGGCCAAAAACCGGACACCTGGTAACCCTACTGATGACATGGAATAGCACTGGCTCTTCAGGATTCCAGGCAACAGTCTTTCCCAGAGATTGGATCTTGGACCTTTGCATGCAAAGCAAGTGTCCTATCACTGAGCTGCAGGCCTTCCCCTGTTTAAAAATTATCTTTTAAAATTGCTCTTTTCAATTCACTAATGAATGCACAACATTCCTAGGGCAGATCCACACCATGCATTTAAAGCACATTCAACATACATTTGAAGCACATGAATCCCACCACAGAATCATGGCAACTGTAGTTTGTTAAGGGTGGTGGGAATTCTAATTGTGAAGGGGAAACTACACTTCGCAGGATTCTTTGGGGGAAGTCATGAGCTTTAAATCTGAATTGGATGTGCTTTAAATGTATTATGTGGATCTGCATTACTTCATAAACTTTTCCTGCATATAAATCATTTTAATTATTTTTTAAATGGAAATCAGCTACAAGGTGACCATGGGCTATTCACCATCTCTCAGCCTAATCTGTACCTCAGGGTGAAAACAATGGACCATCACCACCTCAAGGGAGAAGGGCACACTTAAAATGTAGGGGAAATAATAATGGACATCCATAGTTTGAAATCAGATACATATTGAGATATAGTATGAAGAAATATTTATATAAGCATGATTGTGAAAGATGTTTATTATTTAAACAACCTGTAAAGATATTTATAGTGCAATCCTATGCATGTTTACTCAGAAGCAAGTCCCAATGTATTCAATGGAGCTTACTCAAACAGGGAAGCGTGCACAGGACTGCAGTCTCAAATGATAAGGAACTTAACTCACCCAAAACAAAATGCAGAATCATGCCAACTTCAAGCTGTTTTGCAACTATTTTATGGTTATTGGACTTTTATTTCTTGTTGCGAGCTGCCTTGGTTTCCAACCCTACCTCACAGGGTTGTTGGAAAGATTCCATACACACACACACTGGAGATGTAAAATACACCCTATATAATAGTTTATTGTCAAAACCAGTTGGTCATTGCAGAATGCTTTTTTAAAAATCAGTATCAGTTTCCTACCAAATAAAAGCATTGACCTTTGGGTGAAGGGCGGGTAATAAATTCTTATTCTAATTATTGATTGTAAGTAAACCCTGCCTAATTGCTTAAAAAAAAGAATTGGAGGGGGAGAGAAAGATTTACAACACAATCCTTTGCTATGTTCACTCAAAAGTCCCACTGATTTACAGCACAATCCTAACCATGCTACTCAAAAGAAGCCCTACTGAATCCAATGGGGTTTATTCCCAGGTATGTGGGAATAGCATTGTAGCTTTACTTCCAGAAAAGTGGGTAATGGATGAAAATTTCATATTGGGAAGGTTTTCAAAACAAGCTATGAATTAGACAAATAAACTGCTCTCTTCAACAGTAAAGTTTAAACTTGTTTGACTCCTTATAATTAAAAAAGTAAAACATACAATCACCCAGCTTCTGATGTGCAGACAAACGGGAAAAGGAAACTGTTTTCAAGATTTGCAATGGCTTCTAGCTCTTGCCTGGAGGTTAGCAAATCTCTTCTCAATCACAACCCTGACTTCACTTATTGGCTAAAAACCTGAAAGGGTGGGGATTAGAGCAGCCAGCTTCTAACAGAAGTTGTGGGGGTGGACTGCCATTTTGTTGTATATCACCTGAACTTGACCACTTAGAAACTTTTTTTAAAAATGAGAGCTAGGAGATTAAGGTGACTCACCTGGAGACCCAGAGGGGACCCCCGAAAAATAGAGTCTCCGAGCGAAAACTGGAGATCTGGCAACCCTAGTTGGATCCATTCCCTCCCCACTAATGTGTGGTTACATTGTGCACCATTATGTAAAATGATAATTAATTATGAGCCACCATATTTTCATTTATTATCATCACAATGTGGAAAGACATTTGAACAGCTGTAAAAATAAAATGCATCTTCTTTTGTACCAAAAGGAAAGGAGAATTCTTGCTGTGATGTTTGTTAGTCCCTTTCCCACCCAGTTTTCTGCCCCTCCCCAAAGTCACTGGGCCTTCCATGGCTTCTGAACATGCTCAGTCCTCACTGGACCATTTTGAGGTTTCCCCCCAATAATTCCCCCTAAAATGTGATTTTAGTTGTACAAACTTTGAGATTCTCCCAAATGTCCTGATACCTCCTTCTTGTGCATAGATGGTACCATTTGGCCACATAATGATCCATACTCAGCTCTAAACTTTGGAAAAAGAATTGTCCCTATCTGGACAGTGACGACCTCGCCTCAGTTGTTCATGCTCTGGTAACTTCTAGATTGGACTACTGCAACGCGCTCTACGTTGGGCTGCCCTTGAAGACTGTTCGGAAACTACAGCTAGTCCAGAATGCAGCGGCCAGATTGTTGACGCGGACCAGAAGGTCCATTCATATAACACCTGTTCTGGCCCGTCTGCACTAGCTTCCTATTTGTTTCCGGGCTAGATTCAAAGTGCTGGTTTTGACCTATAAAGCCCTACACGGCATGGGACCACAATACCTGGTGGAACGCCTCTCCCAATATGAACCTACCCATACACTGCGCTCAACATCTAAGGCCCTCCTCCAAGTACCATCCCATCGAGAAGCTCGGAGGGTGGTGACTAGAGCTAGGGCCTTTTCAGTGGTGGTCCCCGAACTGTGGAACAGTGTCTCCAATGAGGTGCGCCTGGCACCGACGCTACTATCTTTTCGGCGCCAGGTGAAAACCTTTTTATACTCCCAGGCATTTTAAAGTGTATTTTAACAGCATTTCTGTATTTTGGACATTGTTTGGTTCTTTTGTTGTTTGTTTGTTTTGTTTCTTGATTTATTGTATTTATATATTGTGCTTGTTTTTATCTTTTTGTACACCGCCCAGAGAGCCTTCGGGCATAGGGCGGTATATAAATAAAATAAAATAAAATAAATAAATAAAAAATATAAGATTAATCATTGCAGTGTAAATATATGCCACTTTGTTTTTTAACCTGTTGGCACTTATGCCATCTCACCCTGCTGTTGAGAAGAAAGTCTTATTCTCACTTTATTGAGCAAAGTTCAGTCTCAGTTTGGCAAAACCAAACTGAAATTTCAGGCTTGCTGTGAAATACACATATTAAACTTTTTATTGTTTAGCAGGAAACTCATTTGCCAGGTTTTGAATGCTGTATACTTGCTTTCTCCTGAGAACGTCTACACTTTTTACTATAGAGTACAAGAGTCAAATAAGTCCTGATTGGTCAGTTTAGTTGAGTTTGGTTTTTGACCCTGAACAATTGCATGTGACTAGATGAGACAAACAGACATTTTTAAAAGGCAATTTCTGTCCACTGAAAGCCAACAATAGCACCTGCTGAAGCAGGCATACTTTTCCTGTAAATCTGTGAACAGGCCATCATACTGAACAATATTCTGGACAAATTCTGTTTAGGCACATGGAAATTAGCATCAAGAATCATAATAGTATTTTCTTAACAAAGAAAATAAACCAGTGACTAAATTGGAACCAACCATCAGCAAAGGCTTTCAAATCTTAAAACAGCTTCAGCCAAAGTTCTCAAGAATGACTGGTTGAATATGAATAAAAGAATGGTGTTTCTAACCAGGCCCCATTAAGTGTCACTCCTCCTGACTGGGTGAAAAAAAATAAGAAACCCAAGGGGAATATTTTAACAGCAAGAAAAGTATCAGTGTTATTTTAAAACTAGAGCTGGGGGAGTTTTGGAGAAATTCCCTGCCAAGGAAACGTAATGTTCTGGAGACCTTTGCAAGTCTCAAAGGAACCATTAAAAATTAAAAGGGCACCTAGAGATTTTAAAAAAAGAAACACATAGGATGAGTATATTTTTTTAGACGTTTGATAATGTGTCTGGAATGTTTGTTTTCTCCTTTGTGAATGTATCAGTGTCACAAGTACATGCTCTTGCACTTCTCTTGGTTTGGCCAGAGACACCAATGCCCTCACTACATGGCACTGAAAGCCATCAAAGGTGAGCATAAACCTGTCTTCTTTTAAGGATGACAAAATAATATAATGAACATTATAATGTCTTTTTAAGGTAATATTGTTTACCTCATAATAATAATGACGGTTTGTGTAATAACATGTACTTGAGAGTCAGTTATGAAGGAAGAGTGTTGACTGAAATTTGAGACCAGCTAGAGCTGTAGATTTCTGTAGGTTGCGGTTTTCTATAATTGATGGACATAGATACTGTTTCTTGCACAAGTTTTTATTTAAAAAAATATTATGCAGCAACATTCCTCCATTGCCTCATTCTTTTTAATATCAATTTCTGTTCTCAGCCTAATGGGTGTGATCTACTATTACTTTACATTTTACTACTACATCTTTGGTTTTTTCTACAACTACAGTTACTTTACATTTATATAGCACTATCAGCTGTTCAAAGTGCTTCACATGCATCTTGTTGCAACCCTTATAACAATCCTGTAAAATGTATCATTGGTATCACCTGAAGGGTGATTTTCTTAGGTAGTCCGACATCACGTGGGATATAGTACCATCTAGCATCCGAAGGCAAGAATGGATCGAAGTCAAGACCTGGGGCATCGAGCCCCTCCCACTCCAGTTCATTCGTGATGAGACCGAAGTGAGAGACATATCCGAAAAGATAGAAAAGGCCAATGGGCCTAACAGCAAGGAAACAGTGTCCCAAAACATAACCCAAAGATCGCAAGCATATTAAACAGGTCCAAATTGGTCGACTTGGTAAAAAAGTTTAAATATTATAACACTGAAGAATAATAAGTGGTAAGGTAGCAAAAAAAACCCCAATCCTCCAAAAAGGGAGGGCCATGATGTTGGACTACCTAAGAAAATCACCCTTCAGGTGATACCAATGGTACATTTTCCTTAGGTAGTCCGACATCACGTGGGATGTACCAAAGCAGCCCCTAATAGGGAGGAACCGCCTCTTGGCTACTTAGCAGAGATAACCTGTTGTAAAACACGCCTCCCGAATGAGGTATCAGCAGAAGCGTAATGGTCTATCTTATAATGTCTTATGAAAGAATTTGGGGTAGACCATACAGCCGCTCTGCAAATCTCTGCTAGAGGAGCATTGGTTGCGAAGGCAGCCATAGTGGCAGCTGACCTAGTGGAATGTGCCGTTATGTTACGAGGCACTGGCAGCTGAAGGGACTCATAGGCCAATGCAATACAGGCACGCAACCAACAAGATAACGTAGAGCTAGACACCTTTTGCCCCAGAGTACGCGGGTGAAAGGATACAAATAAGGAATCCGTTGACCGTATGTCCTGGGTGCGAGACAGGTAGGTCTTGAGGGCCCTCCGGACATCTAGCGAGTGCCAGGCCTTCTCGAGCAGATGAACAAGATCCGGACAGAACGAAGGCAAAACAATGTCTTGGTTACAGTGGAACGCCAAAATGACCTTGGGATGGAAGGAAGGATCTAGACGCAGTACCACTGAGTCCTTATGGAAAATACAGAGATGGCGGGCCGAGGACAGCGCCCCCAACTCTGAGATTCTTCTCACCGAGGTGATCGTCATGAGGAACAGGACTTTGAAGGTCAAAAGACGTAAAGGCACAGATCGAAGGGGCTCAAAAGGAGGATGCTGCGGGGCTTGCAGGACCTTCGATAAACTCCACAAAGGAAAGCGATGACAAACTGCTGGCGACAGTAGGACGGCACCCTTCAAAAAACGTTTGACCAGTGGGTGTGAACCCATAGGAATAGTAGGAGATGCGATGGAGAGAATAGATGAAATGGTGGCGGCGTGGTGGCGTAAGGTGTTAGGTTTCAGTCCCATCTTCAGGCCTCTATGTAAAAATTGCAGTAGATGTTGAACCTTGGCCTGAGATGGTAGAACGTTTTGAGAGTCACACCAACTAGCGAAGGTAGACCAGGTGCTCTGGTAGACCCGAGAGGTCGACTGCTTTCGAGACATGAGAATTGTGTCCACAACTTCCGTAGACAGTCCCCAATGAATCAAATGTCCGCTTTCAAATGCCATGCTGTCAGATTGAGCCATTCGGGATCCGGATGCCAAATCAGGCCCTGAGATAGAAGATCTGGTCTGAGTGGCAACCTCCAAGACTCCGTCACTGAAAGGGAGAGCAGGTCAGAGAACCATGGCCGATGAGGCCAGAACGGTGCTATCAGGATCAGATGGGCCCTTTCGCATCGCAGCTTCCTGATGGTCCTGCCCAATAGTGGTATCGGGGGGAAAGCATATAGGAGGCCTGCTGGCCACTGAGTCAACAGTGCATCCGTCGATTCCACGTCATTGTCCAGATACCTGGAGAAGTAGCGAGGTAGCTGGTAATTGTGACTGGATGCAAACAGATCCACCGAGAGGATGCCGAACCATCGTTGGAGAAGGCTGAATACCATGGGGTGTAGCTTCCATTCTCCTGGGATCACCTGTTGTCTGCTGAGCCAGTCGGCCGCAATGTTTAAAACACCTCAGAGATGTTCTGCTCTCAGTGAAAGTAGATGTATTTCGGCCCATTGGAAGAGTTGAGACGCTTCTGCCTGGAGGCACCGTGACCTGGTGCCCCCTTGTCTGTTCAGATGTGATTTCACACAAGTATTGTCCATGCGAATCAATATGTGGTCCAGGAGGAACAAGGGTTGAAAATGCCGAAGAGCCAGATGGACCGCTCTTAGTTCCAGCCAGTTGATATTGTGACTTGCTTCCGTGTTGCGCCACACTCCCTGAACATACTGGGAATTGCAATGGGCCCCCCATCTGGACAGACTGGCATCTGTGGTGAGTATGGTCCTGTCTGGTTCTCGGAACGGGGTTCCCAGTCTGAGATTTTTGGCTGTAGCCCACCAATGGAAAGAGGTCCGCAGAGATGGGTGCAGGTGGACCGTACGGTGGTTGGACGTGGCAATGTCCCGTTGGAAAAGGAGTAGGGCCCACTGTAAGGGTCGAGTGTGGTGCCCAGCCCATGGCACGATGTGAATGGTCGAGACAAACATTCCCAGAGCCCTTGCCAGAAGCATTAAGTCCACCCTCGAATGACATGCGAGGTGTAGAGCCATCTCTGTGATGGCTGTAATATGATCTGGTGACAAAAAGATCATGGCCTGCATGGTGTCTAGAATTGCACCCAAATGTTGTAATATCTGAGTTGGTAGTAGTTGAGTTTTGTCATAGTTGACCAGCCAACCATGGGTGCTTAGAGTCGTAAGAGCAGAGTGAACATGAAAGAGGGCCAAATCCCTGGAACTCACTCGAATCAACAGATCGTCCAAGTAAGGATAAATGTGGACTCCCTGGAGGTGGAGATAAGCCACCAGGGTTAGCAGCACTTTGGTGAATACTTGCAGGGCCGACGAGAGACCGAAAGGCATTGCTCGATATTGGAAGTGATGGGGGCCGAAGGCAAATCGCAGGAAACGTCTGTGGGTTGGACAGATGGGCACATGAAGGTAAGCTTCTTTGAGATCTATGGAAGCCAGAAAATCCCCTTCGTGTAGTCTGCAGTCCTGGTACAGAGGCAGGTAGTTGCCCTAATAGCAGACCAGCAGGCGGTTGTGTTTGTGGAGGAACAGCAACAGTGGGCTCACTGGTCTAGAGCGGCAGGCTGGATTGTGAGTGGCAGACCCCAGGCTGGTCAGGAAAACCCTCGAAGTCAGCCTCAGATGACCCAGCTGGAGAGTGAAAGAGTGCCGTCAAGTGCTCTTGGTTAGCAGCTTGAGAATGTGGCACAGAAATGTAACGTGTGTTTTTGGTGGCACTGATGCGAGACAGGTGTTTAGTTTTAGCCACGGCCTTGGAGTGCAGCCTGGGCAGTTTTTGATTTGCAGACTTATGATGCGAGGACTTGCAGGGTCTCTTAGCCACTGCTGAATGTGTATCTGAGTGTTGATCCGCCATTCTGAGCGCCCAGCAATGCTATATATATATATATAAATACCAACACATGCACAGAGGTGGGAGGTGTGGTGCGGCAAGGGACTTTCGCCAACACACGGTATATATAACACCAACACATGCACAGAGGTGGGAGGTGTGGTGTGGCATACAGTTCCAATATGCAGCTGCGGCGCAGATAATTTCAAGGTGCAGTCCGAATATGCAGTTGCTGTGCAGAGGCACTTGTTGTAAAAATAAGTCCTACAGGCACTTGGATAGCCTGACTAAATAACTGTACAAACAAGTGAAGGAGAACAGAAAGGGCGGGAAAAATGGGCAGATCAAAATGGCGCCCGCAAAAAAGGGCGGGGATTTCAATCAAAATGGCGGCCAGGAAGAAGGCACAATGGCAGGTAGGCAAGGGTTCTAGTGCTCCAGAAGGCCTATAACGGCCTCGGCAGGAGTCAGGCAGACAGATAGGGCGGGGAGGAGCAAGAGAGAGCTCCAAGCGCAGCAAGTGATGTGCTTTACAGTAAAGGCTGCAAACTGGTAAAAAAGAGCCGGGGGGGTCCTCCCATGGCCACCTGAAGAGCCTCAAGGCAGAGAAATGCCAGCAAAGGAGCCGCGAAAGCGAGCTCCAACCGCTACTTGCTAAGGGAAGCAGCCGCCTTTCGCCACAGCCCAATAACAGCCCCTGCCGAAAAAATGGTTGTTAAAGGAGCCGCAGCCGTGGCTCCCTGCGAGGCAAAAAATAATAAAAAAGGCAGCAGCCGCCGAACAGTAGTTGATAAAGGAAACACAGCTGCAGCTCCCGGCAAGGCAAAAAACAATTAAAAAGGCAGCAGCCACCAAAAGCAGTTGTTAGAGGAGCCGCAGCCGCGGCTCCCTGCGAGGCAAAAAACAATTAAAAAGACGGCCACCGCATGAAAGTGGCGGCAAGGCAAAGCAAGGGCTGAAGAGAGAGCCGCAGCTGCGGCTCTCAGAAAGGCTCGTCTAAAGGGAGAGGTGAGCCCAACAAAATCGGTCGTTGCCTGTGGAAGACCGATGGAGAAAAAACAGGGAAAAAACGGGCTGAAGAGAAAGAGCCGCAGCCACGGCTCTCAGGGAAGGCTCTTCTCAGAGAGACGGGAGCCAAAAGGGAAAACGGCAGCCGCCGGATTCCCCAACAAAGGGACTAAAAGGGGGAGGCAAAAATGAGTTAAAAATAAAATTCCCCCCCAAAAAATAACGTCCCAGATATATAAAGAGAGGGTGAGGGAGAGAGGAAACAAGAAGAAAAGTACAATCCCACACACTCCAACTTAGCTAGCTAGCAGATCCAAAAGCCTCAAACGAAGGAAGGCAAGAATGAACTGGAGTGGGAGGGGCTCGATGCCCCAGGTCTTGACTTCGATCCATTCTTGCCTTCGGACACTAGATGGCACTATATCCCACGTGATGTTGGACTACCTAAGGAAAATAAATCAGTATTATTATCCTCCCATATTGTAAAGAGGAGGTTGAGAGTGAGAGAAGATGCCTTGCCTAAGGCCATCTAATGAATTCATGGGAAAGGCTGTAGCTCACTGGAAGAACAGCTTTGTGTGCAGAAAGTCCCAGGTTCAATCCCTGGCATCTCCAAATATGACTGGGAATGACTTCTGTCTGAAACCTTGGGGATCCACTGCCAGTCAGTGTAGACAGTATTGAGCTAGACAGTCTGATGGTCTGACTCGGTTTAAGGGAGGTTCCTGTGCTCCTAATGCAGTTTAAAGCCCTAAATGACTTAGGTCCCAAATATCTGAAAGACTGCTACAGACCCTCTCAGGTGTTGAGATCAGCAGAGGGGGATCTTTTGATAGTTCCTCCACCCTCGGAGGTTCGGGGTGGTGGTGGCCTGGGAGAGGACATTATCTGTGGCAGCACCTAAGCTGTGGAACTCCCTCCCCACCAAGGTGCTTCTGGCAACTTCAGTGTACAACTTTTGGAGAATGCTGAAGACGAACCTCTTCAAGGCCGGTGCCAAAGTGTGGCCAGATCAGGCCCTGGCTGAGGGCCCCATGGCCCAGAGGGCCCCCCGAATGGCCCCTCACTAGGGTAGGGGAGTAGCGCTCCCCTTCTGTGATCCATGGCAGGCTCCCTGCCGTGGATGGCAGGAAAAGGAGCTTTCAGGCCTCCCAGGCATTCGCTTGCTCCACCTACCTCTTTCTCCTGTCTTCTGAGGCTGTGCAGATTGCCATCAATCAAGATCGTGGTGGAGGCTTTTTAAAGGGGCTGATGCTTCTACCGCCACCTTGGTTGATGGCAGGCATGTGCGCGTGCATGCGGATAATGTACTGTGCATGCTTGCCATCAACCAAGATGGTGGCGGGGACATCAGTCCCTTAGAGAAGCCTCCGCTGCCATCTTGGTTGATGGCAGCCCTGCACAGCAACAGGAAACAAGAGAGAGGTAGGTGGAACAGACAGGAGCTGCGCGCCCAGGGCGAGCTGGTGCCCAAGGGCTTGGTCAGGCCTGGCACCAGCCTTGCACCTCTTTACCCTGGTCTTTGACACCTAAGATGTATATTTTTAGGACTCATCCTATTTTCTGTGATGTTTAAGTTGTTTTTAACTGTTTTTATTATGTATGTTGTAACCCACCTTGGGATAATAATGGTGGATTATTATTACTATTATTATTATTATTATTAGTAGTAGTAGTAGTAGTAGTAGTAATAATAATAATAATAATAAATTGTATGTGGCAGAGGCAAGATTAGACCTGGGGACTTTCTAATATATTATTATTATTATTATCATCATCTTTATTTATACCCCGCCATTTTTCCAAAACTGGAACTCATGGCAGCTTCCACATAAAAAATAAATATAATTAAAAACATACAAAGTCTACATTAAAATAAGATTAAACTATTTCCAATATTAAAACCGTACACACATATAGCTAAAAGAGTTCAGACTAGTTTAAAAATGATATAATAGACATTAACAGTGCAGCACCCTTCACGCCTTATCCTTATCCTTCAATTCCAAAGGCTTGTTGGAATAGGAAGGTCTTTGCTTGTCGGCGGAAGGACTGCAAAGAGGGGGTCATTCTTATCTCCCTAGGAAGGGAATTCCAAAGCCTAGGGGCAGCCACCGAGAAGGCCCTCTCATGCGTCCCCACTAGTTGTACTTGAGAAGATGTGGGTATTGAGTGAAGGGCCTCTCCTGAGGATCTGAGGGCCCGGGCAGGCTCATACAGGGAAATACGGTCTCATAAATAGCCTGGACCTAAGCCGTATAGGGCTTTATAGGTCATCACCAGCACTTTGAATTGTGTCTGGAAACAGACTGGCAACCAGTGGAGCTTTTTTAACAGGGGGGTAGTATGGTCCCTGTAACCAGCCCCAGTTAACATTCTGGCTGCAGCACGTTGTACCAACTGAAGTTTCCGAACAGTCTTCAGAGGCAGCCCCACGTACAGCGCATTACAGTAATCTAAATGGGATGTAACTAAGGCATGTGTCAATGTGGCCAGATCAGACAGCTCAAGGAATGGGCACAGTTGGCGCACTAATCTTAATTGTGCAAAAGCACTCCTGGCCACTGCAGAAACCTGGGACTCCAAATTTAACGCTGAGTCCAGGAGCACACCCAAACTGCAAACCTGTGTCTTCAGGGGGAGTGTAACCCCATCCAGCACAGGCTGTATCCCTAATCCCTGGTCGCCTTACGACTGACCAGGAGCACCTCTGTCTTGTCTGGATTAAGCTTCAATTTGTTCACCCTCATCCAGTCCACCACTGACGCCAGACACTGGTTTAAAACCGAGACAGCTTCCTTGGAATTAGGTGGAAAGGAGACATAGAGATGGCACCGAACCCTAAACCTCCGGACAACCTCTCCCAGCGGTTTCATGTAGATGTTAAATAGCATAGGGGATAAAACTGAGCCCTGAGGGACCCCACAGGCCAATGGCCAAGCTGAGTCTCAAAGAGAGGAACATAAAGAATTAAACAATGGCAGGATCTGGAGGAGTACAATGGACGTGATTGGCCTCCTCCGGTCAGGGGGCCTGGGAGCTGAACGCAACCAACCCTCAAGGACCTTCCTGACCCCAAAATCTACAGAATGATCCTGCATGCCTTTTGCCTTGGAGATAAATGCCAGGGTGGAGAGGTGTCCAGCGATAGTGCTCATAGAAATGCTCTGCCCTTTTAAATAAATCATAAACTGCAATAAATGAGTTACTGGAATCGGCCACACATGAGGCAAAGCGTGCAAGGCCCGGAACGCCTGGATTTTCTCAAAACCACGCTGGTACGCTCTCTGAGTACTGGGAGCAAGGGCAGAGGCTATGGCGGCCCCCACTTCTAATATCCAAGGCTCCACAGGAAAGACGGAATCAAGACTGGGTATTGAGCAACTCCAGGTGCTAATTCCAGGAAGAGCACCATCTGGAAGTGGGAGAGAGCATCAGCCATGCTGTTCTGCAAGCCTGGGACATGTCGATCAATGAACAATATATTGAAACATAAGCATTGCAAAACAAACGTGCACACAAGACGCATTAACGAACAGATTTGGAGGTTTGGGAATTCACTACACAGACTGTGGCTAGGTTGTCACACCAGAAGCGTACTGTGTGATTCAGGAAGGCAAGAGGCCACACATGTACAGGAACTACAATTGGAAAAAATTCCAAAAAGGTCATGTCAAAAGTGAGCCCAGAAGCGCTCCAATCATCTGGCCACCGCTCTGCACATCATCGGGATATAAAGATAATGCAGAACCCCAGGCCACCGGCAGCATCAGAGTGGACCTGTAACTCTACCTCCAGAAGTAAGTCCTCTCTCCAGAAGGAAAGACCATTAAAGCCTTCCAAAAAGGTAAGCCACATAGACAGATCCTCCCTCATGCCTGCCATGACCCTGATGAAATGGAAATGGGAACAGACACCCTTCATAGCATCACAAAGACACCACAGGAATGCCCGGCCAGGAGAAATTACCTTTCTTGGTGAAGACTAAATGGCCCACTAGCTCTTGACATTGTAAAAGCGTGAGCCACTGCTGCGCGAAGCCACTCCTTCAGGATAATCAACTTATCCAGTGGCAAGCGGGAGGACTGTTCTTGAGTGTCTAACTGAACCCCCAGGAATGTAAGGGAAGTAGAGGGGCCCTCAGACTTTTCTGGGGCCAAAGGGACACCTAATTTGTTGGTCAATGCTTCAAAGGCTGTGACCAATTGAAGGCAATGCGAAGTACCAGCGGGCCCAACAAACAGAAAGTCATCTAAATAATGAGCTGTGAAGGAAGAATGAGCCCTCCTTCTTAAGCCCCACTCAAGGAAAGAACTAAATGCCTGAAAAGCTGCACAAAATACTGAGCAGCCCATTGGCACAGCTCTATCTACATAATACTGGCCCTGAAACATAAAGCCCAACAAGTCGACATCCAAAACATGTACAGGGAGCACACGAAATGCAGACTTGATGTCGCACTTTGCTAATAAGGCCCCTTGACCAGCCTTCCAAACGACCCTAACAGCTTCATCAAAGGAAGTGTACTGGATAGATGCACATTCCGGTGGAATGCCATCATTAACAGAGCCACATTTTGGGAATGACAAATTATGAATGAGGCGATATTCGCCTGGCTGCTTTTTAGGCACTATGCCCAGAGGGGAAATTCTCAAATTCATAAGGGGGGGGAGGAAAAGGGTCCAGAAATCCTATCAGCCACTATATCTTTGTTCAATTCAGTCAGAACAACAGTGGGCATGGCATGGACAGAAGCCTGATTAGAAGAGGAAGTAGAAACCCTAGGACCTTCATAAGGGATACGAAAACCCTCAGAAAACCCATGTCATAAATAATTAGCTGCCTGTTTATTAGGATAACTACTCAACAATTGACGAGAGGAACCAACTTAATAGGGCTACTGGCCTTGCGAGATACTGCCACTGCTGCCAGCCCCTTGTTTGGATTGCTGTTGATTCCTGGCCCCTTGGTGAGCCTGGCAGGCTCTTGAGCAGGTGGAGCTGGGGTGGTTGCCACCACAAACTCCACAGGCATGCCTGAATCTGCAGAGATGCCTTGAACATTGCCCGGTGCTATTAAAGCTCCAACAGACCTGATGGGGTTGAACCCATTGCGAGCCCTGACCGGAGCCAGAGGCCGAGGTCTGAGCATGCACCAACAGATGCCCACTATCCACCCTATAGCCCAACGAAGGCCTGGCCAGGGTCATAAAATGCAACCATAGACCCGGGTGTTCCACATCCCAACGTAGTTGGGTCCAAAGCCGCTCGCTGCCTGAAATTCTCATCATACCGCAACCATGCGGTACCAGAAAATTCCCTAAATGCACAATGAATTATGTCCTGATATTTAATCACGGACATAGCCCTGGATGGATAGGCCTGTGTTATCACACCCATGTAAACTGTATACACATTGAGCCAATTAGGCCACATGTGATCAGCTTTCTTCTTTTTTGCCACCTCCCTATCTTGGGTTCATCATCCTCTTTTGTTTTCGCCTCAGATTAATGAAAAAGGAGAGTAAAGATATCAATATACTCCCCACACCAAATTTTTTCTTCGGTGTATGGCAAGAGGTTATCACCCAATGGTAAGGAAATATCGCCCTGTGGGTAGACACTGGGAGAAAGAGGCAATGAAATGGTAGCTTGACTGGATGGAGCCACAGATGGCTGCCATGAAGTCACCGCCACAGCAGGCCACGGAAGCTGAGGCTGCTGGGGAACTAAAAAACCTCCCATATAAACCATAGGTTGTGAGAAACCCCCTTGAACCTAAGTAGAAGTCATGGGGGTATACTGTTGCGAGAGCGCCCCCTGCACCTGTGCAGGTGTAACAGGAGTATATTGTGGTGCGAACCACTCACCTGCATAAGCGGCTGGGGATGCAACTACTGTAGTGGCCACAACCCCAAGAGCCTCCAAGGAGATTGTCTGGCTTCCAGGAAGAGGAAGAGGAGCAAGAAGCTGACCCTCAAGAATACCAGCTCTGGCTGGGGCTGGGAGCGGGGAGGACGATGTTGCCAAAGGTGCTGCAGGCGGGCAGGCATACACTGCCAGACAAACAGACTCATCTCTGGGCCCCGCCCCTTCCAAGACACCAATCATGGTGACCAAATCCAAAATAAGATGTGATTTAGGCACCTTAGCAGCCAAGCAAGCCAATTTCTTACCTGAAGGTGCAGTGCTTGGACCCGCCTCCGGATCAGCTGGACACCTGTGCTCCCTCTCTAGGGCTTCCACCCTAGCCACCAAGTCACGAATTGTCCCCATGTCTTCTTCTTCATCAGAAGACTGGCACTGTTGTTGCGATGGAGGGCACTTTGTCATCTGCTTCACCACACGGACTCCACTTTTCTGTTGAACCTTGTTGGGCAGCATGTTGAACTTCTTTTATGCTTACCAATAACAACAACAACAAGAAACAATGAAATATGCGCAGGTAGCAATTTGAACCAAAGGGGCCCTTTAATGGCAACCCAGAGGCTGTGCAGATGACACACCTCAATATATAATCAAAAAATACCCAGGCTGCAATCTAATTAGCCCAAAACAAGAAATGCAGCCAAAACAGCCGCAAAGGCTATTACAAAGGCTACAGGCCACAAAAACAAGGGGGTATAGGGGGAGATCGGTTTATTATTCATTCATTCATTCATTCATTTTTAATTTTATTATTATTATTTTTTAAATGTCAGTGCCACAGGTGCAAAGCTTGGACCAGAGGGAACCACCCACCCACTACTTTCCCACTGCATCCACTCCAGCCAATCAGCTGGGCCCAGCAGGCGGGGAGGGAACATGCGGCGAGGTGGGAGAACTACGAAGGACAGCTGCAGGCAGGTACAGGATCAGTGCTGTGGCTGCAATGCCAGCCGGCAGGCTGATAAAAGCCGGCCTGCCACCCGCCACCCAGCTGATGTGCGGGAAGGAAGAATCAAAGGGAACCCCCCCCACCCCCACCTCCCTCACACGCCTGGGCCAAACTGTTAGGTTCGGTAGGTGGGAGGGAACACGCGGCGGCGAAGGCGCAAAACCACCACAAGCAGGCACCGTCACCGTAACATGTCCAGGAGATGCAGGTATGAAGGTGAGAAGCAGCAGAAGCGATGAAAAGTGCCAGCCAGATGCAGGGAAGGAGACCATTTGCAAGTGTGACGCAAGGCAAAAAAGGCAAGTTCTAACAGAGGAGCAGGCTTATACACCCACTAATCCCTTAATCCAATTGGTAGAAAGACCCCACCTGACCCCACTCAAATCTTCGGGAACCTTTCCGAGCCTTCCGGCTAGTGGGTGGTGGTGGCAGGAACACTATTCCTCTGACAGTTGACGTAGAAGATTTCTATACAACCTTGGGCTTTGGGAAGTAGGGCAATAAATAATAATAGCAATAATATAGCCATTGACAGCCTTACTCCATCAATTTGTCTAATCCTCTTTTAAAGTCATCCAAGTGGGTGGCCATCTCTGCCTCCTGTGAGAGCAAATTCCATAGTTTAACTATGCTCTGTGTGAAGAAGCATTTTCTTTTGACTGTCCTGAATCCTCCAAAATTCAGCTTCATTGGGTGTTCACTAGTTCAAAAGTTATGAGAGAAAGAGAAAAACTTTCTGTATCCACTTTCTCCATAGAATCCTCCACAGCACCTGAGGCTACTTTGAGGGAAAGCTATTCCCTAGCATCTGCCACTTGCGGCAGTTTCCTTGCTCTGCCTAATGATAGGGCCATCCTTGAAAAAAAGGTCACATCCACACCAGACATTTAAAGCACATTTATACCACCTTAACAGTCTGGGCTTCTCCTAAGGAATCCTGGGAATTATAGTATACCCCTCATAGAGCTATAAATCACAGCACCCTTAACAAATTACATTTCCCAGGATTCTTTGGGGGAAGCTATGTATTTAAATGTATGATGGATGTAACTAAAGACATAAATATACTTATCTCTGTGTCTGGATATTTAGCTTAGAGTCATTTCTAAATAAATCAATATTTTGAAATCATGCACTCCTATCGTCCACACTCTGGAGTTGGCAGAATTTTAATTTAATTTAATTTATTGGATTTCTTAGTCGCCCATCTGGCTGGCCATCCAGCCACTCTGGGTGACATACAAAATGAACAAAATAACACAAAACGACACACCAATACAATAACATTAAAATCTAAAAGTGATAATGATAAAATCTAACCCACCCCAAAGGCCTGCCTGAAGAGCCAGGTTTTCACAGCCCAGCGGAAACTCATTGTAGAGGGGGCCTGGCGGAGATCATATGGAAGGGAGTTCCATAGGGTGGGGGCCACAACTGAAAAAGCCCTCCCTCTAGTCCTCACCAGTCTAGCTGTTTTGACTGGTGGGATAGAGAGAAGGTCTTTTGAGGCCGATCTTGTTAGGCGGCATAGCTGATGATGCTGGAGGCGCTTGTTCAGATAGACTGGGCCAAAACTGTGTAGGGATTTAAAGGTCAAAACCAACACCTTGAATTGGCCCCGGCAAGCAACTGGTAGCCAGTGCAACTCTCTGAGCACTGGAGTTATGTGATCTCGCCGGCGGCTGCCTTTAATCAGGCGCGCCGCCGCGTTCTGAACCAGTTGCAGCTTCCGGACCGTTTTCAAGGGTAACCCCACATAGAGCGCATTACAGTAGTCAAGGCAAGAGGAGACCAGGGCATGTACCACCAATGGGAGCAGATGATTGGGAAGGTAGGGGTGTAGCCTCCGTATCAGATGGAGTTGATACAGTGCTACCTGGCTCACAGCCGAAACCTGAGCTTCCATGGACAGTTTGGAGTCAAGAATGACCCCAAGGCTGCGGACCTGGTCTTTTAGGGGCAGTTGTACCCCATTGAGCACCAGGTCCAAATCCCCTAACCTTCCCTTGTCTCCCATGAACAGTACCTCGGTTTTGTCAGGGTTCAGTTTCAGCTTATTCCTTCCCATCCAGCCACTCACCGACTCCAGGCACTTGGACATGGTTTCTACAGCCAACCTCGGTGAAGATTTAAAGGAGAGATAGAGCTGTGTGTCATCTGCATATTGGTGACACTGCAGCCCAAATCTCCTGATGATAGCCCCCAGCAGCTTTATATAGATGTTAAATAGCATCGGGGAGAGGATGGAACCCTGCAGCACCCCACAAGTGAGAGGCCAAGGATCCGAACCCTCACACCCAATGCCACTGTCTGGTACCTATCAGAGAGGAAGGAACAGAACCACTGCAGAACAGTGCCCCCTATGCCTAACACCTCCAATCGGTACAAAAGGATACTGTGGTCAACGGTGTCAAAAGCTGCTGAGAGATCCAGGAGGATGAGGAAGGTGCCTCCACCCCTATCCAATGCTCTCCTCATATCATCCACCAAGGCGACCAAGCCTGTTTCAGTCCCATGTCCAGGCCTGAAGCCCGACTGAAATGGATCCAGATAATCTGCTTCCTCCAAGTGCACTTGCAACTGCTTCGCCACCACCCGCTCAACCGCCTTGCCCAAGAATGGTAAATTTGAGATTGGGCGAAAGTTGTTTAAATCTTGAGGATCCAAGGAGGGCTTCTTTAAAATTGGTTTTATTACTGCCTCCTTGAGAGCTGATGGTATCACACCCTCTTCCAAGGACGCATTTACCACCACCTTGACCCCCTCGCCCAGTCTATTCTTGCAGTTCATGATGAACCACGATGGGCAGGGATTGAGTAAGCAGGTGGTTGGCCTTAAGGTTGCAAGCACCTTGTCAACTTCATCAGAAGGAAGAAGCTGGAACCGATCCCACATCACCGGAAAACCACTGGCCGACTCTGGCTCATTCACTGTATCCACAGCGTGCAGAATCGTACTCTTTAGACGATCGATTTTATCCGCAAAGTGCTTTGCAAACTCATCACAGGAGGTTTTAGAATGTCCCATCGGTTCCGAAGCAACTGGAACCCGTGTCCTATCGTCCTTGGAGCAAGATTTCCACCACTGGCATTCTAGCCGTCTCGCCTCCCGCCTCAGAATTTGCAGCCATGGAGTATACCACGGTGCTGTCTGAGTCCTATTCAGGGGGAGAGGGCATTTCAGAGCCACCCGGTCTAATGCCCTGGTGATCACCTCATTCCACTCCTTCACCAGGGAGTTGACCAAGTGCCCATCTGCAGGCTCCATAAAATCCCCAAGTGCATTCAAGAATCCATCTGGATCCATCAAATGCCTGGGGTGGACCATCTTAATGGGTCCTTTGCCCCTACAGAGGGTGTGTGGCATCGAAAGGTCTACTGTCACCAAATAGTGATATGACCATGACAAGGGGGTAAGAGATGTAGCCCCCATTTTCAGATCACTCCCCTCCTTTCCCGAGGCAAATACAAGGTCAAGTGCATGACCAGCTACATGGGTGGGCCCCATGGAAATAAGGCTCAGTTCCCAGGAAGCCATGGTTTCCATGAAATCCCAAAGTGCCCCTGTGAGGGCGGACCCAGCATGTACGTTGAAATCCCCTAGCACCAGCAAATTCGGGGATTTCGCCTGCAAATCCAAGACCACCTCCAGCACCTCGGCCAGGGAGTCCATCGTGCAGCGGGGTGGACGGTACACAAGCAGAATCCCTAAGCTGCCCTTTGGGCCCAACCTCCAGTACATGCAATCCGCAACCTTGGTCTCATGGAGAGGAGGTCTGGTGAGAACCAGGGACCCCCGATAGATGACCACCACTCCCACTCCCCATCTCCTGACCCTCGGTTGCTGCACATATAGGAACCCAGCTGGACACATGGCCTCAAGGATGGGAGCTGCGGCCTCATCCAGCCAGGTTTCCGTAATACATACCACATCCGTGCCCTCATCCAATATCATATCATGGATGAGAGATGTTTTTTGGGCAACGGACCTGGCATTGCACAGCATCAACCGAAGGTCAGAGCATGGAGTCCCGCATCCCCCAGCTATCTTCCGGTGTTGGGCAGGCCCAGAACAAGGGACAGATATTACGTATCTCTCCCTAGTTCTTCTTACCTGACGTGGCCTGCCGCTAGCACCCCACCAGCTTCTGCTGTCCAGCCTCATTATATCTTGGCCTCTCCCCCTCCCTCCATCACTCCCCCCTGATATGCACATGCCCCTAACACTAGAGTCCGCAACTCAGGCAGGCCACCCACCCTTAAAACCACCCCAAATCTGCCCTTAAAACCACCCAAAATACTCTAAAACGAATCATGGATCGAGCTCTCCAGTTTCCAATGTCTCTCCGTCCCTTGTCCCTAGAGGCAGCAACCAAGCGCTTTCAACGGGGTCCAAAAGCCCTCTACCAGTCCTCCAGTTATTACAGCCGAGGACAACAGAAGGGAGAAAGGAACGGCTTAAAGGATGTGGAAAGTGTTTTATTCCCTCTGACAGAATTTGTATCTAATAAAATATCATATCCTCAAAATAAAAATACTCTCACTCTTGAAATGGTCTTGTTTTATTTCTGATCCAGCTTCATCTGGGCTCTTTGTTCAGTCCCTCATGAACAGCAAACTATTGAAACTGAAATATAATATATATAGAGAGAGAAGAAATTCATTAAAGAATCCAGGAATGCTGAATTTAATATATAGAACAAATATATATGGCAAAACTGGCAGCATGTGTCACACCCTTTGTGAGTTGAAAAGTTTAGCTTGTACTGTAATGCAATTTTCGCAATACCAAATAAACAAAATGTGACAATCAGACAAGAGTAAGCTAAAACAGAGTAGACAATGCGGACCAGAGGAAGGAGGAATCTAGGACACAAAGTCACCCTTCAAGAACAAGAGTCCTTTCATCTCTGCTTACTGTGCTCTGGCTGGAGAGATTTGAAGTGTGGGGGGACAATGCCTCTCTTTCCTAGCCCTTGCCACCACACGACTATGTAGTGTCTAGCATAACAATGACAGGCTGCAAGTGTCAAGTCTCCTTCCTGACTATCTTTTCCCTTCCTTATCCTGTCAGTGTTACAATCTCTGACCAGTCTTTTTAATATTGGTGCCTGATACGATCTGGCGTCAGATAGTGTTTACAAACAGGGATGATATGGCCTCTTTGGCTACTGTTGGTTTAGCTACCAGATGCATGAGAGGAGCTGAACTGCTTCAGCATGAAGCAGACAAGTGTTTAGGGCAGACTTGGAGCCATCAGTCTTTTTGGACAAAAACTCCAATTGTTGTGCTGGCTGGGGCTGATCGGAGTTGTAGTACAAAACCTCTGGAGGGCCCCAGGCTGGAGAAGTGTGGTTTAGGAGCCCATTGAACATTTGAATTTCAGTATCCTTGAGCGAACTCTGGTAAATTAAGCTTCTATGGTCATATGCCATGGGCTTTTAACTCACAGCTTCTTGAGTTCCTGATATTTGTTCACACAAATAATTCTTAAGTGACTAGTTCCACTTAATTAGAAGGAACACTCAGACATGGCTACTGTGTGACCTCAGTTAGGGTTACCAGGTGTCTGGTTCTTGCCCAGAGACTCTGGTTTTTGGGGATCCTCTCTGGGTCTCCAGGTGAGTCACCTTAATCACCTTTAAAGACAGGTATCTAAAAACATTCAAAATAATAAAACCAACAATGAGTTAAAAACAAATAAAGAACATAATAGCTTCTACATGCCATGGTAGGCTTGCCTAAACAAAAATGTTTTTAGTAGGTGCCAAAATGAGTACAATGAAGGTGCCTGCCTAATGTAAATAGGCAGGGAGTTCCAAAGTGTAGGTACTGCCACACTAAAGGATCAATTTCTTATAAGAGCAGAACAAGTAGTATGTGGAACCCATAACATGGAAAGCACACCTTGAACTTGGCCTTGTAGCAAATCAGCAACCCAGTGAAGATTTCAGAGCAGAGGTATTATGTGCTGATAGGATCTCACTCATCTCAGCAATTGTGTCACAGCATTCTGCCCTAACTGCAGCCACCAGGTCAGGTTGTGCTGCATGGGCATTTCTGTGACCTTGGCTGACTGGCTGACAGGATTTTTTAGTGTTGGTTTTTGGTTAGGAATCCTGATTGATTGTGGGATGCTGAGTTTTTTGCCTTACTCATAGGCATCTAGTTGTGGTTGGCATGGTTTTGCATTTAGGAAATAATCACTGTCTTTTTCTTTTTCTATTTGCATTTCATTTACCTCTGACCTCACTCCCCAACATCCATAGGAGCAGCAACAGTGGTTCTATGTGCTCAGCTCACCCTCCTTAAATGCACTGATGATGCACCTTGTTGGTTGCATGATGGTTTGTTTCTTGTCCAAAAGTTGTAAAAGACAATTCACATACTTGGAACTGTGGCTTCAATTGCTGATGTTCCTAATCTACTACCTGTGAGGGTAGACCAAACCATGTGTGTTTTCTCTCTTATCAATTACTACTCACTGGAATTGGGTTGGCTGTCAAAGTGAGTTTATAGCAGCCCACAGAGTAGGTAGGAAAGAGCAGAGAATCTTCTTAACTCTTAGTCATTTCTCAAATCTCTTTCTGCAGTGAAGGGTCAAGTTTGTAAAGAAATTTGAAGCAGCCACATTAAAAGGCAGAGGCAGGGCATTCCAGGCAGGGGGTTACCAACCCTGCTTTGCTATGAATATCATTGCAGAGGATCCCTAGGCAAGCCTTACCAACAGCACAATCCTAATGATATCTACTTAGAAGTAAGTCCTCTTGAGTTCTATGGGGCTTAGTCCCTTAGTAAGTGTATTTAGAATGGCAGCCTTCAGGGCAGGGCATCCATCTTTACTCCTGACTGCTCCCATCTAACATCTCCACAATACTAGGCTTTCTTCCTACAATGGCCTTCTGGTGACTGGCCTGGCCTGAGGGCACTTGAACCCTTCTTGCCAGAAGCAAGTAGGCTAGATTAAATCTTCCTTACCGAAGCTGTCTAAGCAGGTGAGAAGGAATGATCCCATCACTTCAGCTGGACCTGGAAACACCCTCATTTAGCTAAGATTTCTATCTTAATTTCGAATAAGAGAATTTCTTTTTGTTTGAGTGGTATGCTCCAAGCAGCTGTAATTGATGCTTAATGTATCATGCTTAATGACATCACTAGGGCCCACCCATATGATATCCCTAGGTCCTGCCCCATGGCAACACTAGGACATGCCCCATGACATCACTAGGGCCTGCCCCTAAAATCTCAGGGTTTGGGATGCTTCTGACCTGGCAACGCTAGACCTCATACATAAACTATGCAGACAGGGAAGCCATAGGAAAAAAAAGAGATCATATAAAATAAAAGGCAACAACAATACTTCTTCCGGAAGAAATGGTCATATATCATTTCAGATTTCAGATAGTGTAACATATGTCTCTAAGAAAGTGGGCTTGTTTTATTGATAGGTATTCTACTGCATACTTTTACAGACCTGAGGGGTCTCATCTCCATATACCAGGTCTGACTACAAACTCAAGGGTCCTGTCATAATCTTGTTTCATGGGATTTGACTTGTGTACTGAATGGAAACCAGCTGTCTTTTGACATGCCTGCATAAGAAAGGAGCATAAGCATCAAATTCAAAGGGATGGAAAATCAGATTGGAAACTGAGAAAACCAAGAATGAAAAGCAAAAAAGAGAAGAGAAAGAGAGAGAAATAGAGACGAAGCAGGATTTCTTCTCTGTCTTTCTTTCTTTTTGGTAACAGCAGAGTATTGTCTCCACACTCTTTTGCAATTGCCCCACACCTGGAATGAAGACTTGAGAGACCGAAGTTGGTATGAAGATTTGTTTATATTTATTTATTTATTTATTATTTGATTTATATCCCGCCCTTCCTCCCAGTAGGAGCCCAGGGCGGCAAGATTGTATGAATTAACAATATAACTTGAAGACCTGTGCCCATACCTCAACAAACAAGTGCGGGCAGGTGTAACCAGGGCAGGCAGTGAGCAGTGGAGGATGGCCCTTTAGGGCAAATGGGGCATTGCCCCACCAACTTCAGTCTGTCCTCAGCCAGCCCCCATCTGCCTGCCTTCAGACTCACAACCAGCCCATGGGGCAGCTCTGGCTGTCAGTCCTCCTCCTTAGGCTCAGTGTTGCCCTTGCAGAAATTAGCAACGACAAGAATGGGGATAAAACTAGAATTAGTGAAACTGCCTGTCATTGGCTCTGGCTCCACCTATATCAGTCACCACTGGCAGAGAGGGAAGGCCTCCTGCCATTGCAAAGGGCCAAATCACTGCAGAGCAGCTCCATAACTGCATAAGCTGGCATGATGGGAAGCAAAGTTCCCAGCTCCCCTTTCAGGGGAGCATTGGGCATGCATGACCTGACTGGTGACACCATCTCCATTCAGCATTCAGCATTCAGCAGGTGGCACCCACCAGGCCTGAGAACACGAGACCAAGCAACCCCCAAAGCTGGTCAGCAATAGGAGTTGGTTACAGAAGAGCCCTTCACTCAAATATGCCTCAATGTGCTTACCAGTACTCCTAGCCACTTACCTGCCCACACTAAATACCAGTTAACTCAAAACGGGCAAATCAAAAACCCAAACCCACCACAAGCCAATCAAAATCAAGCACAGTGTGAAGAAGGTGAAAAAGGTGTGTCAACAACCTATTCATTTATTAAATTTGTTAGTCGCTTTGCTATACACCAATGCACACTCAAATCAACTTACATTGTTAATAAAACATTAAAATAAAGGTAAATGTTTTAAAAATATATGTAAAAAGGTAAAAAGGAAACAGTACATAAGGAGGTGGAGATAACCAGGGCCGGTTCCAAGGGGCGGCCTGGTGGGGCACTGGCCCGATGGCCTCTGAGGCTACAGGAGCCCCTGAAGGGCCCCTCTGCTCCCCTTCCACGATTCGCGGCAGGATTGCTGCCATGGATCGCACGGCGAGAGCATTGGGGCTCCGCCATTCCCTTGCTTAACTTACCTTGTTCTGCGGTTGCACACGCAGCGGTGCCCTTAAGAAAGATGGCACCTGAGGTTTTCATAAGGGGCTGAAGCCTCTGCCGCCATCTTGGCTGATGGTATGCATGCGTGCTGCACGCTCGCATCCCTGCCATGAACCAAGATGGCGGCAGAGGCTTCAGCTCCTTAGGGAAACCTCAGCCACCATCTTTTTTAAAGGCACCACTGCATGCGCAACCACAGAACAAGGTAAGTTAATCAAGGGAATGGCAGAGTCCCGAAGCTCTCGCCGTGCGCTAATCATGGAAGGGGAACGCTGGGGCCTGGGGCAGTCTTTTGCCCAAGGGCTCCAGTGTGTCTGGGGCTGGCCTTGGGCACACGCATACATGTATGTGTGCATGCGCACATGCATGCCAGGGCTCAGGGCAAACTGGTGCCCAAGGGCCCCAGCATGTCTGGTGCCAGCCCTGGAGATAACAGTACATCTTAGGAAGGCTACACAACAGAAGTCCTCCAAAATGCTTCCAAAGTTAAGAACCAAATGCCTGGGAAACGAGAAATGTAATTGTCTGGTGCCTAAAGATGGTGCCAGACATACCTGCTTGGGGAGAGCGTTCCACAAACGGGATGCAGTTGAGATGAATCCACAAATTCCTACTCAGCCCCAGAAGGTGACTGGCAAAGCTCACAGTGCCTTAAGGATGGAAGGGTAGGATGCGGCAAGAAATGAAGAAGAAGATGAGTAGCATTGTGTTTTATAGTGCACCCCAGCTCTCCAATGAGATTGGCCAATGAGGATCATGTGATTCTACCTCTCACTCATTCCCCTTGGGAGAAAGTCTCACGAGGCTTCCTTCTTAATTGGATGGCAAATTTGTCCCCATCAGAGTGACAGGAACATCCTTTTCTTATATACCTATAAAATCTGCTTATGGTAGTGCTAAAGTTCCCTTCCTGCAAAGTTTTGAGGATTAGAGCTTTGGAGTTCTTGAGCATCTGCTCTCGTCAATGAGAATACTAAGAGCTTTGGAGTTAGTGTTCTTATTCACTGGAGTGGATGCACACAAACATTTGCCTCCCACTAGGAGGTCATTTGTTTCAGTCATGCCATTGTGAGACACACTTTGAATTAAGTTGTACAAAAGGTTGAACATGAACTTGGTCCCCTAGCCATCAATTTGTCATTGCCATCAGCTTAGCCATCAATTTGTCATTCCTCAAAGCAATCTCAAGTTGACTGCATGAAGTGACTGGTGCAAGACCTAGTGAGCATCATAGATTGGGGGGAGGGGGATTAAACCTGATTTAGAACACTGAATTTATTAGGTTGGATCCAGACTAAGCTAGTTGAGTATAAGGCTGCAATTCTAAACCCATTTACCTCGGAGAAAGCTCCACTGAATTCAACAGGACTTATTTCTGAGTAGACATGGTTAAGACTGCCATGTCACAACTAATTTTTCACATTGATTTCAGTGGGACCTTAGTTCAACGAACTTAGAGTTGTATTCAACTAAGTCCTGCTCAGAGTACACCTATTGAAATGAATGAAACCAAGTTAGTCTTGTGTATCCACTTCAATGGATTTACCCTGAGTTGGACTATTATTGAATATTACCCTTAATCTGGGTCAAATTCATTATCCCACTTTTCTGTCCCAAGAAACACAGCACAATGTGGCCAATGCTAGCAGTCACAACATGAGTTCAACAGCATGCAAGGCTGTCCCAGTACATTTTGCTGCCTAAGGCAAAGGATAAGAGGCCTTCCCCCACACCACATAGAGAAGCCATCTGGACAACTGGACAACACTGGTAACAGGAGAGCATCCTTGACCCTACCTGATGGCAGCAGGCTAGTGACTGCATGATCAGCTATGTGGTACACATGGTTATGATCTTCAATGAAGGTGAATGGCTGGGGGGCTGCTGCTGCTCCTGCCCCCAGCAAATGCTACCTATTTGAGGCATATGCTCTGTCTAATGGTAGGACTGGTTCTGCACATCACAGTTGTTTTTCTTTCTTTCAGGCTTATGTTGTGGCCGTGACACTGTTACCACTTGCAGTGCGATTGCTGCCAAAAAGGGGAGGTATTTCCACATGAATGAGGTTCCATGAAGCAGCAGTAATCTTTGTTATCTGCTTTCCATGTGGGCTAGCTGACTTGTGTGGCAATTAGCCACAAAAGCATTGCAGGTCCCCAGTGCATGTGTTACAAAGGCAGCCCTTCCTGTTCGATCTGTCAGACTCGGGACTTGTAGGATTGAATGCAGAGAGACCCAACAGCAGGTGGAACCAGAGCCATTGACAGGCAGAGCCAACTAGTTCTAATTTTGCCCCCATTCTCCTCAATGGTGAGATTCTACAAGGGCAACACTAATACTACGGAGGAGGATGACAGCCGCTGCCATCCTCTGGACTGGACGTAAGTAAGAAGGCAGCAGGTAGGAGCTGGCCGAGGTTGGTAGGGAAGGGCTCCAATTGTCCTAATGGACCAGTCTCAGATCCATATGGGTTTTTCAGTGATAATCACAGCACAGTGGTAATGTTTGAATCAGTCAGGAATGTGTGTGGCACCCGCCTTGACACAACAATTTTCAGAAAGATCTCTGAATGGGAGGAGATGGGATTGGGGGGGGAAATGATTGCAGCCTCTGAAAGAGAAAAAATCCTGATATGAATCTATTTTTTAGGGTCACTTCTCATATTATCATTTCACCGCTCACTAGACAATTGAAGTGTGTGCTCAAAATAGAGACAAACCAAATGAACAGCAATTAAGAACATAAAAGTGAAGGGTTTTTTTTCTTGTCCCAATATAAAACTGAATTTTGTTTTAATTAGTTGTAAATGAAGCAGATCTAAATGTTTTTGGCCCCTTTGTCAAGCAGCCTGGGTTTAGAGAAAAATTAGCTCTGAGAAACAGCATACTTTTTTCTTCAATGTTCTTTTAGATGCTAGCTTTTCTAATGTGCTCATGCAAATGTGCTCATTGTTCAAGAGAACCCTGTGGAGTCAGAAATTCATGGGGAAGCAGAATAACCTTCTGAAATGATGACAGCCATGATTCTGCCACTGTTGGACTGACCACCATGAAGCCTCCCTCTTCCCAGTCTTAATACTTGGAGATGCAAGACAGAACATCTTCTGTCTTATTTCTACTATTTTCTCTGAAAACAACTGGAAACTGAGGCTGTATTAAACACAGATGTCAGGGTGCCAAGGCAAGGGAGCTGTCTGCAAACTGGCTCAAACAATTTTTTAAAAGATCATAACAGTTTGAAACAATGTTCAGTACAATGCTGCTGTAATAAATCTCCATTTGTGAAGTTTAGGGCCTCTTATTTGAGTTTTAGTCATTTTCTGCTGTTTAATCTTACTCTTGTTTTGAAAAGAATTGACAGCGTTGTGCATCCGCCCAGGAGAAAGAGCCAAACCCCAGAGGCTTCATGTTGTTTGACTACAACAGACAAAATAATGGACTCTTGGCCACAGTGTCAACCATAATTTGTATGAAGGCTTACGTGGTTTCACGCAAACAGGTAAATAGTCTGTGTTATGGATATTGTCTGTCATTTGACTGCAAATGCAATCTTTTATAGGGCAGTATTGCCAGAAGCAAAGTCTTCTCTTGAAATAATCCACTGTCTTTTTCCATCCGTCTGCAACTAAACTCTATGGAAAATAATAACTCTTTTATTGCTATATAGCTTAAAAATACAATTGCTGCATTAAAGATTAGAATCTATAGGAGTCCTGTGCTGGTCTACAGCTGAACAGAATATTATGAACAAAACCAAATGAATTGCCAATATTTATTTATTTATTTATTTGTTAAATTTTTATACTGCCCCACTAGCATAGCTCTCTGGGCGGTGTACAACAAAAAGTATATACAATAAAATCACATAAATTGGTACAAAAACATATATATAAAAATCCACAAATCTAAAACCAAATTGAACATATTAAACTAAAATGCCTGAGCAAAGAGAAAGGTTTTAACTTGGCGCCGAAAAGATAGCAATGTCGGCGCCAAGCGCACCTCAACGGGAAGACTATTCCACAATTCAGGGGCCACCACTGAGAAGGCCCTGGTTCTGGTAACCATCCTCCGAGCCTCTCTATAAGTCGGAACTCGGAGGAGGGCCTTCGATGTTGAACGTAGTGTACGGGCAGGTTCATATCGGGAGAGGCGTTCCAGGAGGTATTGTGGTCCCGCACCGTATAAGGCTTTATAGGTTAAAACCAACACTTTCAATCTGGCCTGGAAACATATAGGTAGCCAGTGCAAGCTACAGTGCCAGAACAGGTGTTATATGTTATATGTTCGGACCGCCTGGTCCTCGTTATCAGCCTGGCCGCTGCATTTTGCACTAGCTGTAGTTTCCAGACCGTCTTCAAAGGCAGCCCTACGTAAAGCGCATTGCAGTAATCCAATCGAGAGGTTACCAGAGCATGGACAACTGAGGTGAGGTCCTCCCTGTCCAGATAGGGACGTAGCTGGGCTACCAACCGAAGTTGGTAGAACGCATTCCGTGCCACCGAGGCTACTTGAGCCTCGAGTGACAGGGAAGGATCTAAGAGTACTCCCACACTACGAACCCGCTCCTTCAGGGGGAGTGTAACCCCGTCCAGAACAGGGTGCATATCCACCATCTGATCAGAGAAATCACCCACCAACAGCATCTCAGTCTTGTCTGGATTCAGCCTCAGTTTATTAGCTCTCATCCAGTCCATTATCGCAGCCAGGCAACGGTTCAGCACATTGACAGCCTCACCTGAAGAAGATGAAAAGGAGAAATAGAGCTGCGTGTCATCAGCGTACTGGTGGCAACGCACTCCAAAACTCCTGATGACCGCACTCAGTGGCTTCATGTAGATGTTAAAAAGCATAGGGGACAGAACTGACCCCTGCGGGACTCCACATTGGAGAGCCCACAGTGTCGAGCAATGTTCCCCAAGCACTACCTTCTGGAGACGACCCGCCAGGTAGGAGCGGAACCACTGCCAAGCATTGCCCCCAACTCCCAACTCCACGAGCCTCTCCAGAAGGATACCATGGTCGATGGTATCAAAAGCCGCTGAGAGATCAAGGAGAATCAACAGAGTTACACTCGCTCCGTCCCTCTCCCGACATAAGTCATCGTACAGGGCGACCAAGGCTGTCTCGGTGCTAAAACCGGGCCTAAAACCCGATTGAAATGGATCTAGATAATCATTATATCAGTTCATACTGAGAAGCCAAAGGTCTCTGTCATAACGTGATGGTATTTTATAGGCTTGTTATGACTATGTTCCAAACCCCTAGTTTCTTAGTCCTGTCTTGAAAGATTTACAATCTGATAATCTTCTATTTGGGTTAAGTCCACATTTTTAAGAATGTTGATTTTAAAATACAGCCTGCTTGCTTCTCCCCCTAATAATACAAAAGATATAAGCTTGATTTGGAGTAGCCACTTACGCATCACCCAAGAAATGAAATGCATTACCAGAGAAGAGGACACAAAGTTGCATAAAATTTGCATGTGTTAGTTTTAGATGCATACTTAGAAATAATTACTATAATTTAAATAGAAATAAAATACATCTCACCATAGTAGGGAAGACTGTGACTATGTCACCTGTGTGCCTGCTGTCCAGGTGTTGTTGATGGGCAACTTCAAGGCCCTTGCTCTTCCTTTCGATGGACAGCCCTTCAACAGAGGATTCCTTCAAATAGAGGGCTATCCTTTGGCACCTTTCAAACAGAGAATTGTTCTATGTAAGGTAGGATATATGGCCATCCTAGCTTGGATTCTAAGATGCATTGACTTAAAGTTCACAGAAAGAACATTTCTCACTTCCTCTACAGTTTCTTCCATCCTAAAGCCACACTAATGCCTCTTGAGAGGGTTGTGCCCCCATCATATTTATTTACTGAATGTATATCCCACCCTTTCTCCCAAGAGCCATTGCTGTCTGATTTCTCCCCACCAGAGGCCAACCATGTCCCATCAAACGTTGTTCAGGAGGGCCTCCAAAACCCTCTAAAGAGGCTTTCCCTTACCTTATTGTAGGATCGCATAATGTTTTCTAGTCTTAACTCCAAAGGGTAGTTACAAGAGAAAGGAGCACTTTGATCTCATGCCCCCCCTTTATTCTTGCTTCCAAATAAAGCCCTCTTCAGGTGTTTGTGTTACAAGGGTGTAGATGGATGGGGACATGCATGCAAGCCCTGCCCCCAAATTTCCCTGCACATGGGGACTCTTCTTAAACCTTCAAGTATTGAGCATGATTGAGGACCTTGGTACTATAAGGTTCCTGATCAGCTGAAGACAGTTGGAAGCCCCCTTCAGGCCTTCGCATTAAACATGTAAAGCTCGGGGACGGAGGGGGCAGAACCAGCTCACACAGGGCCAGCCCCCTACATACATTTAGCTCTTCCATGATGAGACTGAATGCCCAAGTAGGGTTTTTGTGTGTATAGGACTGCAGCCTTTGAATGTAATCAGTGCCTGCCTGTAAGACAAAAAAATCTCTTTCGGTACTATGAACAAAGGATAGGCTTTAGCTCAGGGCAGAACAGGGCTGTCAGGTTTTCTCTCTTCTCTATATTGTTTAGTAAAATTTGTCTGTATCTTGACACAAGGAATATTGCAAATTGCCTGTTTGCCTATTTTTGTCTATTTTTGACTTTGTGAATCAAGGCCTGCCACCTGACAGCATAGGCCTGTAATCTACCCACCTCACACATCTTGTTATTGAAGTAGTACTCGCCAGCCTTAAGTGTCCTGTAAAATATTTAAAAGATAATATTCAAATATTATCCTGTGGTATGAAGTCACTGATGGCTCAGAACTTAAAGGGGCCTTAATTCAACTTCTCATCTTTAATCTGTACAAATACCAGAACTCAGAATGTTGTATTTTCTGAGTGGCCCGCATAAGCCTGGCCTGTCAAACTATGGCCAGTACAGACTGGCACACATCGAAAGTGGATGTGGCCATCCTTTCTGTCTGTTAAAAGGTGGACTTGGGAATTTCCAAGGAACTCTCTTTGTGCAGAGACAAGAGTTGATTATTATTTCCTGTTTATGAGATTAGCTCCCTTGCTTCTTTATTTGAGGCACTGTCTGGCCACCTCAATTTTTGAAAATGGTCTAAACAAACATGTTTAGCCATAAAGTTGGTTTTGAAGAACCTCGTTTGGCAATAACTCCCTAGTCAGGTAGTAAATGAAAATGCCTGAGATCTCTTATACTTTTTATTTCCTTTTAAAACTTTTAATTCTGTGTAAACTCTGGCTTCTTTTAATTTTTACTTTTTAATTTTTAATCTGTGCATCATTCACACTGCCTGCCTGTACTTGCTCTTGCCCTATGCTACTTGAAATTTTGGCTTCCCACATGGTCTTTATATGAGAATTTGAAACAAGTGTCTCTAGAACCTGGAAATACCCAGAGTGGTGGCAGCTAAATTGTGGGATGTTTAAAAGAGATATGCCTTGAGGTCTGTAAAAGCACAGAAAGGAACTGGTGAGGCTAGTGGGTTAAGAAATAACACTGTGCTGCCTTGGTACTTCGTAATATTTCTTAGTACTTTCCTGCTTTGTAGTAGTGATGCTGGTGAAATTCTCCTGAGCCAGATTTGGAAATTAACTTCAAGGACTCTTGAAACACTGTGCTCCCAGTTCTTCACACACAGGTAGGTTTTTCTGTATGTTATAGAGCAGGGATAGCCAATGTAGTGTCCTCTAGATGTTGAATGACAGCTCCCATAACTCCCAACCAGCATGGCCAATGGGCAGGGATGCTGGGAATTGTTGTTGCCTTTTTATAGTGGCTAGAGATCTATCCCAGAAAAGTGCCAGTACTGGTAGCACAGACCTGTGTTTATTGTAATGTATAATTCCAGCTGTTTGCAGTAACATGTAGGGATGTGGGCTAGAACCTCAAGCTAGCATCCGTATCCTTCTCCACCCATACTCACAAAGGAGTGAGGAGGCAATGATATTCCATCTTCTGGAGTCTCCAAATAATAAAAGTTCAGCTCCCCTTCCTGACTGTCAATGAGAAAAACATTTTTTTAAAAAATCTGCAGTGGGTCCAGAAAAGTCTGGTTATGGCTCTGCTTCAGTTATTCTTCCAGTAGACTGGAGAGCAAGCCAGAAAAGGAACATTCTGAACGTTGTTAAGTGGAAACTGACTATGTCTAACAGAGGAGGCTGTATTATGATGTTTTTGTCTGATATCAGTGGGCTGTGGTATGATGAACCATATGGTGTTCATCCTTGAAAAATATCGTAATTATAAACATCAGATAAGTTCCAGTAGCCCCTCCCCCAAAATGACTTTTCATACATCTATTTACAAATGCATTCAAGTTATTTTTGCCAACATTAATTAAGCAGAAACAGCATGCCAAGACCACCCACACTGATCACTTTAAGAATAGGAATTAAGCTCAAAACCAGTCAGTTCAATTAGTGCTCTATAAATGATTTAGACTTACAACCATCTTTTTTGTTTATTAAGGAACAAGTCATCTGTTTTGTCAATTTTCTGTAAGCTAAACTTAACTGCTGGACTTCTAGTTAAATTTAACTACTGAGTGGTGGATTGTTGATTAATATTGGAGGTCTGCCTTTTACTTGTTATCATCAGAGTTCAGAGAACAGATTTTCTTCCTGCAGGTAGCAGGTCTAGTGGTAAACACAGTTATCTAAAACTGAGGCTGTAAACACACTGGTCGCTAGATCAAAGAGTTTCCATTAGTCACAACTGGAGGGGGGATGGGTTGATCTGCCGATCAGTTGCGAAATCTCTTTAAAGCCTGGAGGTAAGGCACTAAGGACATGAGGAGCTATGTCATTCAGTAACCTTCCCCGCTGGATGGATGCAGGAAGGGGAATGATGTCACAGGAAGGACCTGTCAGACCAATGAGTGAGACAACTTGCCTCTTGCCTTTCCTAACAGTTAATGCTTTGTTTTTCACACACTAAAACAGAGGCTTTACATTGCCGTTGGGGACGGAAAGGCCACCAGTGCCCAAGAAGAAGCACCATGAGCAGGGTCCAAAAGAGCTGCATCACCATAATAACCTCCACCATCATGGGTATGTGCCAACTGTCGCCATTTTGCTGGAGGAATTCAAGTGCATACTGGAACTTTAGCACATGTCGGAACAGGAAAAGCAAGCAGAGGTATTAAGAAACAGTTTGATATGTACTGTATGCTAGCTGAGTTGTTTTCCTTTGAAATGGAAGCATCTGATCACCTTAGGAAAGGACAAATGCTTCTTGCACAGCTTTGCTGTAACAAATGCCTGTTGCCCTTCTGCCTCACGGGAGATGCCGCCCCCGCTAACACCACCTCCTCTTTCTTGGCGGTGCTGATAATGATAGTGTTATTTGTTATTTAATTTTATTTGTTATTATAATGTTATTTGTTATTTAATTTAATTTTTGTAAATTGTATTGCTTTTATTATATTTTTATTGTATTTTTATACCTGTGTTTATTTTTCTTTGTAAGCCGCCTTGAGGACCTTTGGCCGAAAGGTGGAGTTTAAATAAAATTTAATAATAACAATAATAAAGCTGAATTTTTTTAAAAAAATGCATTTAAGCTTGTCCCACCAGGTTTTACAATAAAAAGGGGCAGGGTCTGACTAGCATAGTGTAGCCCCTTTTCAGAAGACAGAGGTGGAGATGCACTGGAACCGGCAAAACAGTGAGTGTGTTTCTACCCTTAATGTCTTCAGCATCTGTTCTCTCAAAAGGAGAAACAAAAGATTCTTTCTGAATCTGTGTTATTTATTTATTTATTTCTTAAACTTATATACCGCCCGACTAGCAATAGCTCTCTGTTAGTTGCAGTGACTCTTTTAATCCCGTTAACACTTGGTTCTTCAGGGTATCTTCAGTGGTTTTGTATCTATTTCCTGCAAGCCACACAGCAATTGCGTTGATCTCTGATCAAGCATTCCCCAAGCTGAACATGTCTCCTACTTTCTGTACTGTTGGACCAGAAATCTCTTAAGAATGAATATGTCCCACAAGGTACAGTTGTGAATACTTGCTGCCACTTAGCACAACTGCTCCATTTGCACTAAGGTGCTTTCCAGTTATTGGCTATAGAAGAAGAGATTATATCCCCTTCTTTCCAGAGGTGTCAATAGTGCATGTGCTGGCTGGATTGCTGGCACAGTCTTCTAATACAGTTAATGCCATAAAGCTTATGTTTTTCAGAGGTAGACGTTCTCTGTGGCTGGATGTGTAAATTCTTATTGCTATATGCATGAAGATTTTTAAAGGACAAATAGATAAGCCTTTTAATCATCAAAAGGACTACTTGTGCCTTGGTACTTTGTAATATTTCTTAGTACTTTCTGCTTTGTAGTAGTGATGCTGGTGAAATTCTTCTGAGCCAGATTTGGAAATTAACTTCAAGGACTCTTAAAAGCCCGATGACTGGCAAGCATCAAACCCCCAACATTCTTCTCTGGTTTGGATTAATATCTGAGCCAGAGAGAAGTTGCAGTTTCCTTTACCAATCCCCAAAGCAATCTGCCTGCCAGCCCCCTGCCAGCTCCTAAACACCTTCCTCCCAGATGACGGGGTGGAAGTACATAGGGGAAAGGAAAGGTTTTTTTCAACCACCCCTGCTCCAGCATCCTGGTGTCCTCGTAAGCTGACATTCACAGTGTGTCATCATTACACCACACATGGGCCTGGTGACCTGTGGACAACTGAGTTTTATTCAGTGGTACTACAGCTGCATATTTATAACAAAAGACTTACCTAGCTACATACGTTTGACCCATACTACATTAAAGCACCAAAAGAAATTGTGCATTGTTCTTTGGTCTCAGAGAATTAAAAACAGTGATAATCTCTTCCTGTGCACTGCTGTTTACTGCTAGATGGACCAGAATGTAAACACTGATACTTACAGTCCAACTGCTACCTATAGCCGGTAGTGGCTAGTGTGGTGGGGCAGAGCCCACCCTCCCACCACCATTGTCACTGCAACTTACCTGAATGGGGCTGGAGAGGGGACAGAACAGTGGCAAGGTTGGGACTGCATGGATTCCCTGGAGGGAGTGCCAGACTGGCTCTGTGACTGCACAGCACCCACCTCGCTACTCTCCTGCCTCACCCCAGTCCTGCCCAGTTAAGCTTAAGCGACGCTGGCGATGGGAGGGTGGCTCCACTTCACCACATTGGTTGCTACTGACTAGAGCTCAGGTCTTTATAATAATAATAATAATAATAATAATAATAATAATAATAATAATAATAATAATAATAATAATAATAATAATAATAATAAAATTTAATTTATGTGTCGCCTATCTGGCCGATGGCCACTCTAGGCGACGTACATACAATAAATTACAACGAAATATAATACAAAATACAGTGTAACAGTAAACAATATATGGTAAGCAGTATTTAAATCATAAAGACATTAAACCTCCCCAGAAATCCCAAAAGCCTGTTGGAAAAGCCAGGTCTTTAAGGCCTTGCGGAACATATTCAGGGAAGAGATGTGCCAAAGATCTTGTGGGAGGGAGTTCCAGAGGGTGGGGGCCACCACTGAAAAGGCCCTCTCTCTAGTTCCCACCAACCTAGCTGCTTTGGTTGGCGGGATTGAGAGAAGGCCTTGAGTGGCCGATCTTGTCAGGTGGCATAATTGGTGGCGTTGTAGGCGCTCCTTTAGATAAACTGGGCCGAGACCGTATAGGGATTTATAGGTTAATACCAACACCTTGAATTGGGCCCGGAAAACAACTGGAAGCCAGTGCAGATCGAACAGCACTGGCGAGATGTGGTCCCGGCGACGACTGTTTGTAAGTAGCCGAGCCGCCGCATGTTGTATAAGTTGTAATTTCCGGACCGTTTTCAAGGGTAACCCCACGTAGAGCGCATTACAGTAATCTAATCGAGAGGTGACCAGGGCATGTACCACCAGTGGGAGCTGATGAACAGGAAGGTAGGGTTGCAGCCTACGTATGAGGTGTAGTTGATACCAAGCTGCCCGGCTCACAGCCGAAATCTGAGCCTCCATGGACAGCTTGGAATCAAGTACAACCCCGAGGCTACGGACCTGGTCCTTCAGGGGTAGACTCACCCCATTGAACTTCAGGTCAACAAATCCCAGCCTTCTCTTGTCCCCCACGAGTAGTACCTCGGTCTTGTCGGGGTTCAGTTTCAGCCTATTCCTTCCCATCCATCCACTCACGGACTCCAGGCACTTGGACATAGTCTCCACAGCCAACTCTGGTGAAGGTTTAAATGAGAGATAGAGCTGGGTGTCATCCGCATATTGGTGACACTGCAGCCCAAATCTCCTGATGATAGCCCCCAGCGGCTTCATATAAATGTTAAATAGCATGGGAGAGAGGATAGAGCCCTGTGGCACACCACAATTGAGTGGCCAAGGGTCTGAAACCTCCTCCCCCAATGCCACCTGTTGCTATCTGTCAGAGAGAAAGGAACGGAACCACCGTAGAACGGTACCTCCTATTCCCAATCCCTCTAGGCGATACAACAGGATACTGTGGCCGACAGTATCAAAAGCCACTGAGAGATCGAGGAGGACAAGAAAGGTGAATTCTCCCCTATCTAATGCCCTCCTCATATCATCTACCAGAGCGACCAAGGCTGTTTCAGTTTCGTGACCAGTCCTGAAGCCCGATTGGTATGGATCTAAGTAATCCATTTCATCCAAGTGTGTCGACAACTGATTAGCCACCACTCACTCAATGACCTTGCCCAAGAATGGTAAGTTCGAAATTGGGCGGAAGTTATTGAAAACTTGGGGATCCAAGGAGGGCTTCTTCAAGATGGGCTTTACAATTGCCTCCTTGAGGGCTGATGGCATCACACCCTCTTTCAAGGATGCATTTACCACCGCCTTAATCCCCTCACCCAATTTCTCTCTGCAGCTCATAATGAGCCACGATGGGCAAGGATCAGTTAGACAGGTGGTAGGCTTTACAGTCGAGAGCACCTTGTCCACATCCTCAGAAGAGAGAGGCTGAAAATGATCCAAACAAACCGGCGTGCAACTGGCCAACTCTGGTTCATCCACTGTGTCCACGGCGCACGGGATCGAGCTCCGTAAGCGTTCGATTTTATCGGCAAAGTGCTTAGCCAAGATGTCACAGGAGGCTTTTGACTGTTCCAAGGGTTCCTGAGCAACTGGACCGACCAGGCTTCGGACCACTTGGAATAACCTCTCGGGACAGCACTCTGCAGACGCAATAGAGGCAATAAAGAAAGTTTTCTTTTCTGCCTTTATTGCCACTTGGTAGGCAGTTACTGCTGCTCTAACTTGTGTCCGGACACCTTCGGAGCGGGATTTCCGCCACTGGCGTTCTAGTCGTCTCACCTTTATCTTTAAAACACCCTCATGATATATGATGCATGATATATCCAAGGAATAATTCTGGGAAAGATTTTTGTAATAAAAAAATGGGAATGCAAAAGTCCTGGTGCTTATGCTTCTGCTTTCCCTGCTTCAGCTGTAATCAATCCTAACCATGGTAACTCCAGATCCCCAAGCGATTTTTGGACATATCTGGATGGAGGCTGGAATATTACTGTGGTGTTGCAGTTTTGAATTTATTTTTAACTTTGTGAATCAGTTCTATTTTCTATTTTAGCAATATTGATTTATATATATATATACATACATACATGCATGCATACATACTTGTAGTTTGTTTGTAAGCCACTTTGGATGGGATTTTGCCCGGCAAAGTGGCATATAAATATCTTAAAATGAAATAAACAAATCATATCTGCAAATGCAATAATAAGCACAGAGGGTAGTATCCAGTAGTGTCCCCTCTGCTGATGTTAAGGTAAGAATTTGAGTCTCAGGCCCAAGTTCGGTTCATCAGATGACTTTTATTGCTAGCAGAGACACAGGGGAATTTGTCCTCCAAACTGTGTCTCCTGACAGTTGAGGCACAGCTCTTTTATTGGGTTACAGACAACAGAAAAGATACATTGGTGAGTGTGTTGCACAAAACATAACTGTATAGCTGGTAATTTTCCATTCCTAGAACAATCCTCTGCGCTTGCGCCTCCTTCTGGTCTACGTGCTGAATCCTTCTTTGCTAATGGCGTCCATTAACCCTTACAATCCCCCCTTTGATACTTCACTGACCTCGCTAAGAGGTTTGGGGAGTATCATTCTTACAGGTAGGTATGGACCTATATTCATATAACGCCATTAGCTGCACTGCTGTTCTCCTGTCTGCTATGCTCTCCATCATGTTCCTTAACCCTCGCATTATCAGAGGTAGAATACAGGGTAACAAGACACACATCAGAATTCCTACAATTAATGTACCAATAATACCTCGTATTCCTCCTATCCATTGGAACCACGGACCCAGCCCTTCTGCCCACTCAAATCCTTTCCATGTTTGTACTGGCACATGTGCAAGCTTAATTGTTTTATCTGTTATATCTTCTATTACTTTTCCATTGTCATCAATATGTAAGCAACAATTAGTCAAATTGAACTTCCCACAAACCCCTCCTTCCGTTGCCAACAGGTAGTCAAGGGCGAGTCTATTTTGGTACACAGCATTTCTAAGTTGGGTTTGTGTTTTAGACAGAGCAGTCAAAGCCCTCGCAGTTTCATTTGTTATAAGTTCAAGCACTGCCTGTAACCGAATTATTCTATTTAACATGTAGATTGGGGTTCTATATCCATATAACCCATTCTGGGCCCAGGTTGCAGGTCCATAGTACTGAACTATCCTTTCAGGGGGCCACTCATCATCCTTCCAGTCACCAATCTTAACTGTCATCCTCTTTTTCCTACCATACAAAGGATGTCCTAACCGAATTCCTGCACTGAGGGGAATGAGAAAGAAGGATGGTCTGACCTCTCCTAAAGTACAAGTTCCCTCCCAGGGTTCGGGTAATTCTGAATAAGCATATTTCCCACAAACCCAGTAAAACCCTGGTAACGCTTTCCAAGACTTATTATTAATAACTGACAAATTTAACCTTAACTTTAACTCTGCTGTCCACAACAGATTAACTGGAATCACAGAGGCATTGGGCCAATAACTAATTGCAGACTGATTCAAAATGGTCATGGTCTCACAAGGCATTTGACCTATCTGTGGGGCACCGGGTGAGATCCTTTGTACACACCAACGACCAACAAGAGTAGCCTTCAACATCCATTGACTATGGGGGTTTGTGATATTGGTGGTATTATAAAGCTGACTAACATTCAATTCGGCAGCTTCCCAGGGCCAGTGATCTCCAATCTGAGTCCCCCCACAAACATAACAATTACTGACGTTTAAAGCAGTGGCCACAGTTTCTGCAAAAGTAATAAACAAATTTCTGGCCACTTCAGGTACCTGGAAAGAAGTATTCATCTCCTCCCAGAAATCAGAGAAGAAGGTTTGCTGCAAGGTATGGCCTGTCTCTGTTAGTTGAACAAGTTTCAGATAGAACAATCCTAACGGATCTCTGCCTGTTCCATGAATGCGTAACCCAAAGTGTTGCCCAAATTTACTCAAAAAGGCCTGTGGATTATTAATAGTAAAATTTACGTAATTACATTTCCGAGGCCCGCAGTCACTTTGTACTGTGACTTTGGAAAGGTGAGCACTTATCCCAGTAGTTTGCCAAGTGGCCCAGACTACACAGTTCCAATAAGGACACTGATTTGTACATTCAGTACTGATACCCTTTTCAGGACAAATGTATTTATCATCCCACGTATAAGACTTTTCCCAATCATGATTTCCACATTGGTCAGGCCATTTTGAAATCTCACAAGGTTCGATTTTAACCTATGCTGTAGTATTAGGGGCTGCTAATCTGGTCTGGAACAGTACTCGTCCACTCTGCGTGCCTTCCCTCACCTGAAGCCACCATTGATCAGGACTTTCTTTGGGGTCATAACAAGTTGTCTGGTTTCCCTGAATACAGGCTGAGTAACTAACATTACGGAACTGGCATGTGACAGCTGTCCCTTTACAACTGAATTTACTCTGATAAACTAGAGTGTCCTGGATATTGTTATGGTTCCTAACAGTCTTAATACAAATCCTGCAGGGGGACTTCCGGGAAGGGTGACTTCGCTTGTGCCTGCTTTTGAGACGGGCTCCCGCCTCAAAAGAAGCTTATTCAGATATAAATCAGTCAGAACTTTTTTTTTTGACTGATGAAATTTCTCCCGGGCAGGGAGAAACGTACAGATCAACCTCAAAAGCCTGTTTTTGTTGGGAGGACTGGATTTCATTAATTTATGAGAAAAGGTCCAGCCAGCAATGCCGGACGGACTTCCGAACAAGCTCTATCTGTTTAATGCGATACGTTTATCTTTTCTTCAAAGAGAAAACAGACTAACAGGCAAGCACCCTTCTTTCTATTATTTTTTTTACTTGGTTTAAATTGTTGCAGCAAAAAGAGATTTGTCAATTTAATCAGCTTTAAAGAGCTTCTGGGTGAGTTATAACTCTTCTCTGTTATTCACGAAATTAACAGCTTATCTCTGTTTCTATTGCAAAAAGCTGTCCTGGAAGTGCATTCTAAAGATATACACAGAAGAGGGATTTCTATTCCGAGGAACATTATATTGTTTGGGACTATTCTCTTTTTGGTCTATTTTATTTTGATGAATCTGCTCCTTCACGACGCCACTAACTGTTTTGATGCTGGGAACTAAATTTGTTTTGTATTCTTGAACATAGAGAGATAAGGCAGGCTGCTCTGTTTATACTGTGATGTCATCAAGCCTGGAATATTAACCCAATTGTTGCTGAAATAAGAAGTGGTTCTTCTTTATTTTTGTTTTGCTTTGTTTTCGTGGTTTTAAAAAATGGCAATCAAGAAAGTGGCTGAGAATCTGGAAGTAATTATGTTTCAGAAAATAATGGATGAGATTGAGATAACGAAACAAACCCTGCGACAGGGCAGTAAGGAGCTGAAAATTGAACTGAACAAAATGACGCAGGAGCTTAAAGAAATAGGGGATCCTGTGAGAGAGGAGAATGAGATCAGAGATGAGAAAAGAAAAAATAAAGGGAAGATACAAGCCCTGGAGATTGGAACAAATGTGGAATTGGAAAAAGATCTGGAGTTTATGGATATTAGAAATAAAATCTACTGTTTGGAATTTAACGTTATCTCTGAAGAAATTAATGAAGATATTAGAGATAAAGTTATCAATGGCTTGGATAATCTTCTGGACTGGAATGACGTGATGGAGCGTGATATAGAGAAAATCTATGGAATTAACAGCAGCCATGTGACAATGGAAAAACTCTCAAGAGATGAACCAGTGCATTTTGTAAAAAAGAAGAACAGAGATATGACTTTACAACAATATTTCAGCAACTTATTCAGAATTGATGGCAAGAAAATATTTGGGATAGAGGAAATTCCCATCAGACTCTTATTATATGACTATGGCTATGACAGCAAGATTATTATGGAATACTGATAATGGAAGATTGGACACTGAAATTACTGGACTTAACAGGACTATTGAAGATGGAAGATGGAATTAATAGGGATAATGGAATAATGGCTATTGAAATTATTGGACATAACAGATTTTGATGAGATGGATTAATCGATATGTTTATTTGGACTATGGTTATGACAATAAGATTATTATTATTATTAACGAGATGGATTAATCGACATGTTTATTTAGAGAAAAATTGATAGATATATTTCTTAAAGAATTGAAACCTCTCTTTGACTTTTTGTGGAAAGAATAAAGTAATGTTTATGAGATTTGATGATTAATTAAGATAACTACTGGAGGAAAGTGATTTTATAATATAATTTAAGAAACAGGATTGTTATATATTGTAGACCTATAACTGATTTGATCTGTGACAAATGGGAAGTCAACATTTTATTTTTTTTTGTTTAATCATTTTTGTTTTGTTTTGTTTTTTGTCTTTGAATGTTTTATGATTTTGTTTTGTATGTTTTATGAAAATTTGAATAAAAATTATTGTAAAAAAAAAAAAATACAAATCCTGCAGGATGGAAGGGTAGCCGTTACACAGTGGGGAGGAAACAACAGCAGCATTAGAATAACCCCAAACTGGAACAGTATAATCAAATAAGATAATTTACAACAGGGCATTCTAGTTGAAGTTGGGCAAATCTGAATCTTTGGGCGGTGTCCCACTACTCTGTCCAGGACGGTAGGGGATGCAGCGCCCCCAGCTATTTCGCTCTCTCGGTTGCCGGTCCCGAGGAGGCTTCTCCCGTCGCGTCCCGCGTGGTGGCATCCCTTCTCAGGGTCATCTTCAGGCCTCTCTGGTTGGCAATCGTCCATCCTTCCGGAGAGGCTATTTTAGCGCGACTCCAGTGGATCCAGGTAGGGTTCCCTTCAACCTTTAAGGCAGTAGGGGTAGTTAATAAGACAATAAAAGGCCCTTCCCAAACTTTTCCCAATGCATCTTCCTTGTAACTTTTGACTCATACTGTATCTCCAGGACAGAATCCGTGGACAGGGGTGGTGAGTCCCAAGGGGCTCTGTTCTGTGTATTGACCTATCTCTAGAACGGTTTGGTTTAACTCTCTTAAAATGCGCTTCAGGTTTATTTCCCCCCTTAGTGCCAGGGTATCCACTGCCACAGGCAAAGGTGGTGGCCTCCCGTAAACCAGTTCATATGGGGTGAGACCATTAGCTCCAGGTGTACATCTCATGTGTAACAAAGCCACCGGCAGCATCTGGATCCATTTAGTCTTTGTTTCAGCGCACATTTTCCTGAGGTGCAATTTAAGGGTCTGGGGTGTCATGACAGATCCAGCAAAGCTTATTCTTAAGCTCTGTTACCTTACAGGGATAACTGACAAAAGCGAGGTGATTTCACTGTGATGAAGGACTTATTCATTCGTACAAGATCTGTCCCAAAACAGAGAATGCGTGAAATTGGGGGGGCTCCTAATTACAGTAACAAAGACGATAATGTCCAGAAAGAATTTTCATTGGGGAAGTAAAATGCTTTACTACCATCCACAATTTATAAATTAATTTAGAGAAACCAGAGGAGCATCTCTGATTGACTGTGATGCTGTTTATACACTAGTTCAACTGGGGGGTTGAAGAATTCGTCCTCCCGCCCCTATGACAGGTATACAGGTTTTCTTTTTAATGGACAACTCAGCAGGCAGCACGTTGAGGACCGAACGCTGAGCTCCGGAGTCCAAAAGGCCCTTGATTTTCCTGCCTCCCACAGTGATTTCCAGTACGGGGTCGGGAGGCAGAATGCCCCGTAGGCATCCTCAGTCTTCTGTATAATAGTCCTCTGCAGTCATGGTCCGAGCAGGCTGCTGCGTCTGGGAAGACAATAATGCCTGATGGTTGAGCCCTCCTCGTCCCCTTTCCTGACCTTGGCCCCTGCCGGGTCTAATGCCTCGGCCATAACTTCTCCACTGTTCCCGGGGTCTTTCTGAACATTCGTTTTTCCAATGGCCTTCTTTTTTACAATATGCACATTGATTACGTCCTAAAGATGGACGAGGGTGTGGGAATTGTTCCCGTGACTCCTGGGGCCTCAGGACAGCTGCAAGAAGATTAGCTTTTTCCTTCATCCGTTTCGCTTGTTCCCGTTTCTTTTCCACATCTCGATTGAGAAATACTTTATCTGCTAGAACCTTCAACTGGCTGAGGGGCATTCCTTTGAAGCCCTCGGCCTTCTGTAACTTCTTTCTGATGTCTGGTGCTGATTGGGACACGAAGGCCAGCGCCACTGTCTGTCGGTTCCTTTCATCCTCAGGGTCAATGGGGGTGTATCTCCAGTATGCCTTAAAAAGTCATTCAAGAAAAGCCCCAGGGCTTTCATCCTTTTCCTGAACTGCATCGTGGATCTTTTGCATGTTCATCATTCGCTTTCGCCCTTTCTTCACTGCCTCCACAAAGGCTTGTTGATACTGACGCATAGCGGTGCGGTCTGCTCCACTAGAAAGGTCCCATTGAGGGTTCACAGTCGGAGCATATCTGGCTATATACATTGTTCGATCTTCATCTCACACTCCTTCCTGCCTGGCAATCTTGCCTGCAGCCTCTTCTAAGTTGACCTGAATTTGCATTCTTTGCTCAGTAGTCATCAAATATCCCTGTAACTGTTGTATATCAGACCAGGTGGGGTTCTGGGCTGACACTATGCCTTCAACCATGTCCACAAATTTCTCCAGTTCCTCCTCATATGATGGTCCATGATTTTTCCAGTTAAGCAAATCGGAGGAACTAAATGGCACATACGTGAAAGTATTGACTGATTTATAGGCTACTTTGCCGGGATCAATTGGGTCTGGGGCGGGGATCATAGCTGGGACCGTACGAACAGGCAGGATTCTAGAGCTTTCGGAATTTCTTTCATGAATACTCTCGGGATTGGGTTTCCCTAGTTCCTTTTCTATTAGCCGAACGGACCTTGGGAGATTTTCAATGCCCTCCTCTAAGGGGCTTCCTTGGCTTTCTTCTCTGGGTAAGGGCTGGTACAAGGATTTTTCTGGCGTCTCAGTTATAAGGGGTAATGGAGTTAACGGTGCCAAAGGTGGGCAAGGACACACATATGGCGGGGGTGATTCTTCAGGTTGATTTTCTAGAACAGGTTTTTCTGGTTTCTCGGCCTGGCCTTCTGAGGCAGCCTTCTGTTTCCAGGTGACAGTATAATCAAGATCAGGCTGCATCTTGGCCTTCTGGCTTATTTCACGGCCTATCTTAGAAGTCTTCTTGACCTGAGTTAACATAATCGTGGCGGCGTTCTCCACCCACTTCTTTGCCCAAGGTGGCGGATTACTTGCCACTTTCCTCCATCCTTTCACATAAGGAATATCTTCAGGGCATCCGGGATTGCCTTCTACTGTAACTACATTCCAGAGGCAGGAAATGATGGGGCCATAGAAAGTGCCTTCTGCTGGCCAGTCTACTAAGGGCCCAAGTCTAGGCCAGTCCCAGGAACATTTAGTCTTCATGGTCTGCACATTGCAGATACTGGTATCAAAGACTTCAGGAAAGTGTTTGACCATGAGAGCCAAAGGGGTTGAAGAGCCTCCCCCCATCCTGACCTAACTCCTTCCTAACCTAATCAATTCAGGATAGTGGATAACACACAGAGAAGGGAGGGGGCACAGGACACAAGTCGCCTATAGGAATTGGGGGAAGCGACTTGCTGAGGTAAAGGTTACAGGCACACTCCGCTGCCCACGTCCCCCGGACTTTCAAGACACCCAAAGGCGTCCCAGGACTAGTACGTCCAACGACCAGATGTGGAAATCGAGCGGTCAGTCACACACTCACCAAGCACACGACAAGAAACCCCCCTTCCCAAACCTCCCGACAGAGAAACAGAAATGGAGGTTGATCAGACCCCCCTTCGATCCACTGGGATCGGCTGGCAGGCAGAAACAGGACAGAACAGAAAGGGATCCCTTAATACTCGCCTGACGGTGAACACCTCCGGTACTGGTTTAAAGCGATCTGGACCGAACTTCTGGAAGGCCTCTGTTTGTTCCACGTCACTCCCCGGCCTCCTCCCCAGCCCAGCCGGGCATCAGCAACTGCTGAAGGCGCGCTCCCTGCAGAGTAGTGAAGCGATCCGGGGAACCACACGGCCCAAGGAAGGTGCAGGGGAAATATCCCTGACTGAGAACTCCGCTGTAGGACAAGGGGGAATACCCTTGACCTTATGTCCCTGTTCGGGCGCCAAATGTTAAGGTAAGAATTTGAGTCTCAGGCCCAAGTTCGGTTCATCAGATGACTTTTATTGCTAGCAGAGACACAGGGGAATTTGTCCTCCAAACTGTGTCTCCTGACAGTTGAGGCACAGCTCTTTTATTGGGTTACAGACAACAGAAAAGATACATTGGTGAGTGTGTTGCACAAAACATAACTGTATAGCTGGTAATTTTCCATTCCTAGAACAATCCTCTGCGCTTGCGCCTCCTTCTGGTCTACGTGCTGAATCCTTCTTTGCTAATGGCATCCATTAACCCTTACACTGACAGAAGGCATCCATTTGTGGAATGGAATGGGAGTCAATTTCCATCAATTCCCCTGCAGCCTCCTGCCCCCCCATCTGCTCCAGGGGTTCCCCCAACACTCTGGGGCAGATTTAGGGGGCAGGGAAGCTGAAGGGGGAGGATGAATTACCAAAATTGCCTTCCTTTCTGTTTTATTGATGGATGACTTCTGTCAGCAGATGGGACACCACTGGGTATCACCTAGAAGGAAAACATGAACTAGGAAAGCAGTGGCTCAAAGGCATTGAATAGGTGAGTATGTATGACTCAAGGCTGGATTATACATTCAGAAAGTAATTCTGTTAATGTATTTCTCAATACATTCCTTCCTTCCTGACTCCTGCTGAGTCTGCATCTGTTATTTTCAATGAGTAGAGATAAGAATATGGAACGGATATAAATATGATGCAGTTTGTTGATTTGGCTTGCACTTATCTGTCGGAACCCTCAATATCAGGCAGGCAGTTTAATCAGACAATAATCCTAAAACAATGGTGGTCTTTAGAAAAGAGAGACATATCAGGCCTGCTGTGTAGAGAATTTATTGCAAATATATCCATGTTAGACTTTGTCTAATAGTTTAAATATGATAATCAAGGAAAATATTTGTCATAACATACAAAACCACATCTTAAGTTTCTGGCTCTGGACAGTGATTATATGACTCCCCTCTGGAATCAATTGATTTTCCTTTGATATTAACTGTTAAAGTGCCTCATTGCACAGTTCTGACATTCCATGCAAGCAAATACCACAAAGCAGTGACCACAAACATGCATGAAAGAACCAGACATTTTGTCAGTTTTTGTTTTATTTTGTACTTTTGGATTACAGTTCAGCCAGTTTGAATGTCTCCATCCTTATTCCGATGATTAATTGGTTGCACCACCTAAGTCTGGATCAGGGGTGTAGTGGTCCAGGGTCTCAGGGGGACTTAGACCCTTTAATTTTTTGGGAACAGGGTCCCAACAGGGTCCCTATGTCTCCAGCATCCTATGAGCCAATCAGCATGAAAGGGGAGTGTGTTAGCCACTGAGAAGAGTCTTCTAACTTGCTTCCTTTCCCTTTCCTGCTGATTGGACCCAATCAGAATGAAAAGAGGTGAGTGAGCCACTGAGAAGACTCTTCTCAGTAGTTAACATATACATATACAATATATATAGGGGTATAGATACAAGACAAATCTTTGAGCCTATGCACCCCCAGCAGTGTTTATAATACTAAACTCAAACCATTTTAAGGATATAACTCCTAGCTGAGACATAGGTAATGAGACATTGTGAAGTTTGATGGGAGATTACAAAAGGTACTGAAGCAGGAAAACTGCTGGATTCTTTTGAATTTAGAACCTTCCATTTTCTCCTTCTTGTGTTGTTTCTTTGTGGCTGTTGTAGATTGTGACCTCCTTGGAGTAGGAAGCTGTCAAGCCTGTAAAGTATGCACATACACGGCACTATATACTATGGTATGGTATATTGTATATACTATACTATGATGCTGTATAGTGTACACAAACACAAGACTTGTATCTGTGTTTTAAAAAATCCCGATCTGTTTCTGAGTCATGTTAGAGTGGCTGCGGCAGCCTATCATGTGGCAATAAGGGCAGCAAAAAAAGATTTTTATGCTGCCTCTATTGCATCTGCAGAGTGTTGTCCCAGGAGACTGTTCCAAGTGGTCTGGAGCCTGGTCGGTCCAGTTGCTCCGGAACCAATGGAACATGCTAAGGTCTCCTGTGATGAGTTTGCTAAACACTTTGCGGAGAAAATCGATCATATTAAGAGTGTTATTCCGTGCGCTGTGGACACAGTGAGCGAGCCAGAGGTGACCAGTGGTGCTCTGGTGGCGTGGGATTGGTTCCAGCTTCTTCCATCTGATGAAGTGGACAAGGTGCTTTCAACCTTAAAGCCAACCACTTGCTTACTCGATCCTTGCCCATCGTGGCTCATTATGAGCTGCAAAGATAGACTGGGTGAGGGGATCAAGATGGTGGTAAATGCATCCCTCGAAGAGGGAGTAATGCCATCACCGCTCAAGGAGGCAGTAATAAAACCAATCTTAAAGAAGCCCTCCTTGGATCCCCAAGATCTGACAACTTTCGCCCAGTCTCAAATTTGCCATTCTTAGGCAAGGCGATTGAGTGGGTGGTGGCAAAACAGTTGCAAGCGCACTTGGAGGAAGCGGATTATCTGGATCCATTTCAATCGGGCTTCAGGCCTGGACATGGGACTGAGACAGCCCTGGTCGCCTTGGTAGATGATATGAGGAGGGCGTGAGATAGGGGCGAATGCACCTTCCTTGTCCTCCTTGATCTCTCAGCGGTTTTCGATACCATTGACCACGTTATCCTCTTGGACTGCCTGGAGAGGTTAGGTGTGGGGGGTATTGCAGTGGTTCCATTCCTTCCTCTCTGGTAGGTACCAAAGAGTGGCATTGGAGGATGAGGTTTCGGATCCTTGGCCTCTCACTTGTGGGGTGCCACAGGGTTCCATCCTCTCCCCAATGCTGTTCAACATCTATATAAAGCCGCTGGGGGCAATCATCAGGAGATTTGGGCTGCAATGTCATCAGTATGCGGATGACACGCAGCTCTATCTCTCATTTAAATCTGCACCGAGGTTGGCTGTAGAAACCCTGTCCAAGTGCCTGGAGTCGGTGAGTGGCTGGATGGGAAGGAATAAACTGAAGCTGAACCCTGACAAAACCGAGGTACTGTTTGTGGGAGACAAGGGAAGGCTGGGGGATGTGGACCTGGTGCTCAATGGGGTACGATTGCCCCTGAAAGACCAGGTCCGCAGCCTGGGGGGTCATTCTTGACTCCCAGCTGACCATGGAGGCTCAAGTCTCGGCTGTGAGCCGGGCGGCGCTGTATCAACTCCATCTGATACGGAGGCTGCGCCCCTACCTTCCCAACCATCTGCTCCCACCGGTAGTACATGCCCTGGTCACCTCTCGCCTAGATTACTGTAATGCGCTCTACGTGGGGTTACCCTTGAAAACGGTCCGGAAGCTGCAACTGGTACAGAATGCGGCGGCTCGTCTGATTAAAGGCAGCCGCCGGCAAGATCACATCACTCCAGTGCTGAAGGAGTTGCACTGGCTACCGGTTGTTTACCGGGCCCAATTCAAGGTGTTGGTTTTGACCTTTAAAACCCTATATGGTTTTAGCCCAGTCTATCTGAAGGAGCGCCTCCAGCATCGTCAGGGATGCCGCTCAACAAGATCAGCCTCAGAAGACCTTCTCTCAATCCCACCGGTTAAAACAGCTAGACTGGTGAGGACTAGAGAGAGGGCTTTTTCAATAGTGGCCCCCACCCTGTGGAACTCTCTCCCAAATGATCTCCGCCATGCCCCTTCTATGATGAGCTTCCGCCGGGCCTTGAAGACCTGGCTCTTCAGGCAGGCTTTTGGGGTGGGTTAGGTTTTTATTGTTATGGTTTTAAATGTTAACGTTTTAATGTATTGTTTTTATCTTTTACGTCGCCCAGAGTGGCTGGACATCCAGCCAGATAGGCAACTAATAAATTTATTATTATTATTATTATTATTATTATTATTATTATTATTATTATTATTATTATTATCTCTCCATTTCAATCTGTGTTTCATGTTCCAAGGTGCTCTGCATAAAGCAAAGCTCTATGCTTCCCATTCACTACAATGGAGAGTGTAAACATGGCTACAACTTTTCACCTTGGGGTCAAAGTAGATGAAATGTGTAGACACAGGACCCCTCCAGAGTGGGTAAAGAGTGTGAAATCATAGGCAGATATGTCCAGGGGTTTCTTACAGGACACCTTTGAAGTATGATTTTTTATAACATATGAGAAGTCTATAGTGTTTTGATTTTCTGCTAGAATTGGATGCAATTTGCTGGTATAGTCACAGCTTCCAAGGGTATGAAGCCCATTACATTTCAGAGTGATAGCTGCAGTGCTTTTCTCACAAGGGCAGACTTTAAGCTTTTGGGATGGGTAGAACAGGAATCAGTGAGAGGTGGAAAAAAAGAACATGGATCCCCAAAAAAGACTGGGTGGGGAAAATGTCACCTCCAACAATGACCATGTTATACAAAGGGTCATCAGTGGGAGGTTACCTTCTTTCCCCCACTGATTTTTGTGGATACAATCAAGGCTGGCTCCAGGCATGCTGAGGCCCTTGGGCCCCAGCCTGCCCTGTGCCCCTCTGCTCCCCTTCCACGATCCACGGCAGCAACCGCTGCTTGCAGGATAGGAGCTTCTGAGCTGCCCACCATCCCCCCGCTTCACCTATCTTTCTCTCTGCTGTTTTTTGCAGTGTGCACAGGGTTGCCATCACTCAAGATGGTGGCCGAGGTTTCCATAAGGGGCTGAAGCCCCTGCTGCCATCTTGGTTGATGGCACACAAGTGCGCACATTGCTCCCATCAACCAAGATGGTGGCAGTGGCTTCAGCCTCTTACGGAAACCTCGGTCACCATCTTGAGTGATGACAACCCTGCGCGCACTGCAAAAAACAGCAGAGAAAAAGGTAGGTGAAGCAGGGGGATGGCAGGCGGCTTGGAAGCTCCTCCTGTTCTATGATCCGTGGCTCCTGCTGTGGATCACAGAAGGGGAGCAAAGGGGCCCCTTAGGGCCCCTGTAGCTCCAGGGGGCCTCAGGCTAGTGCCCCACCTGGCTGCCTTTTAGAACCGGCCCTGGATACAACCTCTTCTCCCTGGGAGAGAAAGACCATGGATCCTCAAGAAAAACTGGGGTGAGGGGAAATATCACCCTCTCAGGAAGGATCCTGTTACCACAAGGGGTGTTGAATGGGGGCTTCCCCCCAGATTTTTGGGGATACAGTAGAGATCTCTCTATTGCCTTGCATAGGGAAGGCATAGATCCATGTAAAAAACAAACACCACCAACTCACTGTGATTGAAGTGCCCTGGGAAAATTATTCACTGTGATTAAAAGTTAAAACTGTCAATCAGAATGAAAGATCCCCCCATACCTTTCCATCTTTACCCCTCCCAAGCTCTGAGTATTTCCCCAGTTGACTTGGTTTCATTTCTCAGGAAAAATAACAATAGTCATTCCCTGTTTGAAGAGCCAAAGCCACAGAGCCACTAAGAAGGTCAGAAACACTTTGTTAATGGTGTGATTTGACTTGAAAACATGAGAACCTTCCTGGAATCACTATGATTCACCTCATAATTTTAGATACGCAGAGTTGATGCACCCCCTCACAATATACATCATCATAATTGTGTTTTTATACGAGATGAAAAAAACCTGTGATACTCTGTGTCTACAGTTTTTAAAATTATAACATTTTCAAATAATAGTGAAGTGCTTTACAATATTCACATACTCTAAGCATCCTTCACAAATTATTATCTCAATAATCCGCAATAATTCTGTAAGATAGACTTGTATTGTATCCCTCCCCCCAAATTATTTATGTTGTGGTGCTTCACCATGTTGGACAAAAAATCGTTTGACTAAGACTTCGTGTGTGTGTGTAGGGGCTGCACGGGGTGTCAGCAAAAATCACTTGCCTCCCTGTTCTGCTGACAGAAGCCTCTACTTGATCAAAATGTCTTCCATCAACAGAAGAAAACCAATAGATACAACCCACAATTTCCCCATCTACTGCATGTGTACACCATAATAAGACCTATAAATTGACTTCATAAATTGATTTCCCAGTCTACATCTGTGTTGAAATTGCTTTAAATATGTGTTTTTTAAAACATTTTTTTCCTAAACAATATGTTTTTTAACCCTTTTTATTTAAGATATTTTTAAAGCATTTTTGAAGAATGTTTTTAAAGTTGTTTTGTTTTAATGTATTTTCAGGTCTGATTTATGATGTTTTAAAGTATTTTTACTGCTTTTGTTTGCTGCCCTGGGTTCCTGCTGGGAGGAAAGGCGGGATATAAATTAAATAATAAATAAATAAAAGCAGCTTAGCATAATTATGAATCTAACCCTGATTTAATTTATATGCATTTGCTGGAAAGACCTTGTTTTCAAGTCCTGGATCATGCTCCAATGCAACAGTCATTATGACTGCTCAGCTATGTTCAACTAAATATGAAAAGAAAGTTTGATGGCACGGAAGACTTGATCAAAGCTACCAGCTGTCACCTGAGAGTCAAATAGTCCATCTTCTTTATGAAATGTGATCAGATATGTGAGCTGCAGGTTTTCAAGTTTGGTGGAAGATCTCTCAGACAGCTTTTCAGAACAAGCAGGCAGTGGTAGTTAATGTAGCGCACTGCGTGTGTAGGTGAGACGTGGTATGAATCCAAGAGCCGTTTAGAACAGGAATAAGACAGGCCAGGCAAGTTTCATGTAAGAGTCTTTACTAGGCAAAGACATTAGAGACATCTTCCTCCATTGACAATTCTTCCCCCACACTCGAGTTCCTGCCAGTTCCCAGCTTATCACACACTCAGCTAGCCACACTGACCTTGATTGTCTGGAACTCTGTTCTCACAGTTTAACCCTTCTGCTTCAGGTTTCTCTCTCTCTGCTAAAAACCTTATCTGTAAGTCTCACAACCTGCGTCACTGACCAACAGCCCCCACCTGAGACTTGCAGACTTCAAAACATCAAGTTACAATTATTACATTTCTACAACATTAACCTTCATTACAATACTTCCACATTAGATCCATTGTTTCTTTATCTATAGGCCCCTCTTTTTCCCATTCCACCGGAATTTCATCTGTTTCATTATTCTGTTTTCTGTATGAATGCCTTTAATTTATCTTTAACCAACAGTTAATTTGTAAAGAAAAATTGTAGAAACTAAGTAAATCTAAATACGTTGTAAAAGGGATATCATGTGCTATAGAAGATGGTTTAAGGCTGGAGATTCTAGAAAGAGATTCTACTACAAGTTATTAAGCAAATAATAGGACTTATAGTGCAAAGGAATCAGAAGATACTTTTGCTAAGTTATCTAATACTTATAATCATACATACCCAGAGATGGTATATTGTTTAATATAGCAGAAAAATGCCAACAGAAAACGAATGAGTCATCATTACCTTCTGTTAAGTCATGGCTATTGATAGCAAGGGAGAACTGAATAAACTAAAAATGACATATTCATTTTAAGCTATGCCTCAGCCTCAGTGGATGAAATCTAATTGTCCTATATTTCTTTTTAAAATCTTATACCTATGAAAATATTGCATGATGTGTAGAGTAATGAAAATGATCATTGGGGGGAAGCAATACAAATGAATGAAAGAACAACAGCTGATCTGGTATTGTATAACAGAGCAATCCTAACATTTATGTTTAGGGCCAGGGGAGATATCCCAGAGTGACTGCTACATCCAGTAGTCCTACTGCCTGTAGGTGGGGCAAGAGGGATGTGTGTTTGTGTGTGTGCATGCACACGTGTGTGTTGTGGGCTCAGCGTTTTCTTCCTTTTCATTGTCTACAGTGAGAGATAATGGATTGGCATACAACTGTGCCATTTGTGTGGGTGTGTTAGGGAAAGAAAGGTTCATAAATTGGGTTCATTTGCTGGAAAGGACTTGCTTTCAAGTCCTGGATCGTGGTTAATCCATGCCCACCCTTGGCATGCCTCATTTCTCTCTACTTTGGCCACCAAACATTTACGCCAACTAAACTTTCTGCCGGTGAAAGTGTCATCTGTGTTCGTGGAGTAGCACCGATGCCATTTCCTAAGGCCCCCTTTACTGGTGAGGTTCGGATTTTCCCTAAATGATGAAATATTACAAATTTACTAGACAATTTGGCAATATGGGCATATGGAATCTTATAAAAATGATATGGTTTGCATGAAAATAATTTCATTTCATTTTAATGCATATTCCCAGAAGCCAACTGGACTTCCTTATTAACATTCAGCACAAATGATGTTGGTGTCAATTTGCTGGGTGAAACTTTGGCTCCCTCCCTCCTGTGCCTCCTCTTCTTTCTCTGCTTTCAACGTTGAATGGGAAGTGCCTCAGAACCAGAAAATGTGGCAGATGCAGGCAAGGGAAGGGGGAGAAGCAAGACAGATGGGCTTTCCCCAGGGTTTGAATGGCTGGTATGCTTGTCTGTTGATCTAGTTGCAATGTTGGCTTGAAGAACATGCTCCAAGCCTTCTTTAGAGCTGAAACAAATTTGGGAGAAATTTGTCAAGAAAGCTTCCTGAATTCTTACAGATTTCTTTCAGATTCTCCTTCTGGCATTTTTTTCTCCTATTCTAAAATAAAGTAGTATGAGACAAAAGTTGGAGGTGATGTCCAATGTTAGATATACTCACAATAGACCCAGAGAAGACTTTAAATCCATTGATTTTCATGAGCCTGCTCTAAATGTGACTAACACTGGATATCATCCAGAGCGTGAATAAAATCTGAAAAAAGTTGGCCGAGTGTTGAATCTGCACTAGTGGACACTTATGCATCATAACAAATCTCAGAAATTCAAACCAAGTGCCTTATGATCAGCTTTCTTCATAAATGTTGGACTATTGTACAACCTTCCATGTATGTCTGACAGATCAGACACCCCATATTCTATTGCTTCCCACATCTAATTGGAACTAATTACTTGCACTGTAACACCTCTTTAACAGTTTAACATCTTTAACTTCTAATTAACACTTCTATACAGTCTCCAGGCTCTCTTTCTTAGCCATCTTATCCTGTGAGCTGGCAGAAAGGGAGGGCATATATTCATACCTAACTAAAGCTAAATAATCTTCCATGTGCTTAGCTGCTTTGGGTGTTCATGTTCTGCCAGTTGGGAAGTTCCCTTTCTTTGATGGTGTGTTTCCTTCCCCTCCCTGGGAGGGGGGGAGATGTAACTGCTAAAGCTATGGTCTTGCATATTTTTCCCCAGTGGATCCCAGAAAAACAGTTCTGAAAAATAGGGGGGGGGGAGGAGAGCAAGAGCTGAGCACTGAAATTAAATGGTTGCATAGGCATTTAACAAAGCTAAATGCTCTGACAGAATGATGCCCTAAAGCAGATGAGCGGAACTTTTGGACCCACAGACTTTGCTGAACTACAACTCCCACCAGCTCCAGCAAGCATGGCCAATGGCTGGAACTGATGGGAGTTATAGTTCAGCAATGTCTGGGGAGCCAAAGTCTCCCCACATCTGCCCTAAAGCATGTTGGCGAAAGCCAAATGATTATCCAGGTTATTATAAAATTCCTTGTCCTTTGATCTTTTTATAGTGTGAATTATATTGGTAGTTTAATTAGAATGTAGTGTTGTTTTTTCAGTTCTAGGAAAATAATTCAAGTGTTTGAAATATTTTGCTGTAGCTTATTTGAAATTACGCAGACGTTTTATATTGTAGGACAAAGATCTGGAAACAAATGTTATATTCCTGCAAATGGAATGTTTGGTTTTCAGCTAGAACATTTTACTTTTGCATGATGAAATACAGGCTCACTCCAGACAAGTCTTTATAGCTCTGTAATCGGATCACCTGTCTCCACAATTTTCTCCTTGCTGTGTATGTGTGTGTGCGCGCACATGCGCGTGCGTGTGTAGGGGTGAGGCGGGAGACCTGAATCAGGATCATGTGCTGGGGGAGGGGTAGCTAAACATTTCTCTCATGCCATTTTTCCTGATGTAAATTCTCTCTTTCCTTAAGAGCTATTAGTTGTGCTAGGGAAAACATTTGAATACATCTTTGATTCCCTTACAGTGCAAACAGCAGCTGGGGAAGGGAGAAGTAATTTGCATTAAGGAAATGGCATGATAAAAACCCTGTTCTCTGGCCCCATGGTCCTGATCTAATTTGGTTTCTGACTGATTTTATATTCCCTACTTACATTTATCAAGACATTTCACATTTTACAAAAAAATATGTAAGGAAGTCATTAGATCATTTGCCAAAACACAGAAGAGTAAGCCTTGAATCATAAAATTTTAGCCCTAGGCCTTGTTTATAGATGTGTAAACAGTTTCTCCTTGAAGAATGCTTTTAAAATAGATATCCAGAATGATAAAAATGTACTACAACAGTTCACAATATCTTACACACATTATAAGAGAAATCTGTTTTAATGACCTGCACTGTAATCCAAAGCCATCTTACATGGGGATGTGTGTGTGGGTAGGGGGGTTGGTTGCACTAACTGGAGGCATTCTTCCACTTGATTCTGATGGCTACCCGCTGAATGTGTGAGGTGGGTGGAAGGCCTGATGGAACACCCCAAAATGGGACATTCCAAGTGGAGCTGAACCTGCTCAGGATTTTCTGGATCCTGTGCTGCTGTCACAGATGGCGTCATCTGGTATTGGACTTGATCTGGGCCTGATCACTGTGCCAGTCTGCCGCCATGAGTGGCAGGGCAATGGATGCAGCAGTAGCCCCACTATTCCACAAAGCCTTGGAGCAATGAATGGTATGAATTGCTCCGTCGCACTCTTCCACCCCTTGCCCTATGTGGTGGCTATCTTTGCCCCATGCCATTGTGAAAAGGCAGCATGACACTGGATGATGAACACCTATGTAAGTCTGAATGGACTTTGTAGGGGAGAGGTCCCCGAGGAGCACGTATTTTGTCATGATGCTGACAAAACTCCCCTTCTTCGCAAGGCTGAGGATTCCAAGTGGAAAAGTCAATTTGCCTTCAGTGCCAGTCTCAGAAGCACCTAACCAACTGGAAACACTTACACAAGAAAATCCCATGGTGCCAGTGCCTCTCTTGTCCAAGGATGTCACATGGTTGTCCTCTAGCTTTGAGGACTTCAGCTTGGAAGCTCCAAAGAAACTACAGTCCCCCACTCTGTTGGAGCTAATGAGTGCTAAAGCAGCTTGTGCCCTTTAAAGGAAGAGTGTCCTCTAAGTGAAGGTGGAGCTAGATACTGAGACAGAGATGCAGCTTCTTTTTAAGTCTTTGGATGACTGCTGCTGAAGCAACATTTGAGCTGTGGTCTCAGGAAGGTGCCTGTTGAGCCCCAGCCCCCTCAGAAGGATCAAGGAGGGGGGCTGGATGAGCATCAGTGCTGGCTGCTAGGGCAAGGGGAAGAATCAGAGGGTGTTGAGACTTTCGAGGACGAGATGGGAGGGGGTGTGTTTGACACTGTGCCAGTTCCCACAGACAGCTCTCCCGCCGAAGAAGACTGCGCTCAACTTCCAGATGTCCCCATAGAGCTGTTGGGGAATGTCTTGGCGTGCGTGCAGCAATGCCACCCCCCAAGCTCTCCCCTTGGCACTTCAAGAGCTTCCCCACCTCCGGAAGCCGAGTCAGCACCTATGGAGACTGTATCGTCAGATGAGCCAGCGGAGGCATGCCCCCTTTCGTCCCACGCCAGCCGCCAGGAGAAGCGCTTCGGTCAGAGGGAGGGTCTTCAAAGGAGTCAGAGATTATGGGTGAAGACTTTTCCTACTTAAGCCTGCTCCCCCCTGACCTGGGTGCTGACTCAACTTCCTTCACATGCTGCAGAGTTTACTTATGTAGCCTAGTTAGGGATTGCAGTGAGTTAGCATAGTGTGCCTATGAAACGCATTGCCTTCAATGTTACTTTAATAAAGCAGGAAATAATTCCATCCTCGTCTCCGTCTCGTGAGTTCCACTCTGGGCAGGACAGTGCCAGGCTGAGCACCACGTGGAGCTGTCCAAGGTACTCATGCTGTGCCTCTGCTGACGTCCCTGGGAAGAGGGGTTGATTGTTAAACCACCCTGGGAACTGTAGCTCTGTGAGGAGAATAGGGATCTCCTAACAACTCTCAGCAAGCGACAGTTTCAGGTTTTACGTTTGTGTATGGGGGGGGGGGAGCCATGACTGTGAAATAGGCATCACAGTGCTTTAAATGTAAAATGAATCAGTTTGTCCTATTGTCAAACAGTTCTTAGCATTAGAAAGTTTTTCTTTAATGGTTAGTAAAATACCTTTCCCTGCAATGTTTATCCATTGGTTTTCTCCATGTCCTCTGGAACAAAGACAAGTCTGTTCCATCTTCCTCATGGCAACCCTTCAGATTCTTGGAGACCTCTATTTTGGCTTCTTGATTTCTTCTTCACTAAGCTAAACATATGATGTACAGCAAGATATAAGTTATAAGATCAACACACACACTTTAACACACATACACAGAAAATATTTAGTGAAGACAAAAAGTACTTCAAAGAACTAAAGCAATCTTAATCATTCTAACGATTTTTAAAGAACACACGTTTCAATCAAAATCTTAACCCAGCAGATTTTTCAAGCTGTCTCAAGATGAGTGGCGATGGAACAGTCTATTTCTGTCCATGTCAGTTTTGCATGTGTTCATTCATAAGCCAGTTCCATCCTGTTTCTGCATTAATCTATTTTTTAAAAAAAATCCACCTAACAGTTTTATCACAACGTACATATCTACTGTATACATTTTTAACCATATTTTATCTTAAAATATGCATTTTAATACATTATGAAGTGTGGTTTTTTTTAGCCAAGAAATGAAACATTTAGAGAAGTGCAAAATTGAAAGGATGATTTTCCAATCTACACGTTAGCCTGGGGCATGCAGATCAGTTCACATCAGAATTCACAGAAACTGAATTCAAAAAAAGTTAAAAAAAAAGTCAAATGAGAAGAGCAGGTGCCAGCCTCCTAACTCAATGGACTCTGACCTTCACAGTTATACTTTGAAATCCCTAGCTTCAAAGAATTTGAAACAGCACTTTGAACAGCACTTTTCAGCAATTGATTGATCTATATTTCAGGTTAAAACCTAGAAATAATATTTACTTGCTTTTTTTTGTCAGCATTTTACTTCCGAAACAAGACTCTTAGACGTTAGATCATGTTTAAATTTCCAGAATTTGATCCTCAGTGTCATTGGGCTTGTTTTATGATTAACTGTTTTGAATTCTGTTTGTTCTTAAAATATTTCCTCTCATCTTTCTGAAGAATCTCTGATTCACTGCTTTTCCAGTGACTCCATCCTTTCTGAGGCCTTGCTTTAGCTATTAGAGCAAGGGTAGGGAACCTCAGTGCTGGGGGTCACATGCTTCTCTATGCTTCTCTGCCTGGCCTTTGTGACTCTTCAGGCCACACTCCTCATCAATCCTACTTCACACCTTCCTTGAGTATTTTTGTCTGGCTGGAGAGTATCCTTGATACTTGATATCCTTGATGGCCCTTGGAAAGTTGGCCAAATGTGGTCCTTGGTCTAAAAAAAGGTTTCCCACCTCTGTACGAGAGGGATATAGGCAACAAATGTGCTAAGGTCAAAAAATAATCACTTGGGACAGGGATGGGAAACCTGTGGCTGGACTGCAACGCCTGGCTGGGGACGATAGGAGCCGGAGTCCAACAACATACAGAAGGCCTCAGGCTCTCCATCTCTGGCTTAGGGCAAAGGTAATGGATGTTTTCCTCTAGTAACTGTGACATTCCATGTGGCCTCAGCAGCTTGGTGACTGAGGATGCTGTTAAGACCCTCCTTGGCAACCTGTGTAGGGGATCAGGAGTGAGAAGCCAGACTCCCACCTATTATTAATTAGATCCTTCACCATGAGGTCCCAGGGTGGGTAACAGCAAATACAATATTAAATCCAGTTTAAAAGAAATTACAGTCAAGAGGACAGGGTGGGTCCTAAAATATATATATCTCAGGTGTCAAAAGTCCAGGTAAAGAACGTGTGTCTTCAGCATATGAAGAAAACTATGCAATGAAAGTGCCGAAATCCCTCTGTAGTGAGGAGGGAATTTCACAGCTTGGACTAAGTTCCACACTCAGCTAATATAGGAACATAGGGACCTGCCTTAGATTGAGTAGGGCCTTTTGTCCATCTAGCTCAGTCTATACACTACTGACTACCTACAGTGACTGGCAGGGGCTCTCCATAGTTTCAGAAGGGGTCTTTCCCAGTCCTAGGTGGAGATGCCGGTGATTGAACCTGGAACTGCCTGCATTCAAAGCAGTGCTGTGTCGAAATCTGTTCCTCAATTTCTCAAAAGCTTTATCTCTTTGTAAGTGTCTTCCATTTTTATGCCTCATTCTCAGGGCACTTAAGAATTTCTTTGCAATTTCAGCGGATGCTAGGTTTTGAGCTTACCTTATTACATGGTGGTGTGTATGACTGTCTTTCTAGTAAACATTTATCCTTCACTCTACAACCTTCCAACTGCCCATGCTTCCTAATCTGAAAACATCCCATGGGAGGAGTTGCCTCATGATATCTTCCCCTGGGCCCTGACTGAAGTGTGGGCACTCAGCCAGGAAGACTGCAGAATTCAGACCCCTGGAGAGATTATTTGTAGCGTGAAAGAAACACCCCTTGGCCACCTCAAAAGTAACTTGAACACTACAAAACTCCTGCACCCTACCCATGAGAATTTCACTGAATTTTTCTCTCCCATGTTAAAATATTTGGATGCAATTTCTTTTCTCATTGATTGATGGAGAATGGCCAAAACACAAGAGAAATCTTCAGCCCAGCACACCATGCAAATCATGTGCTCTACCAGTGAGCTATGGCCCATCATGAAGATCTCAGGCTAAGAGCCAGGGTAAGGCAGCTGAAGCAAGGATTAGTCCTTAATAGCTATGACCTTAGAATTAGGCATCACACTAATGGTGGTGGTGGTGGTGAATCAAAGTTAACCATAGTTGTATCACTGCATGCAGATCCCTGTTGTGTTTTAAAGTCATGGTCCTGGTTTAATCTACATGTCTCATGTCTTCATTCCTTGTATGGAGGGCCATACATTCATTTTAATGAACAACACAGAATGGCCACAATAATATAAAACAGTGCAAAGAAATTAGACACTATACAAAAAAGATTTTTTAAACTTTGCTCTGAGATTAAAGGACCAAATGGCAAAATTAAAAGTAGCTTTCTGGAGCATATACCTAAATGCTGGAAATGCTAGACCAGGGTTTAAATCCCCATTCAGCAATGAAGCAGACTTGGGCCAGACACTGCCTCTCAGCCTAACCTACCTCACAGGGTTGTTGCGGGGATTTAATTTGGAGGGGGAGAACCATCTATGCCACTTGCAGTTCCTTGGAGAAAAAGTGGGATATTAATACAGTAATAAATAAATAAATAATTTGGAATGGGGAATAACATTACCAGCACCACCATTTTTCTGCACTGAAGGTTTCTTTTAAATATATTTATGTGCAGTCAGATAGGTAACTAAGCACATCCTGGAGAATGATTCATTCTACAGAACATTGTTAAATACTGATTTCATTGTATAGTGGGTGATCTCACAATCTTATAAATAGTGGCTGATGTAGGTTACTTCTCTTTGGTGTAATAAATCATGAGCTCCTGTACTAGTCTCCATTTCCCCATCTGTCTATAATGAGAAAAATGTACAGAAAAGAGCTTTATTTTAAGGACAGAAATACATTTCTTCTACACGGAGAAAAGCTACTGGGTTAAGATTTTGCTCGGCTTCTTTTGAGATTGCATCACCTGCCAGTCTTATTCACTGACAATATGCAGATAAATAGCTCGAATGGTCAATGTCTCTCTAGCTGTGTTGTTACATTTCAGTGTTTTATACTTTTGTGTCTTCACTGGATATTTTAGGGGCGATTGCCATTTTGTTATGCTTGGAGCACTGCACAGGCAAACCTCAGGATAAAAAAAAATGCTGGAAAGGTCATTTCCACAGCCAACTGCCTCCAGTCATGTTGCATTGGCCTATATGATAAAAAGCACAAGAAATTAATCCCAGTGTTGCTAGCAGCAGTCTCTCTTTGGATTTGGCTGCAAGACAGATGATGCAATGAGAACATAATAATAAGAACTGATTTTGAAGTTTATCCACAACCCTTTTTTGTGCATTGGGATTTTCCAGGAAGGTTTGGAGGACAAGACCTCTCTTGAACTCAATCCAACCTATGCAGATGGCCACTAAGTTAGAAAGAGTACGATTTGAAGGTTTGGTGAATGCAAGTTTTTACCATGTGCTAAGTAGTGTACACCACTTTCAGACACATTGTAGCACCAAGATTCTAGCGGAAATAGACTTTCCAAAGCATGAATGACATAGGGACCTGGCTGGAACCCTGTTCCCCAAAATGTAAGGGGTCTAAGACCCCCAAGACCCCAGATAACTACACCCCTGCTGCAGAGCCTCCTTGTCAAGAGTTGTAGCATTCTGCACTAGCTGAAGCTTCAGAATTTTCTCCAAAGACCACCATATGTAGAGCTCTTTGCAACAGTCAGTACAGGAAGTTGCCAAAGTATGGGCAAATGCTTTGGCAACCAAAGCATAGGTGAGTGTCAGGAGTGCCTGGGCTAAAACAAGGAACCTTCAGGTCTTTGTGCAATCACCCTGGGGGGTGAGGAATAAGAACTTTGGCTTGGAGAACCTCCCTGCCAGTAAAGAACTCTCAGGCTCTAGGCCAGGTGTGGAAGAACTTTTGGCGCTCTATCAGGGCCAAACAAGAACTCCTATCAGTCCGAGCAAGCAGGGACAATGGTCAGGGATGATGACACTTGTAGTTCAGCGACATCTGGAGGGCCAAAGCTTTTCCACACCTGCTCTAGACTGACTAAACCACTGAAGTGACATTTGGCTCCTTGTTTGGGCTGCAGCCTTGCCCAAACAACATAGTTTTTCTGGCTCTGGTGTGCTTCTGCAAATCCCTGAGCTCTGACTCTCCATGAACTCGTGGCTCATCTCTGATAAGCCTGTGGTTTGGCCCTGATTCTGAAGCAAATACTTATATAGCATTGCTGTGTGTTGTAGCAGTTTCCTTTGTACTCAAACTGTTCATATAGGTAACTAAGTCTTCCCAACACCCACCCTACATTGTTCATCTTGGGAAAGATGTTCCAGTGCGCTTTTAAATAAAATCTGAATAAAGATGCAGGATCTAATCTGAAGTTACATTAACACATTTGAATTGTATATTGTTAGTGTATTTTCTGAATGGGTGAGCAGCTAATGGTCTTTGACGTTTACATTAATAAATCTGAAATATCTTTGCATCTGAACAACTGAATCATTCTTATGGCTTCATAAGGGAACCCCCCCAAATGATATATGGCCTTCTTTGCATTTACAGACGCTGATTCATCTCACAATCCTATTTGACTTCAGAAGTAAGTCTGCTACAGCAGCCTTCCCTGTGGTTTTTAGAAATGCTGATTACTGATAACCACCGTAACTTGGAACTTCCAGTATATCCGGTGCATTCTCACCCAAGGAGACACATTTTGAAAAGACTGGGAAAGCATCTTAAAGCAACTTGAAACATACCCCACACATCAGGATCTTCCAGTTTTCCATTTAGTTTGCCAAGTCTTCTGTTTCACAGCTAACCAAGACAAATATCTATTTCTTCCAAATTGAACAATTTATAGGCTGCATTCACACCATACATTTAAAGCACTATTACTCCACTTTAAACAGTCATGGGTTCTCCGAAAGAATCCTGTGTATCGTAGTTTGTTAAGGGTGAGAGTTGTTAGGAGATCCCTATTCTTTCCATAGAGCTGCAATTTCCAGAGGTTCCTGGGAAGAGGGATTGATGGTTAAACCACTCTGAAAATTGTAGCTCTATGAGGGGAATTGAGGTCTCCTAGTGACTCTCAGCACCCTTAACAAACTACAGTTCACAGGATTATTTGGGGGGGGGTTGAAACCATGACTGTTTAAAGTGGAATAATAGTGCTTTATCTATGAATGTAGCCATAGATAACAGAGATTTCCTCCATCCCCCCTTAAATAACCTGGTTTTGCAAAAACTATGAAAGAGAAAGTCTTGACATGACAATACTGGTTTTGATCTCATTTTTTTTCTTTTTGTAAAAAAAATAATTCCAAATATAGGCACTGAATTAAGAAGAATAAAGGTGGGCTGGCTGTTCATATACAGTAGTTCCACTACACTTGGTGGTCACTACACCAGTCCTTGCATCACCATGATGTAATTACTCCCTGTATCAAAGGGCAAAACACAAAAATACTGTTTGAAACAAGAATTAATGCAGCAAAAGTGAATTCACTCCCATAACATCCCTGAAAACCTCATCGCCACAAACCAATGACAATCAACAATAACGATCTCACATTACCATTGCATGAAATAAACCGATCAACATGTGACAATAGCAAGAACACCATTAAGTCAATTTATATTTGGATACACACCCAATGCACTAGCATGCTTCCAAAGACTCTCCTTTGCCCACTGAAGTAAATCATTCGCTCTATGGGCTCAAAGTAATTTAATACAACTGTGACAACTGAATATGTAAACCAAATACTCTTGGTTATGTTATTGATGAGGGTATAAAATGCTTGTATAAGACATTGATCCATAATTTGTTAACAGTCACTGGATTGGTGAAAATGGAAGTCTATCAGAACACCTACAGAAGAGACTGGGTTCAAAAAACTCTTGGAACTGATGAATTATAGATGAATTAATATAGTAAATTATGACTCAGATATATGACCTGTTTTTGGAAGATTGGTGGCCAGTAATCACATATTTGGAAACTGAACTTGTGAACTGGGGCAAGCCAAATATGTACAAAACTATATATTTGTATTAATTGCCTCGGAAGGAATGGATTTCTGCTTGTTTTTATGCTAGGTGAACCAAAATAAAAGTGGGCAAACAGGGAGGGGAAAGTAACTCTAATTATATTTGTGATTTGCAGAGAGGCAGGGGGAGTTCTGTTTCATGTTTTCTGTGTTAATAGTTATGAAAAATCAGTAAAACAACAAGTTACCAAAAAGAGAGAGCCCCCAGTGCTTTATGAAGCAAGGCATTTGTAGTTATAGGAACATAGGAAGCTGCCTTTGTCTGACTTAGACCATTGGTTTCCTAGCTTAGTATCATATGCAATGACTGCCAGCAGGTCTCTCCAGGATTTCAGTCAGGGTCTCTCCCAGCCCTGTCTGAAGCCACCAGGGATTGAACCTGGGATCTTCTGCATGCAAAGCAGATACTCTGTGACTAAGCAATACCAGGCCATTCTCCATAGGGCATAGGTATATATGTATTCACAGGAATTCTTTCAGACAGCGTACAACAGCAACTGCATTTTGTAGCCAATGTATGTACCTTTTCGTTTTGGCTTTGGGTATTGAGATAATTGATTTGACCTTTCACACTTACACTTCATGCTTCCTTTGACAATATTTCTGTTTCCCGCAGAGCACATCACTCAGTTTGGCAGTATACTGGACAACAACATTTTTGGGCTGCAAACCACCTCAGCATTTAAATGTTGTGATTGCCATTTTCTGACTCTGCTTATAACTTATTTCTACATTAGCCCACCCTTTAAACTTGTGTAACTTAAACCATATGCTGGGATACTGAGTGTTTCTTTTCTGGCAGCAGTGATCATATTCGCTAACCTTTGTAAAACTGCATTATATAAAGGTTAGCTTTTAAGCTCTGTAGGACACTTAAAAGACAACAGATTTGCTTGGATTATGCAATTTCCTGAGCAGACAGCTTAGTTTGTGCCTTTGGTCCAAATACACACTTGGGGTGCTGCTACAAGCAGCCATTCTTGATCTGATTGATGATTTTCAGATCCTAATGAGACCTCCTGAGAGTAGTAGGACCTAAAAGCTTGAGGCTAATGGAATTGTAACAGCAACGTATAAAAATAATGTTCAATCTAGATGGTGCCAGGACTTTAGTGAAACAATGCATACTGGAATAGAAAGTATAGTGCATATATAAAGCCAAGAAAGTAAGAGCAAAGAACATCAAAAAGCTACTAACAAGGAAAAGGAAAATTCTTAAAAGACGCTGTGGCATGTCATATGAATAATTGTCAGGCAGGAAACTTTAAGATGACAGAAGTGAATGCAGCTATTCCTAAGAAGTTGAAGAGCAGATGGTCACCACTTTTAAAAAATGAGCTGTTCTATTAATTTGATGTAAAGCAGACCCATTGCTAAGAGGAGACACCTTGTAAATGGCTTTGCCCCCTGACGGAATATGATACATTCCAGATTTGGCTCTGGTTCCTTAGCCTGCCTTTTTAGTTCCTGTTAGATCATTTTCATGGAATCATCTTTGGAAAAGTTACATGCAGACAACGTTTGGACACAATATTTGACACAACTATTCCACGCCTATGCACTCCTCCGATGGCCTTCCAATACTCTGTAAGGATGAAATCTTATGTCAAAACGAACAAATGACACTATGCTTCTGATATGGGAAAAACATGTAAATATTTGACTGTTCATATTTTATATTGTTTTTATATTGGCCATATTGCTGCTCTGATCCATATACTTGTGCACACTTGAGTTAGGGCTTATTTTACCTCAGATATAACTAGGAATAGACAAATCTGACCATTTCAGTTCCTCTCAGTTTCTCATTTTTCCAACCTTAAGTTCACTCCTCCACATTCTGCATTAGTTTGCAATTTTAAAAAAATAAAAATAAATATTAAAAAGTCCTCAAGAAGTTTCATCAGCATTTTCATGCACATTTCGCCTAATATATACATTTTGGTGTGCAAATATTCATAATACACATATTTTGCAAGTAATTTCTCATAATAGAATTTTCATGTGCATTTTTATATATTTTCACTAACATGTACATTTTTATGATACTTTCTCCAAATATATGAATTTTTGTACATACGATTTGGTTGGAGAACTGTATCACAAAATTCAGAGATGTGCAAATTCTGAAGAACGACTGTGTTTTGGATTGCATAGTGTTTCATGAAATGCAAATTAGGCAGGTTCACATTAAAATACAAACCCAAATTTCTCCACCATCCATAATGATAACCTTTCTAGGTAGCCTTATGTGAGCCTCTACCTCTCAGCATCAGCCAAGTATCTTCAATATATGGAGAACACCAGCCTAACTTATAGGTGTTATTGAAATAATACATGCAATATGGTAAGTGCATGAACATTCTAAAGCATGATACAAAAAAGCTTAAGGGCACATTCACACTGTACATTTATTTCACTATTATTCCACTTTAAACAGTCATGGTTTCTCCCAAAAAATCCTGGGAAGTGTAGTTTGTGAAAAGTGCTGAGAGTTGCTAGAACATACCTATTCTCCTCACACAGCTACAATTCCCTGAGTGGTTTAACAGTCAGTCCTTCTTCCCAGAGAACTCTGGGAACTGCAAGTCAGTAAGGGGAATATGGCTTTCCTAACAACTCTCAACACCCTTCACAAACTACACTTCCCAGGATTCTTTGGAGGAAACCAAGACTGTTTAAAGTGGAATAATAGTGGAATAAATGCACAGTGTGAATGTGGCCTAAGTGTATTATAATTGTAGCCAAAAGACTGCAGCAGGCCCACTCAGCCTGTGACCCAGCAAGTCAAACACAGCCACATAACCTGCCAAGTAATTTACATCCTTCTCAATCCCATGCAGGCAGCATTTTTTGAGACCCAGGCAGACATGCAGCAAATACAAAAGGCTTAGCAACTGCTCTGAAGTGCACAGAAAACTCTTGCCAGTGGTAAGGCTCAAAATGGGGTTGGAAGGAGGCTGACAGCTTGGATCTGCTTGACCAAAAGCCTTGTGGAACTCCCAAGAAGCTCTTCAGCTATGCCAGCAATAAAGATAAAGAAAAAGACTCCCCCCCCTTAGCTTCTATCCTGACTGCTGGCATGTGGCAGTGGGTTGATTTGACATGTGGGTTGGGATGTGGCAGTAGATCCACCAGGTTGTTCTTCTCTGGCCTCTCATTAAGACTGTGTTGCCCATCTGTAATCCTTAACATATGGGAATAAGCGCCATTGGACTCAATGAGACTTACTTCTGAGCGAAACAGCTTCGGACCACTTTACGTGTGGGACCACCTTACCCCAGATGTGCCCACTCAAATGCTTTGTTCTGCGGAACTGGCACTGTTACAGGTGCCACATAATACTCATTCCACACTTATAAGAAATCATTCTTATAGTGTGGCAGCACCTATCCTTTGGAACTCCCTGTCTATTGACATCAGGCAGACACCTTCTCTGTAATTTTTACAGTGCCTACTTAAAACCTTTTTGTTAGGCAAGCCTATCCAGACACATAGATATTGATGTGCTTTAATCTTTTGTAATATATTGCTGTTTTAATTGTTTTAAAATGTTTTAATTACTTGTTTTTAACTGGTTTTATTGATAATTTTTAATGTTTTTTTGTAAACGGCTTAATGGTTTCCTATAATCAAGCAGTATATAAATTTTGTTTTAGAAACCTCAACCTTTCTTGAAAGCCTTTGCAATATCCCCTTAGGCCGAGTACAGGGAATGTTTGAACCTCCAGATGCTGCTGAATTGTAACTCCCATCATCATTGGCCGTTGGCCATGCTGGCTGGACTCATGGGAATCATAGCTCAGCAACATCTGGAGAGCCAAAGGTGTGCTAGCTAACAAAGAATCAGAACCAGGACCGCCGACTTGGTTATTGCCAAAGGCTTTAATCCAGAATTTAGCAGTTGATTGGTACATAGATCAGACTACAGGTCTCACAGGTCTAGGGTTGCCAAGTTCATGGCCTGATCCTGATCCTGTATGTTTAGCAGAAGAGAAAGTCAGCCAAGTGCAGGTGTTCTTGCAACACTGTAATGAGAAAAACCACAAGGTGGAATTCTCCCTTCCCCCTGCACACCTTGAGGTCTTCTGTATCTTTAAAAGTTGTTCAGGGGGAAGGAAGAATTCCACCTTGTGGTTTTTCTCATTACAGTGTTGCAAGAACACCTGCACTTGGCTGACTTTCTCTTCTCCTAAAGATACAGGATCAGTCTCAGGCCCTGAACCTGGCAACCCTGCACAGGTCTCTAGAAGGCATGGCTACTCAAGCAAAGATGTTGTCTCAACATTTGATATGCCCTCAAAGAACCCCTTATGAAGGGGTGGGGCAGGCATACTATTTGTGCTAGAACTATCTCCTGGATTGGGACTGGGCAAGCAAGTAAGCACTCCTATGTGTAAGCCGGAGAACGGGTCTGGTCTGCCTGCACCTGTGCAGATGCCAGCATGTCCTTGATGACAGAGGCAGAGAGGCCTTGGCCAGTTCATCTCCTCCTGCTCCTCCTGCTTGGAAGACACAGTCACAGGAGGCGGAACAGGGAGGGGATTGGAAAGCTGAAGATTTTCAGAAGGCATAGGAAGGGGATGGACTACTGTTCATTCTCCAGCCTCTGAGGCAGCGAGCACCTTGGGGAAGGAGCTATCAGCCGGCAGATCACTGAGCTCCTCCCCAGTTTCACCAGCTGCCCTGTTCAACTCACTGTGCCCCTGCCCTTGATCCCAGTCATCACATCTTTGGACTGGTTCTGCCACGAGTTCTCCACAAGGCTCACGACAACAGGGTTCCCACACCTCCATTAGACCCTGCTTGTTGTTGGATGTTGTTGAACTACAACTCCCATCATCTCTGTCCATTGGCCAGGCTGGCTGGACTGATGGGAGCTGGAGTCTAACATCATCTGGAGGGCCACAAGTTCCCCATTCCTGCTTTACTGTGACTAAGCCAAAGGATGTGCAATTGAAGTGACCACATATTTCCCCCTGCCTTCCCATGCTTTCCTGTTCCTCCTTTCCTGTGTCTGTTTTAGATTGTAAGCCTCTTTAGGGTGGGAACTTTCTCTTTGTACAGTGCCATGAACATACATGGTGTAATAATAATAATAATAATAATAACAACAACAATAACAACAACAACAATAATAATAATTGCCATGAGAACAGGGATGCATGCATTACCTCTTTCTTGTCCCTATGGGAATGCTGAGCTTCATATAGCCTTGATAATATTAGCCCACTTCACACATTACTATTGTGTGAGCTACAGAGAGAGGATGAGCCCATTTGCCCTGCCTCTACCATCATATCCTTATTGCTGACTTCATCATCTTCCAAATGTTGGGGGGTGAACTTCTGCAGTGGGGTCTTCTTTACTCTTTTAGGTTCCTTGCATAATTTAGAATCCTGATCTTCTATGGTTCTAAATCACGCACGAGGCCTTCACAAGTAGAAAAAGCTGCTCACTGTAAAGTTCCCTTCTGAACAAATGGAAGGTAATGAAGCCAGTGATGAAGACTCAATGGATGACGCAGAGCCAACAGGCATGTCCCTGCTCTCCCTTCATCACATGAGGCTTTAACATCTGAAGAGGGCAATTATCATGTAGCCAAGTCTTGTGGGCTCCATTGTGCTGTGAAATCACAGTGGTCACTTCATGAGTCTTAACTGGTTTGGCCCACACAGTGAAGAAATTCTTATTACAAACAAGAGTGAGAAAATGCATAAAAGTATGGAAGGTAGGGATATTTTGTAAACTCCTTCCCCAAACCTCAAGAAAATTCACTATGCATTAAAATATACTTCATAGGTCTAGATTTCAGTACACTACTCACCGCCCAGCTTACCCCTCAGAGATGTCAGGATGAAACCTCATTCTTCAAAAATGTTCAGCCAGGAGCCATATCTACTGATTAAAAGTAAAGTTCCTTTATAGTTCAGTTCTTTTTAAACCCTGGAAATCTGCCATTTCTCAAACTTTTCCATTTGAAAGGATCACTGGCTATTTTCCACGATCTGCAAATAATATTCCTTTTTATAATTGTTCCAAATTAAGCAATTTAACAAGTTTTGGTTTTAAGAAATGGCTTGTTCATAATTTTTTCTTCCTGTGTCTGGCGTTTCTGAAAAATAGTACAACTGATGGGAAAGTTGCAAAATAGCGACAAATAATCTGGGTCAGATCATGTCCTTTCCCAGCATTTTGTTTAATTAAAACAACAAAAAGGTATGCTCTATACAAATCCTTTTCTTGTATGGGAAAAAAGTGCAAGCAACACAATTCCTGGATATATTGAAACACGCTGAAAAATTGCAAATGTGTGCCAGCTGTCTACTTATACTTCTGTAATTAGATCGATTTTATAAGATCTGGCCTAGGAACAATTCTCTGTAACTTTCTCAGATGTCCCCCAGGTAGTGTAAATGGCAACATTCAGATAATCAAAATAAGCCATTTGAAAACCACTGAATGACGGTAAAACAGTGTTGGGTAGGTGTTATTTGATAGTTATTAAACCAGAGAAAGATACTGAAAAGCTTTATTTCCTTTCAAGAATAAAGCCTTTGAAATGTCAGCAGAACATAAGATGTTGAATGTCAAGAAGCAATGTCAGTGTTCTTCAAATAAGGTCAGCTTGTCATTTTTTTTGTAGGTCTTCAGCTTGAACATGGCTTCAGCATCAGTACAAAGTGTTGTATTCCACAGATACAATTGCATTTTCTGTTATTCTATGATAACATTCACAGGATTTCTTTGCTGCTAATGGCATCAGTTTTCAGGATTATCCAGTGAACCCATATACCCAGGATTGAATCCAGGGCAATCCAAACTACAGGAAGTCACTGTGATTTATGCCAGTCTAATTTACTGATATTTCAAACCCCGTTCAGGAGCGGGGCTACTGCCAGCTGGGTTGGCCTGAGCCTGGCAGAAGAAACATAAACCTTTAAAATAGTTTGACTCACTGACTCACACAACCCTTTTTGCTGGTGTAACTTCTGCTGGGTTGCTAGATCACATGACTGAGCTGAATGGAGTTTGGAATAGGGGGAAGTCTCTCCTGCCCCCTCCTGCCACTGTCAGTCCCCCAGGACTTTCCCCAGCCCTGGCTCAGCCCTGAGCTGGGACGGAGGACTTATGTCATTGTATCTCTGGGTGAGCCCAGGCTCAGCCGGAGATCGATGTATTCCAAACTCTGTTCTTCCCGTCATATTTTGGGTTTGGATTGCTCCCTTAGTTAGGCTTAGAGTAGACCCACTGAAATTAATGTAATGACCAGGGATGGACAAACTTGTCAATTTCATTTTTCTCTCCATTTCTAATTCTTCCAGTCTTACATTCAGGGCCATCTCCAATGCTGCAGCGTCAACAGCAGGGACATCCATGTACACAATGGAACTGCCTCTTCCTCGCTCGTCGTCTCCAGGCTGTATGCCCTCAAAATCAGCTCCACAGGGTTGAGAGAATTTCCAAAGTAGACTTGGGGGTAATGTAGGGGGAGGAGAGGAAATGGAAGTCCTCTTGTATCAGTGGAACCCTGCCTGTACAGCACTGGATGCAATCCTCAGTTCTTCATATTTCCAAAGCAATTTGCTTTTTTAAAAAAACCTCATGAAAATTCATTTTAATGTGAATTTCTCCTGAAAAATACATTTTGTTTGCATTTTTACTAATATACACATTTTGAAAGTAATATTCCCTAATATAATGCATTTTTGTATGTTATTTTTCAAGAATATATGTATGTTTCCTCTAATATATGCATTTATTTCCACCACACCAAAGAAGACTCGTGACACATATATGGAGAAATGTTATATTTATTAAAATATAACACATAATCAATCAAATTCAAATCAGCCAATTAATGAATATCAAATACTTTGGGCAGGTGAGGCTCAACCTATCTGTGAGGGTATAGACCCTCCAAACCAGGAGGCAAGTCAGTCACATTGTACTGCAACTCCCCAGTCAAGGATGTGGGAAAACTTATCCCTCCTTGCAATTGGAGTCAGGTATGTGGTTCCAACCTCCGCATCCTGGCCCCGCCGTACAGGCGTTCACCATGATGCGCAAGCTGGTCTCACGTGGACACTCCCCAGATCCACACCAGACATTACGCCTTGATGTTTCACCAGACGGGTGCCCTTTACGAAAATGCCTCAGCCGCCTCAATTTTAACCCCAATTACCTCACCTGCCCGAATTCGACACCACAAGAGGGGATCAGCTGAAGCTTGGTCCCCTCAACCCAAAGAAAACAGAGGCCCTAAACCCAACCTATAGTCCTCCAATAATAAATCACACCCACTCTCCGAGAGATGGACACCATCATCTCGAAACAAATGTGGAGAATGGAAGCGAATCCCATCATGCGGGATATAAGCCCCACCTAATGACAAAACCAAATTCCTAACCTTCCTATTCACCCACTTTCTGGATCTGTCGATCCTGTTAGGATGCTGTGTACCCCTCCAAATTCTTCTCACCAGCATATCGGACCACACTAGAACAAGGTCCGGATATGACTGGATGAGCCCAGTGAAATCCCGTGTGATCTTGAGCAGCAGATCCATACCTGGCCGCTGCACCAAGTCATTTTCACCCAAATGAACCACCAGAACATGGGGCTGATTAGTTGATGACATAATACGGCACACCAAAGGCATTAATGCATCCCACAGCATACCCCTCTGAGCCTCCCAGCTAACTGTTGCTCTCACAGAAAGCTGCAGCTGTGTCCCGGCAAGAGAAGAGAAGGCCCAAAATAAAATCGAGTGGCCACACAGGACGACCCTCGCAGGCACTGGAAGGCTCAGCACACCTAAGAAAAAGAAAAGAAACAACACATTAGAATCAATACCTGATATAAGACTTAAAAGCGGAAGAACGCCACCTTCCTATTGCCTGGATATCCTCAACATTCATGCCCACGAGGGCCACGGCCATAGCCAGCCCAATCTGAAAGGAATGCAGCCCATAGACTCCAGCATCGCGACCACTGGCCAACAAGGCCCGCCGAACAACGGCCCAAAATTGAAATTGAGTCAGGGCAGAACCATCCACATGTATAAAGAGGTAACGCTGGCCTGCTGGCCTGAGAGACAAAAATAGACGCACTGCAGCAACTGGGCATAATTCAGGAACCTGGCAAACATTTACCATCTACCTGTGTGAGTTTCTGCAAGACCTGCTCCCTGCATTTCTGGCTGATTTCCACCTGGCCTGGAAGGGCGGGGCCCTGTCTCTCTCCAGCTACAAAAGCAGCAACTGCTGAAGGGGCCAGAGACCATCTACTTGTGTGAGTTTCTGCAAGACCTGCTCCCTGCATTTCTGGCTGATTTCCACCTGGCCTGGAAGGGCGGGGCCCTGTCTCTCTCCAGCTACAAAAGCAGCAACTGCTGAAGGGGCCAGAGACCATCTACCTGTGTGAGTTTCTGCAAGACCTGCTCCCTGCATTTCTGGCTGATTTCCACCTGGCCTGGAAGGGTGGGGCCCTGTCTCTCTCCAGCTACAAAAGCAGCAACTGCTGAAGGGGCCAGAGACCATCTACCTGTGTGAGTTTCTGCAAGACCTGCTCCCTGCATTTCTGGCTGATTTCCACCTGGCCTGGAAGGGTGGGGCTCTGTCTCTCTCCAGCTACAAAAGCAGCAACTGCTGAAGAGGCCAGAGACCATCTACCTGTGTGAGTTTCTGCAAGACCTGCTCCCTGCATTTCTGGCTGATTTCCACCTGGCCTGGAAGGGCGGGGCCCTGTCTCTCTCCAGCTACAAAAGCAGCAACTGCTGAAGGGGCCAGAGACCATCTACTTGTGTGAGTTTCTGCAAGACCTGCTCCCTGCATTTCTGGCTGATTTCCACCTGGCCTGGAAGGGCGGGGCCCTGTCTCTCTCCAGCTACAAAAGCAGCAACTGCTGAAGGGGCCAGAGACCGTGTGTGTGTATGTGTGCGTGAACCTGCTGCTCGGGATGTCTATAGACTACTGGGGTTTTGTTTTGTATTATATGTTATATTTTACTCTATGTTATATTTTAGTCTATGTATGCCGCCTAGAGTGGCCGTTAATTCGGCCAGATAGGCGGCCTAGAAATAAAATTTTATTATTATTATTTTATTATTAAACATTCAATGAAATAACACTGCCACGGCCCTTTTGATCAGTCTTAGAGACTCGTATGGAAAGCCTAACTATATCAGCACCTAATGTGCAATCTCCAAAGCAGAAGGCTCGGTAGGACACATCATGCTTCAAGGAAGCCAATACTTCACTAGGGCGAAAGGCACCATAGAACATCGTCAGAGTTACTGCGGCAAACAGGTGCGACTCATACAGCGATGAGCACATAGATCTAAATAAAGGCAGGATCTGAAGGAGAACATCGGGCATGATTGGCCTCCTTTGGTCAGCGGGCCTGTGGGCGGAACATGACCAACCCTGAAGGACCTTTCTGACCCTAAGATCTACAGAATGATCCTGCAATCCTCATGCCTTAGAAATAAAGGCCAGCGCAGAGAGATGTCCGGCAAATAATTAACTTGAACTCAGCCTGTGAGAAAAAAGGAAGGGGGGTAATAGAGAAATATGAGCATAGGGCTGCAGGCGCACTGCAAAAACAAACAAACAAACAAGGTACCCAAGGACCAGCACCACAAACCCCCTATATTGTACTGCTGTGGCGACTAAATGCAATATGCACGCCAAGTCTGCATGACGTAATCAAATTATTTACATATACAATTAAAGTGCACACAAGGCACAAGGCTACAGATGCCGCTCTAGAGCAGGCTGAGAGCACCCCTCTAAAGCCAATTGCATAACCTACCCATCTGCAGGAAGGTAATCCAATTAAGTACTTAGAAAGTAAAGCGCAGGCAAGGCAAGAGGCTACTGCTTCTGCTCTATAGCAGGCTGGCGAGGCCGCTCAAAGATGCATAGCTCTACCTACACTCCCTTCAGGCAATAGCCTCAAAAGCATCGAAAGCAGGGGCGAAGGCAGGGAACAAACCAAACGCCTGCGTGCAAGTAAATACAGGCGTGCTATGCACCCGCTAAACAGCTGATGCGCGGGAATGAAAAGGAAAGAAAACCACCACCTCAACTCTCAACAATTCTCTGAAGCCGGCAGGCAAAAGGAGAAACAAAGCAAGCGGCATGTTTAAACCGCCTGCATGTTATACTATGAAACTATCCACCTGCTGAACAGCTGACGCACGGGGATAAAAAGGGAGAGGAAACCACCCCCCCACTCTCTATAACTTACAGGAAAACAAGCAAACGGCGCATTTAAAACACCCACCTGCTATTATACTGCAAGACAATTCCCCTCTGCAGAGCAGATGCGTGTGGATGGGGGAGAAAGATGAACCCTCCTCCCCCCACACACACTCCCTAACACTCCGGAGGTGGCGAATGGGAGTGGAACACGAGGTGAGGAAGGCTTGAAACCACCACAAACCAGCACCGTTGCTGCAACAGTCGAGCTGCTTCCAAACGGAGAAAGCGAAAGCAGGAACGAGAAAGCCAAGGAGAAGAAGCAAGCCAAGGAGGGAGCTAAATTGCAAGCATGCCGCAAAGCAAAAAAGGCGCATTTTTAGGGAGGACTAGGCTATATATAGCTGCTCAATCTCTCTCCTAATTGGTCAGGATGCCCCACCTGACCAATTACAAACTTTCTCGAACCTACCCGAGTCTTCCCAGAAATAGGGTGGCGGCAAACCCGCCCCTGCAAAATGCAGGAACGCTATTGTACATATTATTTGGTTGGAGAACTCCAATACAAAATTTGGATGTGTGAATGTCAAAGGATAACTATATTTCACTTTGCATATTGTTTCAAGAAGTGTTTATTAGGTAGTTTCTATTAAAATGCAAACAACACTGAATTTCCCATTCCTAGGCTGCAGACATACTAGTCACTTCAAAAGCAGCCAGACCATTTTCTCTGGCTATGTTTTGAAATGACTCTGCTGACAACTGGACACATCTCCTGTCCCCACTGCTGATTAGGACTACTCACAGCAAAGCATTGGGCCAATCACTGTGTCTGCTTGAGCCTACAGCAAAGCGTTTTCATTGGACACACCTGGAGTGGCAATGGAGTTGATAGCCAATCAGTTTTGAAGTCTGTCTGAAGCTGACTTCACTGGAGCTGCAACTTCTGAGGCTTTGGAGTAAAAGAGGGCAGAGGTTTACAGTGGTGTGTCCCCACATTTAGAACATGGAAGTGGAAGCGCACTGAAGCCAGCACAACTGCAAGTGTGTCTCTACCCCTAGCCATGACTAACATTAAAGTCCCATTGATTTCAATGGGACTACTCTAAGCATGATTTAAGTCTGACTTACCCAGAGAACCTACCTCAGAATTAAAATTCACATTATTTTCTGGAATAAGTTGGATAAGATCAAAAACTTGCACTCCTTACAGATCTGTCCCCATGTAGATTACATGGGAACAATGTCAGTATCACACAACACCAAGTGGGTGTCGTTTTTGTTAACAAATATTTTATTGAAAACTCAGAAATAAATCTTGTGGACTTTTCAAGTTATACAGACGCTAACCCCATGAGGATCTGCAATTAACACTTATGTCTCAACAAGTTTTAAATAGCAAGTTTAGAAATTAAACGGAGAACATTCTTGCTATTTTTTTTCATGCCAAGAGTGGGAAAACACTTGAATCCTGCTTTCTTCAAATGAGTCCCTTTGACGTAAGCAGCATCACTTGTTTAAGCAACAACAACAACAAAGAAGAAAAAAGACAAATGTGGCCTTGAAGAAATGAAATTCTGGTGGCTCGTTGGGTATGCTTTCAGCAGCTTTTTACATACAGAAAATCACTGTGGTTTGAATACACCAAATGACCTGACAGTGTGGCCAGAAATGAAAAGCGGTGCTATACCGTGGAGGCCAGCTCTTATTTTGCATTTAGCATTCCTGGGAACTCTTTTTTTTTTTTTTGCAGTGATGCTTCAAGCAAACCCACACAGAAATAAGCACAGTTGTCAGATGAGCTCCTGAAGTCTTTCTAGAGTCTCCTGAAGCAAATAACACTTTCGTCTACCTCCTTGTTCTCCCTCAAGTGTAAATAATGATCTTGTCAATCAGACATGTTTGCTACTCTCAGCACTTACATTGTATACAGAAATACCCTGCTATTTCACATCAGAACTTCAGCTTATTCCAAAAATAGTTGCTGCTATTTGCATTGTCTTCCAAATCTCAGTGTGTCTGTGCATGTGTGTTTGCAAAAGCTTGACCTTACTTAGGCAAACACATCACTTTTGATTCATCTTTGTAACAGTCGGTTACTTGTTCACAAAAGTCTACCCTGTCAGCACATGTCTTGATTCGTAAACTTGGATAAGTGTTGCAAAAGACAAAGGCAATTTCAGCTCACACATGTTTGTTTTTTAGATTTAAGGGCCTAGTTTGGTTCACTTGGGTTTAACATCTAAAAAACAAAACAAACCCCAGCACATGGCCCTAAAAGAACCTGTCACCTGACAGACCAAAAGAAAAAGTCTGTGAAGATAAGTCCTTCATAGGCATTGTGTGATTTTCTTTTCCAGTTGTTCAGGGTTTTCTTTAAAAAGGACTGTAGGTACAGGCGTGATTAGGAAAACCTTTCATACGAAAGGATCTACTATATCAACATTTGTAACACAAAAGGACACATTACAAAAACGCATTCTTCTCTAAAAATTAGTGTGATATGTTCCAGGTTCTTGATCCATTTGGGGGGGAAAAGAATTCATTAAAAGAGAAAGATCTGAGTAATACAAAATTCCAGGTAGCATCGGCAATGCAGACAAAGAGCAAAGTGTTTGAAGTGCTTTGTTTGATGTTTTGCCAAGTGGCTTATAAGTTTAACACTTCCATTTTATGGGTGCCATTTCTTTTTCTGAAAAAGTTGCATGGAAAACATTGAAATTAAGGGTAAATTCAAGGAGCCCTGAACCATTTTTAAAAACGTGATATGCTTAGCAATAGACTCTTTGTCGCAGAATGAGTGGATACTTGATTATTTAATTCTAAACGTCAAGAAATGAAATGTTTTAAATAATAGCAAGTTAAGGAATAGGCTAATTAGATTTCCTTTTCCTTTCTTTTTGATTGTCCCTTCATAATGTATAATCTGAAGCATATGTGAACCATTAAACACCCACTTGAAAAGAATAAAATTTGTTTGCTCCAATTCACCAAAAAGAACATGTTAACAAAGAACAATTCTTTTGTTCTGTAGAAAATTGAACATTTACTAGTCATAATTTAACCCCATAATTGTGGGATCTGATATAGAGCTGAGCTAACCTAGGAGGGCAAAGTTTGCATTTGCAAACCTTTCTGCATCCCTTCAAAAGTGATCCATATTTTCAACAATTTTCCAAAACTGGAAAAGGCACAAAAACATTCACGGAGGCAACCCAGCTGCCAAAGCAACAAGTGCATCCAAATGCAGACATTATCTATTCACACTGCATTGCTGGACCATAAATACATATGTTGTGCATCCAGATGTGGATTATAATATCCCCAGTGCTAGATAGCTTGTCCTGGCTGATGTCACCAGACCACCAAATGGTCACCAAATGTGATTGACTCTTTGATGTCATGTTCACTACATGATCTCTGCTTTGCTAGGACCACATAGTGAAAAAGAAAGATGGCGTTCCATTAAAGTTAAAAAATATGGTGCTGAAGCAACAGCAGATTAAGGGAACCTCACTGTAAACATACACAAAAAAAGTAAACAAAGAAACAAATCCTAGAAGGTAGAGGCAAGAATGCTTTATATATACACACACATTTTTCTCTGACCAATGCAGTATTCACTTTTATTACTGTTGTTAATGATGTTTTTATTGGTTTTTATGTGTTTGTGTGTGTCTTGTATGTTGTAAGTCACCTTGGTGTACTTCTGTCAAAAGTGTGGCTTATAAATTTGTCAATAAATAAATTACATTCTTCTCCTCCTCAAAAATGTTAAAATTCAGCAAAGTTCTCATCTAGGCTTACACCTTCCTTGAAGCTAGTGTCAAATTTCACATGAAACTGGCTAGTTCCAGATATGCACTTGCCAAAGCAGTTCCAGATAAAGAATCATATTTACACAGGCAGCACATTCAATATAAGCTATCACATTCTTTGCCTGACTATTTCAGTCCCATGTGTGAATGAGTCATCACAGATCTAACACTACAAAGCTTTCAAATCATTTCCCCATAACCTCAAAAACAATATTTGATGGAGCTAGCACTTACTACTGCCTGCAACTAGCAAGGGGATTAGTGGGGCAAAGCAGGGAGAAAACTGAAAACAAACAGCCAGTTGACTAAGCCAGGGCTACTTGGAGAAGAAATAGTGGTTGTTATCATCATTACCAGTGGTGATAGCAACAATATTTGACAGCTGAACAAGAATGCAAATAATGGTATAAACTGGATGGTGAAGAGGCTTGCAATCTAGAGTCCACTACAGGCACATATGGGCTTCTGTACACGTCTGCTACATTAAAAGGCTAACATATGGGCCAGAGCAGAAGTTGTTGCTTAGCTGTAATTCAGCTGTGAGTTTACAAATGAAGAGTTTTTGATTTCACAGATCAGTTATTCTGACATGCAATAGGTTTTTAGTTTCAGTGATTTCAAACATATGTGGCTGGTTTCCTGGACCATGTTCACAAGTCAAAGATGAAAACATTAACACTCTTCGAAAACTTATAATGTGGAGTCCAACAATTGCAAATGGAGTCCTGTGCACAGAACAGTTCATTTTTACTGCCCCCTGCATACCCCACCCCCAAGCTACATTTGCAAATTGGGGAATGCTGGAATTCATGAAATATGATCACCACTGGAGAGGAGCATCAGAAGAAATCATGGACTTTCCCTTATGTGACTTGAACTGCCTTTCACTCATGCTAGGGTCTGTCTGGATGCAGTCCATTATATATATATATATAAAGCTGAGAAGCCCAATTAAAAATAATTGAAAATAATAATGAAAAGACACTGGTTCAGATACCTGAAAAACTCCATTAGAGGTCTTTTATTATACGGCCACAAGAGTGGCTGATAACTATAGCCAGCATGGATTGTTCACATTCCAGCATGTTAAACTGAAAATACCCCTATGCCGTTCTGCTGCTTCCCATAAGCTCATTTCAAAATAAAATCTTACAAAACATATAGTCCTGAACTCAAAAACGCTGGCTTAATAACCCTGTAAGTTTTCATGGCGATACATAAAACACTCAGAGAGAACCCAGAGTTCAAAGTCTGAAACAAGAGTAAAATAATCCAGACCCCTGTTAGACTTTTTTGTAAGTGGTCTCATAATTTGCTGAAATTAATTAAAAATCATCCATGTTAACAGAATAAATGTAATCCTATTACTGATCTTGCCCCATACCTTGATCTTCTGTGGTTTAAAAGTTTTTAAAAATATACATGGCTGATTTTTAATTAATTTAAGAAATTTAACATTGAAGTCTATGACAGCACAGGAATGCTCAGTAAGAACCAACTGTCAGTGTTCTAAAAGCCAGACTCACAGCTGCTTGGCTTGGCTAATCAGGGGCTACACCCACACCAGACATTTATTCCATTCAAACAGTTATGGCTTCCCCCAAAGAATCCTGGGCAGTGTAGTTTGTGAAGGGTGCTGAGAGTTGTTAGAAGACTCCTATTCCCTTCACAGAGCTCCAGTGGCCAGAGTGGTTTAACAATCAGCCCCTCTTGTGGTGATTGTAGCTCTGTGAGGGGAATAGGGTATCTCCTAACAACTCTCAGTACCCTTCACAAACTACACGTGCCATGTTTCTTTGGGGGAAGCTGTGACTGTTAAAGTGGAATAATGTCTGGTGTGGATGTGGCCAGGGACAGTTTTGGTTTAAATTTGGGTGGGGGACTACATGTGTCTGCTGTAGAATAAAAAGGTGGGGGAAACCCCAAAAACTGATGATACTGTTAACAATGTTTTCTTTTTGAAAGAAAAGGAGCTTTTCCTCTTCCCAGTGCCCATCCACCCACCCACCTTCCTCCCCTCCCTTCCCCTCTTCCTAATCCTCCCCCTCCCCCTTCTCCCCTCCCCCTCCCCCTTCTCCCCTCCCCCTCCCCCTTCTCCCCTACCCCTCCACCTTCCTCCCTCCCCTCCCCTTCTCTCTTCTCCCCAACCTGCCCCTATCCCAGGTGAGTTTCAAATGATCAAACCTGCTCTCCCCTCTTATCCCCTCCCTCCTGCCCCTCCCCTCTCCCTTCCATCTCCCTCCTTCCCCTCTCCCCTCCTTCTCATCCCCTCTTTCTGTGCCTTCCTCCTTCTCTCCCCACTGCAGCCCTTCCTTCTCCCTCCCCATGGTCAGTTTCACCTATCCTAATCATGATTGCATGGGAGTAAATAGCATAGAACTCAATAAGCATGCAAATTATCAAACCTGCCTTTCCCCTCCCTCTCCCCTACCCCTCTCCCTTCCTCTTCCCCTTCCCACTCCAGTCCTCCCTCCTCTTTCTCCTCCTTCCTCATGGTCAGTTTCACCTATCCTAAACATGATTGCAGGAAAGTAAATCCCTTTGAACTCAATAAGCATGCAAAATATTAAACCGAAAGCTTTGGCTATGGGACGTTATACAAATGCAATAAATAAATAAATAAATAAACCTGCCCTCCCTCTTCCCTGCCCTCCCCCTTCTCCCTTCCCCTACCACATTCTTCCAAGCTACACAGGAAATGGATTGGACTGTGAAAGACCAACCCAAATTGTGTTAGCATTTTTACAAATTTGTAGGGCAGTACAATATCTCAGAGAGGAGGTCAGGGCTCCTGTTCCCCTGGTGCATTCTCTATAGCTGTCCAATTTCCCTGCTTTTTGAAGTTTCATAGAAATATCTGTTGGCTATAGGTAGTACTTAAACCCTAAGGGTATTTTGCCTGTTAGTGAATTTTCTTCTCTTCCCCCCGAGGTTGCCAATGCTGTTATCATTCCTGAGCTAGGTAAAGATTCACCTGATTGCCTAGGCATTTTAAGAATTTATAGTTACTGATTGCTTATCCCGCTCTGTTGTTGTTTTAGGTACCTTGTTTATCTTGTTGATGTGTTTTGGAATTTTATATTGTTTATTGTATGACTAGAACTTATTTTTAATGTATTGTAGTTCACACAGGTATCTTATGGATGTTATAGATTCAATAAGCAAAATACATATATGATAAAAAGTAGTACTCAGCCTTGGTAGGATATCACTTATCCCCCTGAAACTATTACAAAAATATTTTGGTCAAAGCAAGGGCTTCTGGATGTCTTTCTTTATCGTGTCTGAAACTATTTCTTGGCTTATGACCCAAGATATCTGACTTCAGTAGAGCAGACATTTTCAGTATGAAGAGCAGAAAGGTTGCACCAATACAGACTTGATTTAAAGGAGGTTGACAGAGAAATATTGAAAAATTAACCATTTAATAGATTCAAAGTGATAGAAGATTAAGAAGTGATGAAGATTTTTTTGTTTTTGTTTAAAAAGTACACAAATAAACTTGAAATTCACTTTGAACTGGTAACAGACTTACATTACAAACTATTGAAATATGCTTCCAGATAAATGTTTACCCAAGTTGGACAACTAAATTGAAAATCATCATTATTCAGGCTATGTTTTTCAAATGACGGGGAAGCAAAGGCATCTGAATGAAACTGCATAAACACATATGTTGCTCACATAGGGGTACAGCAAACATTGAGATGTCAGTCAAATTTATTTGCTAAAAACTATTAGTCATCTCATCACAAAAATCACTGAATTGATTCTCCAAAATAAATTGGTGGTATCTTGGTTCTGGATCTGATCTGGAAAATCTTATGCAGGTGTGAAGAGGCCTGCAAGCTTGACTCAGCTTTATATGCGATTTTCAATTAAATCTTTTAAGTGATCAAACAGTGGGAGCTAATTTTGATGGGAGGTTAAACATTATTTTTGTTAGTTATTTTAATTATGCACGTTACTTTACTACAAAACAGAGAAAGCCACAATTAATATTATTGTCCATCCTTCTAATAGAGACAACATTAATTATTCCATGCCAAACACTTCCTTCAATATCTCAGAAAAGACTGCCTATATTGAATATGTAAATATATTCAATCAGTTTTAAGTAACAGTGATTACTCAACAAAGAAAAGTTTAATTATCTGGCACCCATAATAAGAACTAATACAATATTTGCTGAAATATACACTAAAATAACTCCAGGAAATTCATCCCACAGAAAGTTTTCAATGTCCCTTAATGAAAGAATGCAGGGCATCTTCCATGCTTCAGTCAAAAAGTAGCTAGTAGCATTACAAATTAGAAGAATGCTAGGACTGGGAAGGGCAGCTATGAGAGAACTAGAAAAGGTCCTCAAATGCAAAGGTGTATCACTGAACACTAAAGTCAGGATCATTCAGACCATGGTATTCCCGATCTCTATGTATGGATGTGAAAGTCGGACAGTGAAAAAAGCAGACAGAAGAAAAATCAACTCATTTGAAATGTGGTGTTGGAGGAGAGCTTTGAGCATACCGTGGCCCTCAAAAAAGACAAATAATTGGGTGTTAGAATAAATTAAACCAGAACTATCATTAGAAGCTGAAATGATGAAACTGAGGTTATCATACTTTGGACACATAATGAGAAGACCTGACTCACTAGAAAAGACAATAATGCTGGGAAAAACAGAAGGAAGTAGAAAAAGAGGACCAGACAAGAGATGGATTGATTCCATAAAGGAAGCCACAGACCTGAACTTACAAGATGTGAACAGGGTGGTTTATGACAGATGCTGTTGGAGGTCGCTGATTCATAGGGTTGCCATAAGTCGTAATCTACATGAAGGCATGTAACAACAACCACAGCACTACTTAATCAAATAAAATGGTTAAACACAGTTTTTGTCTAACGTATTTGAAGACTGAAATGTTTTTCTGTAAGTAATCTAGTAAAGTTTTACTAGCAAGAACCCTGCAGGCAAGCGTGTGTTTTTCATTCCAGTTGGTCAATTGGTTTCCAGGTCTGCCAGACATACACAAAGTTATACTGCTGGCTGGGCTGTTTCTGTTGTATTTATATGTTCTCACTTACATAACCAATCTCATTAGCTTGTAAACGTCAAGGTCAACATAAGTTCATGTATGGTTGAGGCCAATAGGATAAGAGCATCTGACAATCAAGTAAAGTAATTCCTCCTACGGTTCCCGAATCTCCTTGGGAGTTAAGGATGGGAACAAGCAATGGAAAATTATGCATGGATCACAGCTGGCAAACTTCACTGCTGGATTCGAAAAAGCAATAAAAATTAAAATTGGATCACTGACTTTAAATACTATAAATCTTGTTTACAAATGATACTGTGAGAAAGGTGAGTTTTTTGTTGTTCCTCAATAATGTTTTCATTACAATACAAGAATATCTATTTTGAGAAAAAATTCACATATGTACATTTTTTTTAAAGGAGGAGTCTAGAGAGGTAATACATTTTTGTCCATGGAAGCAGTTATGGCCATTCCTAGCATGTGGAGCAGTGGCATTGCTAAAATCATCCCTTGCCTAGGCAGTAGCCAATCAGCGCACTACAAAATTGGGCAGACCAATCAAGGCCCACATAGTCAAAGTTCACATCAAGCAAGCACCTTCTTGGTCAAGGTTCTTCTAGTTCTTGACTATCAGCTTTCTTCCTTGATTGAGCTTTGAAGGTGACACTGTCACACACAGAATTACTATGGGTGCTTTCACACTGCAGTTTATTCCATTATTCTGACAGTTTCTTTCCTGTTAATTTCCGCATTATATTTGACCTTTCACACAACGCACAAGCTAGCTTCGGAATTCTGGTGGAATCTAGTGGAAGTTTAGCGGTAATTTCAGTGACAAATGATACCACAAATAATCCGTTAGCAAGGCTGGGAATACAGAACATCGCGGGAGTTTTCCGCTAGTTACTGCCACACATGTGACAGGCATCCCAGCATGCAGTGTGGAACAGAGGGGATGAATTAGCAGGAGCCACCTTAAACGGAGGAGGAAAATGAGGACTGGGACCAAAGAAGGGTGAAGGGAGGTGCATTATCAGGTGTTTCCCCACCCCACAGTCGACCAGAGTAGCCACGAGCTCCGGTATAGTCCAGCCGAGATGAGGAGAGCTAGGGTAAAAGGAGCTGCCTCTGTGAACTCCCAACGGCTGTTGAACCTGCTGCCGCTGCCACCAAAATAAGAATTAAGAATAAGGACAGCCACCCCTGTGAGCTCCCAGCAGCTGCAATAGCAGGCACCCGCCCCCCCAACCCCCAGGGCCACCTCCACGAGCCTTGAAAACCAAGTTGGGGGGGAAATACACCAAACCCTCTAAAACAAAGGGGGGGGACTCTGCTCTGTTCATTGTAGCTCTGTGTGTGTGTGAAAGACCATCGCACGAAATGCCGGTATAACAGGTACTGTAGTGTGAAGGGGTTTTTAGAAATTGGGACAGAAGCGCTTCCTTTTTAATCAGTTAAACTAACGCAATCAGCCCCATGTGTGAAAGCAGCCTATGTTGCACCTAAACTATTTGGGAACAGCATTGGCAAGAAACCAGTTGTGACAGAGAAAAACTGGTCTACATAGGCAACAGGCTTTTGTCCATTGGGTAGCATCCTGGGCTTGGATGGCTGATACCTGCATTTAAATCCAACTTCTGCTGTGATTTCAGTGAGTGGCATTAGGCATCTCACTGTTCTTTCTGCAACAGTAAAATGGAAATATTAGCGTGGATTCTAAGTTGCTCTTCTGTTGGAGGTTTGTATCCCCTCCAACACCACACCCCATTTCCCACCCCATCCCCAAAGATCCCCTAACCCTAATCCTCAGGAGAAAATTGGGGGCAGGCTTCTGGGGGAAGGGGAAATGGGAAACAATCCCATTCACTGAAAGGGAGTTAGGACTCAAGTCACTGATAGCTTGTCTCACATATTTCTTACAGGGATGAACAAAATTTGTAAAGCATGTATACTGGAAACAAAGTATTAATAGCAACTGGATAAGCATGGTAACTATTAAGGAAGAGATTACTCAGACACCATTTCCCACTTCAGACAGGTAGTATAGACCACATGCACTCAAAGAATATGCCCATGCTGAGAAAACCACAGGATTTTGCCCAAATAGATGTATTTCAAGGGACTAGACCCTTGTATTTTTCAAACCGTTCCTTTTCCTGACCATATTTGCATTTATGCTTCATAGAGGGGGATTTCTTTATTCCGGGGTAATTGGCTTTCTTTCTGGATAGGACTAAGAAGAGCTCTCTTCAGGTATCTCCCCTCCTGTGACTGAGGGGAGGGAGTGGGGGTATGTCCCTTGGCCCTGCCCCCTTCCTCACATCACTATCACTCCTCCTGCAGCTCCCCACATGTTAAGGCTGAACATCTGCAGTGGGGAGTCTGCTCAGTTCACAGAGCAGGTATGGAGATCCTCAGTACTAGAGGCCAAATTGCACTGGCCCTTTGGACTCTCCTCAGACCACACACCCTCCCAAGCCACACCCCTCACCAGCCCTGGTTTGTACCCTCCTTTTTGCCTGGCTGGAACGTGGCCTTGAACTCTGGTAATGCTTCTCACTTGCCTGGGTGGAGGATATTGCTCCACCCACTTTTGCCTCTGGCCCCACCCACCAGCAGCATGTGGCTGCTAGAAGGCTGCCCAGAAAAGAGTGTAGCTCTCAGGCAGAAAAGGATCCCCCTATGATTAGAACCCTGATCCTTTCAGAATTCTAAATTACAAAGGGGACCTACAGACGTAAAGCAGGCTCCCTGCTGCACACATTCAGCCCCTGTGACAGTGCTGAAATGGAGGGGACAGGACAAAGAGAGTGTTCCTGTGCTCCCCCGCTCTGTACCTCGAGTGATTATTATTGTGTGTGGAAAGAGCCCCCGAGTAGGGCTAAGAATGGGAAACCATGGGGTAGGGGACCCAACTCAGCCATGGGAGATTAAGACCCAAGCTGCAATCCTGTGCATACTTCTCTGGGTGTATGAGCCTCACCAAACTCACTTTGCCTGACGTCTGAGTCAATCTGCATCAATCTGCTTATGACTGAGTTGCACAAACGGCAAATGCTGCATGCGAGAAGAGGGGGCTTTCGATTAGCAGATTGCAAAAAGTTTGGAAGTGGTGTTAAGGAATAGATGAACTGATGAATAATGCAGTGGAGGCTGGTCGATTAAGGGAAATGGGACACTGCCCACCAACCTCAGTCTGTTCCCAGCCAGTTCCCACCTGCCTGCCTTCTTACTTACAGCCAGTGCTGGGGGTGTCCCTGGCTGCCAACTTCTTTCTCTTTAGTCTCAGCATTGTTCTTATAGACCACAACAGGAGGATGAGGGGGGGGAAGTACAATTAGTTGGCCCTGCTTGCCATTGGCACTAGGTTCACCAGTTGCTGGCATCCTCACCTTCTACCCTTCCAGTACCAATGGACACCAGCCACCGCTGGAATAATGTTTAAGTAGCAGTAAAAATAGGAAGGAAACTGTACAGTTAGTTTGGAGTAGGGATGGTGGAGAATTTGGCAATAATCAGATGTGACTGTGAGCTCTGCAGCTGTTTGCTCGTCCACCAATCCAGTGAGCCAGTTGCTTTCCATGAGAGTGCTAGTGATCTTTAACAATATCATTTAAAAAATATATATGATGAACTTACAACATTGTTTTTGAGCCCAGCATATATTTAACAATGATTTCTTATACTAATGTTACTCTGTTGTCATTGTTTTGTAGTTAAATGTACCACCAAAGGATCCAAACCCAACCATTATAAAAGTTGAAATAACTTGACAAAGTAGTATACTAACTCAAGCCTTAGAAATATATAAATTTGTTTTATTTACTAGTTATCACCAGAAAACATAATTAAATCAAGTATCTTTATCACATAACATATGCCATATGTGAAGATGGAAGGTTTGCATAACATCCACAATCTCTTGTGTACAGATATATCTCAACATGCCAGCTTCACAATAAATTCTTAATACAAAAACTTGGCAAAAGGTTAACTTAGCAAAAGACCATACGCGTTTCAACCTGTTACCAGGTCTTCCTCAGTGGTCACTGTTGAAAAAAATATGTTGTATAATAATGGGCTCCTTTTAGGTCCTAGGTGTAGTTACTATAACCTATATGATATATTATCTGAGCATCTGTCTTAATCTGGAAATATAAAGCTAGTCTATAGATGTGTTCACTCCTTTTTATGAGCCTTTCTAATTCAATCATTTTCTTATAGGCCAGCCAATTTTCTTATTGTTTTAGAGTTACTCTGCTGAATCAGGTGATGATGGCAGCCATTAGCAGCCATGTTTCTTATCCTGTCTCCTTACCTGTATAGCTGTCCATTACATGATGTGTGTGTGTATGTGGGGGAGGCCTGTAATGCTTAATGGTACTAGTAGCTTTATAAATACATAAGCAAATACATTTTAAAAGAAAGAATGATTCTTTGAGCTACTCAGAGTCACAGTCACAGTCTCATACAATGTTGTACAAAACTGAAGTCATTCTGAAGTACACAAGTTCCCTTTAGCCTCATCTCTCATCATCAATTCATCATATACAAATATTATTTTTCATTTATTTTAATGTTGCTTATTCAAATTAATACATAAATTTAAACTGAATACATTTTATTTAAAAAAGAAAACAAATTTTCAAATTCAAATGTTATTTTTATTTGAATATATATATCTTATAAACTACTTTAATTAAATGATTTATTAATTTGATTTCCTTCTTTTTATGTGCTTTCAATCATCTTCCTTTTGGCTTCTACTATAGTATTTGTTGGAAGTTTCACTTCGATCAATGGATTGTCTCGCTGTGCGCTCTGAATCTATTGACCATTAGGGGCAATATATATAGTTAGTCAGTTGAAAGGTCCCTTGCTTGAATTATCTCCTTGTTACAGTAGGGCCCTGCTCCCCGGTGCTCCACTTCCCGGCATTCTGCTAATGTGGCGGCTTTCCTTCCCTCTTTAAAAGCTGCTTTTGCCACTCTTGCGGCATTTTTGGTCATTAAAGTCAATGGGGTTCCGCCTTACAGTGATTTCCGCTTTACGGCGGGGGTCCGGAACGGAACCCGCCATATAAGAGGGGCCCTGCTGTACATTCCTCAAGTTTAAGCATGCCTTTGATTGCTTAGACTGATATTATCAGGGCTATCATCACTTCCAGTTCCTCCTCCTTCTTTCCACAATTCTCCCTCTCCCTAGCTTTTGACTTCAGCTAGTGTAAATGATTAGGCTTTCCTATCCATGTGTACTTTCTTAATAAAATAAGCACCACTCTCTTTCATATTCTTTTATATCTCCAGTGAACTCTGCTACATAAAACAACTCTCTTCAGTATTAATCCATGCAGTAATGTCCAATGTAAATTTTTGTCCCCAAGGAAAATAAATAAAGCAAGCTTTGCAAACCCTTTTAGTAATCCCCCTTTCTGGAGATGTCTTGCTGATGATCTGTGTCATTCACACACAGAAACAATGATTTTAAATCTTTTGTTTTGTTTCCTGCCCCCTGTGGACAGATGACTGTGGGGGCCCGCTTCCCGGCACTTTGCATCCCGGTGTTGCGCTAATGCAGCGGCTTTCATTCCTCATTCTAAAGCTGATTTTGCCACTTTTGCGGCATTTTTGCATCATTTTCGCGTGACACACCCCATTATACTCAATGGGGTTCCGCTTTAGGGCGATTTCTGCTTTACGGTGGGGGTCCGGAACTGAACATGCCGTATAAGCGGGGCCGGCCTGTATCAGTAGCAGCACTGTAAATAACAACCATCACCAAAAGGAATATAACAATAACCATTATGTAAAAGGAGATCACACCACTGTCAGGAGAACTGAAAACAATAACTTTATTAATGTTTTAAAATTTGACAGGATTCTGCAAATTTAACAAAATGCGAACCACTACAGACTGAGTTTGAGTAATAACATGATCGACAGATGAACAGATACAGAGCAGCAAACCACAACCCTAGTTTGGAGATATGATAGAAGATATTTAGGAATCAAGGTTAAAATCAAGCTACAAGATCTTTGCCACTTAACCTCCCAAATATCAGTATGCAGTCTATGTTGAACAAATGAGTGTTTATATTGTTACACATAGTCTCTACTTTTGTAGAAACAGTGCCTGTTGGCCTTTTCTGGCTTATATGTAGCTCGCCCCCTCTCACACACACCATCTGGCCACAGATTATTTTGGGATGAACAGAATGCATGTATAAGCAAAAGTCACACTGTATCCCCATGGCTCCCACTAAAAGAACAATTTTTTTTTGCCCGACATAAATGGTTCCCAACTGCCAGATAAAAAGGGAAATGAAATGGCTATAGCCAGTAGATTGTACACATCAGATCATATTCACACCATACATTCCACTGTAATTCCACTTTAAGCAGTCATGGTTTCCCGAAAGAGTCCTGGGAACTGTAGTTTATGAAAGCTGATTAAAGTTGTTAGGAGACCCTTATTCCTCTGACAATTCCCAGAGTTCTCTGGGAAGATGGACTGACTGTTAAACCACTCTAGAAATTGTAGCTCTGTGAGGAGAATAGGTATGTCCTAGCAACTTTCAGCATCCTTCACAAACTGCCTTTCCCAGGATTCTTTGTGCTTAAAGTGGAATAACAGTGGAATAAATGTATGGTGTGAATATGGTCTCAGTATTTTGTGTATGTATGACATTAGGCTCTCCCTAATTCCCACAAAAGCCGTGCAAAGCATTTGTAAAGAGACCATAAAGTCCAGTTATATATTAAACCAAATGTTATAACTTAAAGAGGCATGCCTTACTGGATGTTGTCATGTTGCTCCATTAATTATTTTCAGTGTTCTTTTAAAAATAAAACAAACAGACAAGAATGGATTAGGAATCAGAGAGAACAATTGTGTTCGCACAATAGCTTTGGTGATTCCAACAGACTACATGTCAACACCAGAGAACGAAGTGTATATCTTTGAAAAAATTCCTCATCTCTCTAAATGCATTAAAAGATTTGTATAGAATTCATAGGAATGGAAGTATGGGCACATATGAAGTACATTTCATAGTGGAGTCTTGTACAAAAATGCTACAAAATTTCACAGGGTTTTCATTTTATTTTTAACAGAAATGTTGATCAAGACCTATTGGGCACCTTTGGGACTGCTAATTCATTCTTGGTAGGAATGGAAAGATCTGTCAATTTTGGTCCTCTCTTGTCAGGACAGACAAAAGGAAGTACTTCTTTACTCAGCGCATAGTTAAACAATGGAATTTGCTCCCACAAGAGGCAGTAATGGACACCAGCTTGGATGGCTTTAAAAGAAGATTAGACAAATTCATGGAGGACAGGGCTATCAATGGCTACTAGCCGTGATGGCTGTGCTCTGCCACCCTAGTCAGAGGCAACATGCTTCTGAAAACCAGTTGCCAGAAGCCTCAGGAGGGGAGAGTGTTCTTGCACTTGGGTCCTGCTTGCGGGCTTCCCCCAGGCACCTCGTTGGCCACTGTGAGAACAGGATGCTGGACTAGATGGGCCACTGGCCTGATCTAGCAGGCTCTTCTTATGTTCTTACTTTCTCATTTCTCCAATCTAAAATTCAGTTCTCTGCATTTCTATAGCAATTTGCGATTTTTTTTAAAAAAAAGGCTTCATGAAAATTCTCCATCATTTTAGTGCAAATTTCTCCTAGCAAACTAATTTTTGCAGGCAGCTTTGACTAATGTACACATTTTTGCAAGCATTTTCTCATGATATAATGTATTTTTGTATGTTATCTTTACTCATGTATTCATTTTTATGCACACTTTCTCCTAACATGCATTTTTGTAAACATTGTTTGGTTCGCAAACTGCATTGCACAGTTTGAATAAGTGCAAATTTCAAAGGGCGGCTGTGTTTTGGTTCTCATTTTGTTTCAGAAGTACAGATTTGAAAGATTTGGCTTAAAATGCAAACTGAACTGAATTTCTCGCCCATCTCTAATTCTTGGCCAGGACATCTCAGAGGATGGACATTGTTTAACTTCTTTTTAGGGTCTTTCAGATCCAGCATTGACCAAGAGGAATTAGACGAGATTATCTAGAACTCTGGAAGAGTGATTCCCCACAGAACAGTACTTTATTGAATGGACTTGCAGGAGGGTAGGTTTCAGTTGGCCATTAGGAGAAACCTCTTGACAATAAGAGTTGGTCAACAATGGAACCAATTACCTAGATCGAGAGTATGGACTCTTTTCACTGGAAGCCTTCAAGCAGGGGCTAGATAGTCATCTGTTGGGGATTTTCTAGTTCTAGACCAGGCATAGGGAACCTTTGGACCTCAAGATATTGCTATACTACACCTCCCATCTTCCTTGACCATTCACCATGCTTGCTGGGGCTGATGGAGTTGTAGTTCAGCAACATCTGGAGGGCGAAAGGTTCTCCACCCCTGCTCTATATTTTTTTGCAGGGGGTTGCATTATAAAATCTACAAACCTCCTTCAAACTCTACAACTCTGTGATTCTATTAATTTTCATGATTTTCAACTCTGCATTGCATAGTTTGAATAAGTGCACTTTTTGCCCTCAACAATTGCTCACCACCACACCAAGAGACTTCTGGCAAGCAAAAATTCATGATAGCAGATAAATGCCCCAAACAGAGCACCAGGTTTCCAAACTGTTTTGCCAATTCATGAAAAAGGAAAGCAGGGGTGACTTGTTCACAAGACATTCCTATACTGAACTTTGTCTTACAAAACAGAAAACACCACAATAACAAGTTGGTTGGTCAGTGGTTTAGCTAACCAAAGTGAGATCATAAATAGCCAGAACTCTGCACAATGTTTTCACATTTTGTTTTGCTAGATTAAAAAACATTACCAGGGAAAAAATGTGCACAGCTACAAATGTATGCATATAAGCCTATGCAAAATTTAATACATTTTAAAATTTAAAAACAATACAATTAAGACAGGTCTATCTATGTCTTCAAATCCAGGGAAGAGAGAAATGTGCATTGATACAAGGTCCAAACTAACACACAATCAATTTGGAAAATTATATATACTTACAATATTGCAACACACACACACACACACACACACACACACACTTGTGGCTTGAATCAAGGTAGAAATATCTGAAAAAATAATTGGGAAGGCATTGCAGGGTGCTAATGTGAAATAAATTGTGTTTGAGTTGGTACTTCTATTTCCCCCCTCTCCCTATTTCATCCCCAACCAGATCATGTAGCCGTACTGTTTAGCAGCTGCCTGGCTGTGAATGAGCACTGAATGCAGATAGGCAGACTGAAGCATGAAGAGGATTACAGATTTCTAACACTGACCAAGTTCACTCTGGTGAAGTTTTTTAAAATGCCACAGAACCTTGTTGCAGGCCAGGTTAGTGATAAGGGTTCTGACTATCTCAAAAATATGTATGAAATCCTGCCTCTCCTTGTAAATCCCCAGAACCCAGTCCTCTCCCCTGTTTAATGCAGAGGATCTGGGTTCCTTCTGCTCTTCATACAAGAGTCAGGATGAAGCACAGCTCATCACAGGCAGCAGCGCCATCTCTGATTTGCCTAACAGTTACAGCCATGCACCTTGCTCCTTAAAGGGTTCCTCCTGATATTTGCACCAAACAATTGCTCACCACCACACCAAGAGACTTCTGGGAAGACCTTGTTTACCAGACTGGTTATAACAACGGGCAGACTTGAGCCTCAGCCATGCTGACCTCCCAGGATGCCTCTGAATGCCAGTTGCTCTGAATCACAATTGGGGAGAATGCTGTTACACTCCAGTCCTGCTTGTGGGGTTCCCATCAAGGTGGACATATCTGGTTGGGTACTGTGAGAACAGGATACTGGATTAGGTGAGCCTTTGGGCTGATCCAGCAGAGTTCTTGAAATAAAATGTGTGATGATATGGATCCATAAAGAGACCAAGACTGAACATATATAAACATATATGACCATATTCAGACATCCATGCCCTTCATGCCTTTGAGACTACACTGGTGTCATGAACTTCATTTACGGTTTCCCTTACTGTTTGGAAGCTTCAGTCTAGTACTCCATACTAAAGCAGGATTAGCTGTAAAATATAGGCAGCACAAGCAACCTCATGGGTCACCACCACTCACAATTAGGGCTCCTAGTTTCAATTATTTGAATATTTGTCTTTTTTGCATTTTGTCTGCACATGCATGTGTTGCACATGCATGTGCACTGAGCTATGGAAGTTGTTCTAAAATAGCATTGTCTTGCCTTGGTTTTGAGACAGTTAGCAGCAAATGAAGAGTGAGGAAGAGCTGCCAGTTACACATGGTGGGATTATTTTGGTGAATCGTAAATAGTGATGAGAAGAGTCAGTCTCAGTTGGACAGCTTCCAGCAGACTGTGGAACCCATAGGAGGGGAGAGTGCTCTTGCGTTCAGTTCCCATTTGCAGGCTTCCCATGGTCATCTGGTTGCCCACTGTGAGAACAGGATGCTGGACTAGATAAGCCATTGGCCTGATTCAGCAGGCTCTTCTTATGTTCTTATGAGACACAGTGGACCAGTCCCTCTTCATGCCATTGATAGGAGAAGTGAGGTGATGGTGGTGGTGACGGCTGCAGCAGCATGCTCATAATTGTGGGGCACTGTGGCTGGCCTTGAGAAAACAGTAGCAGCAGAGACAGGAGCAGTCAAGCTCTGTCATCTGACATGGCTTCACTGATTGTTCTTGGAATTGGATGCAGTCTCTGTGCTCCTCATCAGGAAAATTAGTACATTGCCCTGGAACTAAGAAATATTTTAAATTAATATAAATAAATAAATGTTCACTAAATACTCAAGGTTTGCATCAGCTCTGTGTGTAGGATAAATATGAGACAAATCAAGGTGATTCAGGGGGGGTCAAAAATTTGAAACAAATACAGATTTTAAAAAAGTGAATATTTTTTTACTTGTCCCACAAAAAGCCCCTGCAATTTTGTTTGCAATTTTGGAGACTTAATCCACCCTAGAGTGGTTCCTGTGCCTGTATATTTCATCCATTTTGGTTAAAAGGGGAGAAAGGTTATAGCCATTTTTAGATTCCCCATTGTAGTGAATATTATTGTTGTTGTTGTATTGTTGTTATTTAGCTGTTATCCTTGCAAAGCAACCCAATGTGACTTACATAACAATCAGCTTAAAGCTAATTATAACAAACAAACCCATTAAAACAACAAACATAACACAATCTAAAAACAGATCAATACAAATAAAGACAGGTCTTGCAAGACCTGCCATGTTAAAAGAGGCCATTGATACCTAAAGCCCTTCAAATTAAGGGCCAAAAGCCCGGGTAAAAAGGACCTTTTTGCCTGACAACTAAAAATAGTAAATGACGGTGCCAGACATACCTCCCTGGGGAGAGCATTCCACAAGCGGGAAGCCACCACTGAAAAGGCCCTTTGTCATGTTGCCACCTCCACACCTCCCTCAGAGAGGGCACAATGAGAAGGGCCTCAGATGCAGGGAAAAGGGACCCCAGAGTGGCATGGAACCCAAAACACAGATTGCAGGAAATAAGGCATAACGTAATTAAAAATAAAAGACCAGGATTTAAACAAATAACAACACAGATAAAGACAAAGGGCTGTATCCAACATAGCTATAAATAATGGACCCATCAGTGCAAGGATTTCTGCTTGTGCAACAGAACTTCCTCCTCTCCTCCCCATGTACCTTGTAAATCTTTTTTATGGGTTCTCCAACCTTCATGGAATTTTTTACTTGTCAAGTAAAAAAACAAGTAAAAAAATGGAACAGATTTGGGGAGGTTCCATTGCACAAACATAAATGGTTGTGCTGATAGGACATGTTAGTTGAATACTACCCACAAGACAAATCTTGGGGCCGTCTACACCATACTAAACTTCTACATCATTTAATGTATATGTGTGGCTTGACCTATCATTTGCAGGTTGTCTTGTTGAGTTATCCTTTTTAGGTAGGTTCTTTCATGCTTTCTGATGGAGCACATTTGTAGTATTGATTCTGGTATGAGATGTAGAAGACTGATATCAGATGTAATGTGGATACCAGATGAGTGTGATAACACTCAGAGATGGGGTGGAGGAATTTTTCCCCTTGTCTAACATAGCAAGATACTTTTAAACCAGTCTAAATGACTGCCCACCACCAAGACTTAGTACCTGACAGTCCATTGCATCAGCATTTGAGAATTTATACTGGCTTGCCGTTGCCTTCTGGGCAAATTCTGATTTTAAGTTGGCCTACATAGTCCTTAACTAGCAATATAGTATAGCAAAGTATTATTTCAAAGCTGTCCTTTTCCCTTCAAAAGCAGCTGCTGCATCAACAATTCATTTTAGCCAGGTATGAAATCATGCTATTTTTAGAGAGATTTTTATAAGATTAAGTGATCCCATCAACAGTACTGGGGAAAAAAAGGAATAGATAATTTGCTAAGCTTACTAAAGATAAGTGGGCCTGAGAAGAAAATTAACATTATCATTTAGATTCTGCAAACTCAAAATAATTCATGGCCTCTTATAAAGATTACATTGTAGATAGTTGTTCAGGATCAAAATAACTTTTGATCTTAAACAGATTAAGAAAATGTAGACTTGAAAAGTCACATCTTGCAAAAGAACTGGAGCAGAACTTACATCAGTGCTTTTGAAACCATGCATTACCTGAGGCTCTAATTAGTATGACAAACTGGAGCCATAATACTTCAGAATCAGTTGATCTGAAGAGGTCATAGCAGGATCTATTGCTTATGCATCTTGTGGCTCCCTGCATGAAAGCAGGGAGATTCCTAGCTTGAAGTTTTCTTAGGTTGTTATAAGAAACACTAATGATTTGGCCTGTGTACCAGGCCAGCCAAGGCTCTGGTCCATTTCTTCTATACATTCTCTTCCATTGCTTGGCCAAAAAGAAGCAAATGAATACATCTGTCAGCCGCATATACACAAAAAGGAATAAGGGACTTAAAATCATCTGAGTGTGAAAACTAAACAACATTTCAAAAAGGTCTGTTCCAGACATCTCCAGACGTCATGGGTGGATGAACAAAGATCTTTGCCAAAATGTTAATTGTCAAGCAAGCATAATTATTGAAAAAAATAATTTCCTCTGCCCTAACAATTCCAGGTGAGTGAGAAGTTTATTACAGGCCAGTGGGTTGTTCAAAGGATATTTCAAGAAAATCTAAATGATTAACAACAGAAACCCATAGAATCAATTAAGCAGGCCCCATGCAGACTCCAGGGGACTGAAAGGAACTTATATAGCAAAAGGTTTATGCAATTGTCCCTTTTGTCACAAGAAACTGCCACAAGAAATATTTTGAAATGCTCTCTGTATCTATTTCAATGGACTTTCCCTATGGAGTTAATAGAGTCAGCTTTTCATCAGCTTTGTCAGTTGTTGTACATGTTAATGGTTGTAACCATTTACATTTACAACAGCACTCACTGACCATCTGAATATGCCAGGGTTCATTTTGGATGATCACATTAGTCATTTCATGGCCTGTTGAAATTTTGTTCATAATAAAGCTTGTACTTTGCTTTGTACAAATAAACTTGATTCTTCAAGATTAATATTTGAGTACTTCCACAGTTATTAAGTTTTATCAGAGGCACAAATGTCAACAGTCAACATTAACACATCCCAATGGCACTATAGGATGTTCACCAAGTTGAAACCCTCAGAAATTATGGCTGCAATCCACAATCAAATTGTTCCAGAGTAGTCACATTACCATTAGAACAAAATAAGGTGGCCATCTCAGGTGGCAGATGATGGAGGGGGCAGCATCAGCCCACCATCTGGTCACTTCTCCCAAGTCACCAATACGTGTGTGCGCACACACACACACACATGGATAGGCTTAGGCTACACAAGTAATTACACGTTACAAATGGGCAAATGCAGCAAAAAAGAGGGGAGTCAAGAGTCCATAAACACAAAGGAGATATAGGAGCTTAAATAGCAAATATTCAGCTTTGGCTTTTGCCTCAGTTCTTTGGCTTTTTGGGGTGTGTATCTCAGGTTCTATGGAAAAAGGAAGCATGAAGCTTAGCAGAAATGATTATGTTTGGTCTACCTACGGATCTGAAACAGATTGTTTCTTTAAAGCCAATTCTGTTCATGTTCAGGGGTACTATGCAACTTGGGCCACCACTGGTTGTTCTGCCACAGTCAGTGAAATGTCTTGGGCCAGCCCTGCTCACCGACTAATATAATGTTTTGCAGGATTACTACTAATTGACATGTGAATCACAGCTCAGAGTCAAACGAAACAATATGATTACAACCCACATGTATGCATTTCTACCCAAATCTCTTTGAGTTCAACAGGACATATTCCCAAATAAATGTGCTGAGGATTGCAGCCTAAATGTAGGTGTTGACTTTAATTCATCCACTTTTGGTTTTAATAGCAGTGGGGGGGAGGAGCAGTCAGGATTGAGACTACAACATACAAAGAAATGGATTTAATCTTTCGCACACACAGTGTTCTGCTAAAAATGGTCCCTGTCCCTAAAAGTCATTATTCTCCCATGAAGGTTGCCGATATTGATACCAATGGCATTGCCTCTCCCACGATGAACAGAAGCTTGGGAGAGGGATTTTTTGTAATTACTGTGATGCAAGGAGATAATAATTTACTGCCTCTTTGTGCACTGCATCCCAATCCTAACTCTTCAATGGATAATGTCTGGCTTTTAAAAAAAAATTAGACATATTGGGTTGCATTCAAAGAAGTGCTAAGCAGATGGTTCCATCGCTGCAAGGATTTCTCCTTGCACAACAGAACAATCTCCCCCTCTCTTCCCACCCACACCCCCATGGGTTCTGGGCTTCCCCTCAACTGTTCAGAGGAGATTTGGGGATGGTGCAGGGGATGCACAATAGGAGGAGAAAGGGGAAATCCCCTTGTGTTAATGCTAATCCTTGCACTAGTGCAAAAAGTTCCACTGGACCTCAGTGGAAGAGGACATGCTTTGCGCAATTCAGCACATCACAGCCCTTCCGAAGGACCTCTTGTAAGTACTGGAAAAGGTATCTGCCTGAGACTTTGGTAAATCACTGCCCTCAGAATAAATAATAATGAGCTACACAGATCAATGGGTCCGACCTTAATGTGTACATAAACAGGAAGTGATATGAAAGCTCTGCTTGCAATCCTGCAAAATCTGATCCCTGCTTTGCTGGCTAACTCCACCTAGCGTGAAGGGACAAGACCTTGACTGACTCCAGGTGCAAAAACTGCTGCTACTACAGCTGAAAGGGCCAGAGACCATCTTGTAGCTAGTTCAGAAAGACCTACTGCTCAGGATGTCTAGAGATTATTGGGGTGAGGTGTTGTTTAGGATTCTTGGGGTGAAGATTTAATTTTAGAGATACTTTATTTTTGTTAATTGGCATTGTGTTTCATATTTTTATGAATAACTAATTGAGTTATGTGGAATTGCTTAATTTTATTGTATATTTATTGAGATGTTTTCATTAGTCATTTTTACTAATGATACTGGGATCACGGGCTACACTTCCTGGAAGATGGACTGCTGGCAAGTGATTGGTTGCACTTCACAAGAAGCAGGACGAAATGCCACAGCATGGAGAACTTCATCAGGAGGGCTTTAAACTGAATCCTAAGGGGGACTTGCATAAACTTGGAGGTAACGACTGATGAAGGCTTTTGCATGGTAACAGGAACAGAAGGAATAGAATGGGAGGCAGAGTTGCACTATACAAAAGACCAGGATGTCATATCCAATACATAGGAAAGACCACAACTGACCTGCGCACGCGCTTCAGGAATCACAAGTCGGCAATTTTGACAAAAAAAGTGGAGCAACCAGTTGCAAAGCATTTTAACATCGAGGGTCACAGCCTGTTGGACTTTTCCATTACAGCGATAGAGATGCCAGCAGATCCAGCAGCATTGACCAAAAGGGAGAACTTTTGGATTTACTCTCTGGACACATTGGCACCACATGGCCTGAACCTGGAGGACAGTACCACCACTACTTAGCTTCTGCAAATGAAGCCCCTCTGAGCATTCCATCCTCAAAGCTCTATAACTGCTACCTTGGTAACAGCATTTGTATGTTGGCAGCTGATGAAGGCGGAAGCTGAAACGTTTTGTTAATATAATAAAAACCTCTGTTTGGTTAATCACAATTATGTTCATATATATATATATATATATATATATATATATATATATCCCTCTACAAAAAGACAAGGATGAGCTTGGTAGCCCCACCAAGAGCATCTGGATTAAAATAAATGGGGCAAGGAATAAAAGGAACATGGTGGTTGGAGTCAACTACCGACCACCCAATCAAGGAGAAGACAAGGATTAAACTTTTGAAAAGTGAATTCCCAACTGGGGGCATGATGTAGTAATAATCGAGGACTTCAATTACCCCAATATTTGTGGGGAAACAAATTCTGCCAAACACAGCCTCTCTGAGAAATTCCTGACTTGTGTTGCTGATAACCATCTCCTACAGAAAGTGAGGAAGGAACTAGAGGATCAGCTATCCTTGACTTAATTCTAACCAACAGAGATGATTTAGTGGATGTAGTGGCAGCTATAGGAACTCTGGGGGAAAGTGACCATGTTATATTTGAGTTCTTGATTTTAAAGGAAGCAAAAGCTGAGTGTAACCACAGGTGTACCCTGGACTTCAGGAAAGCCAGTTTTAATAAACTCAGAACAAGAGTAAGTAAGGTCCCATGGCAAGTGACCTTAATGAGAAAAGGAGTCCAAGATGGGTAGGAGTTTCTAAAAAAGGAAATTCTAAAAGCGCAATGGCAAGCAATTCCAACAAGGTCAAAACGGGGAAACAGCAGAAGAAGCCAATGTGGCTTCACAAAAAACTTAGAGATGACCTGAAAACAAAAACAGACACATACAGGAAGTGGAAAGAAGGCCAGGCCACAAAGGAAGAGTACAGGCAGGTATCACGGAATTGCCGGGATGGCGTCAGGAAGGCTAAAGCTGAGAATGAGCTGAGATCAGTGAGAGATGCTAAAAGCAACAAAAAAGCTTTCTTCAGGTACATCCATAGCAAAATACAAGAGAAAAGAAATGGTGGCACAGCTACTCAACGAGGATGGCAAAATGATGACATATGACAAAGAAAAGGAAGTGCGCGATTCCTACTTTGGCTCAGTATTCTCCCAAAAGAGGGTCTATGACACTCCTAGCAAAAGTGAAGTACAAGTTGAAGGGTCAGGATTGTAGCTTGAGATTGATAGACAAACAATCAAGGAATATCTAATCATTTTATTTATTTTATTATTTATTTATTAAATTTATATACCGCCTGACTAGCAATAGCTCTCTGGGCGGTGAACACAAAATAGCATAAAAATACAATGAATAACAAAATAATACTAAAATACAATCATCAATCCAATACAATAAACATTTTAAAAAGTAAATCAGTGTAACTTAAAATGCTTCAGAGAATAGGAAGGTCGGCGCCAGACGTACTTCCTCGGGGAGACTGTTCCATAGTTCGGGGGCCACCACTGAGAAGGCCCTAGATCTTGTCATCACCCTCTGGGCCTCCCTGTGAGTTGGAACCCAGAGGAGGGCCTTCGTAGCAGAACGTAGTGCACGGGCCGGTTCATATCGGAAGAGGCGTTCCGCAAGGTATCGTGGTCCCGCAACGTATAAGGCTTTATAGGTTAATACCAACACTTTGAATCTAGCCCGGAAACATATTGGCAACCAGTGCAAGCTGGCCAGAACAGGTGTTATATGCTCGGACCGCTTGGTCCTTGTCAGCAATCTGGCCGCCGCATTTTGCACTAGTTGTAGCTTCCGAACTGTTTTCAAAGGTAGCCCTACGTAAAGCGCATTACAGTAATCCAAACGTGAGGTTACCAGATCATGTACCACTGATGTAAGGTCCTCTATACTCAAATAGGGACGTAGCTGGGCTACCAACCGAAGTTGGTAAAACGCATTCCTAACCACCGAGGCTACTTGAGCCTCAAGTGAGAGGGAAGAGTCTAAAAAGACTCCCAGACTACGAACCCGGTCCTTTAGGGGGAGTGTAACCCCGTCCAGGACAGGGTATATATCCATCATCCGATCAGAGAACCTGTCCACCAACAGCATCTCAGTCTTGTCTGGATTGAGCTTCAGTTTGTTAACTCTCATCCAGTCCATTGTCACGGCCAGGCAACGGTTCAGCAAATCGACAGCCTCACCTGAAGAAGATGAAAAGGAGAAGTAGAGCTGCGTGTCATCAGCATACTGATGACAACGCACTCCAAAACTCCTGATGACCTCTCCCAACGGCTTCATGTAGATATTAAAAAGCAGGGGGGACAAAACTGACCCCTGCGGGACCCCATATTGGAGAGCCCGCGGTGTCGAGCAATGTTCCCCAAGCACTACCTTCTGGAGACGACCCGCCAAGTAGGAGCGGAACCACTGCCAAGCAGTACCTCCAACTCCCAACTCCGTGAGCCTCTCCAGAAGGATACCATGGTCGATGGTATCAAAAGCCGCTGAGAGATCAAGGAGAATCAACAGAGTTACACTCCCTCTGTCTCTTTCCCGACATAGGTCATCGTACAGGGCGACCAAGGCTGTCTCAGTGCCAAAACCGGGCCTAAAACCCAATTGAAATGGATCTAGATAATCAGTTTCATCCAATAGCGCCGGGAGCTGGCCAGCAACCACCCGTTCCAAGACCTTGCCCAGGAATGGAACATTCGCCACTGGCCTGTAGCTGTTAAAATTGTCTGGGTCCAAGGAAGGCTTTTTCAGGAGTGGTCTCACCACTGCCTCTTTCAGACAGCCCGGGACCACTCCCTCTCGTAAAGAGGCATTTATCACTTCCTTGGCCCAGCTACCTGTTCCATTCCTGCTAGTTTTTATCAGCCAGAAGGGGCAAGGATCAAGTACCGAAGTGGTTGCACATACCTGTCCAAGCACCTTGTCCACGTCCTCGAGTTGAACCAACTGAAGCTCATCCAACAAAACAGGACAAGACTGTGCTCCGGACATCTCACTAGGATCTACTGCTATAACTTGAGATTCTAGGTCCATTGGACTTTGAACAAGTTCAAGTCTGCAAGGCCCAATGGACTACATCCTAGAGTATTGAAGGAACTGGCTGAAGAACTCTCAGAACCACTGTGTATTATATTTGTGAAATCAAGGAGGATGGGTGAAGTGCCAGATGACTGGAGGAGGACTAATGTCCCTGTCTTCAAAAAGGAGGAACCTGGGAACTACAGATCAATCTATCATCAATCCCTGGGAAAATCCTGGTGCAGATTATAAAGCGATCAATCTGAAAGTACATTGACAATAATGCAATGATTACTAGAAGACAGCATGGCCTTTTCAAGAACAAATCCTGCCAGACTAATTTTATCTCACTTTTTATATAGTATAGTCATGTGTGTTCTTGTGTGATGTTAAGTGTTTGTGTGGTGAAGCCGCCTGAGAGGATTACAGTGGATAGTAGGATGATAGCTAGTGTTACTTCATATGAGATTGTTTGTGCAATTGCGCGGAGTGCCCCAATTAGGGCGTATTTTGAGTGTGATGCTCAGCCTGATCAAAGGATGGAGTAAACGGCCATACTGGAGAGTGCGAGGATAAATAGTAGCCCAAGGTTTATGTCTATAACTATGAATGGCAGTGGTAATGGGGTTCAGAGTATTAGGGCTAGTAGTAGGGCTATTATAGGGGCTAAAATAAAGGGGGTAAGTGATGAGGCTGTTGGTTGGATTGGCTCTTTGATGAACAGTTTTACCCCGTCTGCGACTGGTTGAAGGAGGCCTGCGGGTCCAACAATGTTGGGGCCCTTTCGTAATTGTATGTAGCCTAGTACTTTTCATTCTAGTAGTGTTAGAAATGCAACAGCGATAAGAATCGGTAGAATGTAGAGGGCTAAATTAGTGATAAGAGATGGCAGGTGTGGCATAGTTGAGGAGGGGAGCTGAGCCCCTGTTTAAAGAGCTTAGGTCTTTGCATGGCTGCTCTGCCACCTCAACAGATTGAGGCTGTGGTCTTCGGCCTGACTGAATGTGTTTGGTGTAGCTTTATATAGTATCATCTGTCAGGTATGCTTTAACCTGGATTCCTGCATTGAGCAGGGAGTTGGACTTGATGGCCTTATAGGTTTCTTCCAACTCTACTATTCTATGATTCTATGATTATTTATATTTTGGTATATTTTTATAACTGTTAGAGTGAGTTGTGTAATTTTTGAATGTTGTAGGCTGCCTTGGGTATGGTTTAACTAAGGAAAGATGGCATACAAAGAGGGCAGCATCACTTTTCATAAAATGCCAGGGCAGACATTCTTCATATTCAGAATATTGGACCAGTGGAGATCCATTGGACAAGAAATAACGTGGGGAAGCCTGTGTCATTTTGTCATTCTCTATCTCCATGATTCCGTTATTGTAATTATAGCCTGAAATATGAATGTCGCTTCCCCTTTTTTTTTCTAGCTTGTGTTCTAGGAAACGTTACTCATGGCTATAAAATTATATGTGTGCATGTGTACTGCCTTCAAGTTAATTCTGACTTATGACAACCCTATGAAAAGGGTTTTCGTGGTAAGCGGTATTCAGAGGAGGTTTACCATTGCCATCCTCTGAGGCTGAGGCAGTGACTGGTCCAAGGTCACCCAGTGAGCATTATAGCAGTGTGGGGATTCGAACCCTGGTCTCCCAGGGCATAGTCCCACACTCTAACCACTATGCCACACTGACTCTCATAAAATTATATAGACTACTTTATAAAACCGGAATGTAAATTTATTTAGGAAGGTGACACGTTCCCTTTGCTTTGTCATGCGAAGCAGAAAGACACATGTTGGCTGTCTTAATGCTTTCTCCTGCCATGCTGCCTAAATGGACAGCATAATCTTTTAGACTGAACCACTGCAATATATGAAGCTATAAAACCCGATATGGAGGATTATCCTTTTATCCTTCGTCATCTTTCCCCTCTTCCCCAAATTCATAAAGCTTTGTTTCTTGACCCCTGAATAGTTTCTGCACAAGACCATATGTTGGGTTCCTGATTGTCTGAGAAACACTACATAACAGCCAGTTATGGATGCAATCAACTGTAATGTTGCTTATCTCTTGAGATTAGCATTTGGAGGTTTGCTAATGCAAATGAAATGCATGCACTGCATTTTACGAGCATAATGTCTCCAAAAAGCCCTATTCTACAGTTATGGCCTACAATAGCATTTTCTTTTTATTTGCATCTTCTTCATCCCAACGTGATGAAAAGAAATAAATGCTGGCTTTTACTGACTTATTTTATAAGGACATTATACTCTTTAGGAAGAAAACAATATAGAGGATATAGAGGACATTCATAATATTAACAGTTCATGGCCTCAGAGCAGTGTGGAAGAGTTATTTTACAGGCTTATGCAGGGGATGGAATGGAAGGTTGTGTCTCATTTTTGACTGCTACCATTACCCATAAAGACAGAAACTGAAGCAAACATACTACTTTGCTGTGTTATTTCCATATTACATTTTGTAATATTTTCCAATATATGATTTAGACCATTGAGAAACTGCCACTGCTATAAGATTAATGTCATTGCATAACTTGGCGAGTGCTCCTTTCAAAGCCTGACAAATTTCATGATTCCTCAGACAATTTTTGTGCTGCCATTTGAATATGTGAAGACTTTGACTTGTATAGGAACATATGAAGAGAACCTTAGAAGCTCAGGTCCCTGCACCTGGTCTGAGTCCTTAGCTGGCAAATCTACAGCTTCTGACTCTGAATCTTGACTAGGGATGAGATTCATTGGCCGATGCCAGTTTGAAAGCATTCCATTGGCCTAACAGGCCAATATCGATTCGGATTAATTCTTTGTCCACTAACTGCTGCTTTTACCAATCAGTTTTTTTGCCTCACAGAAAAATATTGATATTAATATCATTATTTTGAAAGGAAATATTGTTATGTTTAAAGGAAATATCAATAAATTAAAAAATGTCATTCTTAATATCAATATTTTAGAGGCAGATTTTTTTAAAAAAATCTGAAAATAGTCATGGAAAATTGCTACATAAAACTCCGATCTGCAACAACAAAGAATAAGCAAATTTATGGAAAATTTGGTAGCAAATCTGAATTGGGCAGAATTCTATCACACCCCAAGTCTTGACTGCTGCTGGACTTTGGGCTCATAGGAATCTCACTGGGGCTGAACCAGGGAGCCTAGTCTACATGAAAAGGCTCTCCACCCTGCATGGAGAGTGGGAAGTGGGGCCGGCAAAAGATGTGATGGCAGAGGCAGCAGGGCTAGTGGGCTCCATTCTTCCTCACAATTATATCCTGTGAGGAAAGGACAAGTGAACAGGGCTTCTAATATAGTTTATCTATGGTTCTGCATAGCAGATTTTGTCCTCTGTATGGATCTATACACCTCTGCACAGCCAGTGATCTTTCACAGAGATGAATTTGAAATTCTCCTTATCCAAAGTGCTTCATGGATGTTCGAGTTCTGAATCTGCATTTTATGTATTTTTATCTATTTTAATGGGTTTTGTGTGCTTTTTATTGTGTATGATTTTATTGTGAGCTGTCCTGACTGCCCTATTGTAGGATAGAAGGGTAGGATAGAAATATTTTAAATAAAATAATTAATAAATAAGTTCCTGGCCTTGTTTCTGAAGTAGCACTGATGAATGACGAATTCTACATCTGGTTTTATTTGAGTGTGTGTCTGGATTTTGTACAAAGTCCCTTGCACCCACAGCCAGATAAAGAGGCAGGCACTGTTACTGGGTTAATTAAGGGGCATCAATTTTATTTAAACTTATCAGGACATATAATCTGTGTGACTAATATATTGAAACTGGTACAACATAATGTAATGTACCTACACACCCTGGTGACAATTTACCCAATTCCCTCCATGGAGCAGCGTAGTGTAGATGTGGGTGGAAAACACCTTTAACAATCAAGACCCATCAGACTGGTACAAAAAAAATCCTACTTGGCCCCAAAACAAGTCATAGGGTAAAAACACACTCACTGTTCTGCTGGCTCTCTGTTCTGAAAATGGGGGCACATGACGCTAGTCAAACCCCACCCCTTTTTACTGTAAAACCTTGTGGAAGCAGCTTTTTTAAAAAAAATCAGCTTCAAAGAGACTTTGCAACTGATTGGCAGATCAACCCATTTCCCTTCCAGGTGTGGTCAATGGAAACACTTTGCTCTGGCAACTAGTGTGCTTACAGCCACACATCACTTCCTCAAAGGCAGGAGAAAGAAGGCTGGCTAAGGAAGGAGTGGGCTTTTATAGCCTAAGCTGTCCCCCCCTGCCACCACCTGACGTGCCCTTGTACTTGTGTCTACAGGTAATAACACTGATGCCTCCCTCCTAGTGCAGGCACAACGCCTCTCCCCTGCCCCCCTCACTCAATCAGCCTCAGGGGGGGAAAGGAGTGACAATGTGTGTGCAGTTTGCTACAGCTTTTAGTGTCTCTCCCCCCCATGTCACCCTCAATCATTACTACACACATAAAGTTTAGGAATGAAGGGGTAGAGCTGGTGCACAAGGAGACACTGGGGGACCAGCCTGCACAGCTACACCCCCTGCCCCTGCACAATCCCCCCCTTATGGGTTCAGGCTGAAGGCTTGAAAAGGGCTTACTCTTTCCAACTGAAAGTATTTCAATGTGACTTCAATTCTCTCTGGATTGTGTCATGTGTTGGATGGGTAACATCAAAGACAGTTTTCATAGCTTTAACCTGTGTGCTTGGTATCTGTATGGAATGATTGGGTTTAGGTAGGATTTTGTTTGAACTGATATATGACATTGAGAATAGAATCAAACACAAGTCTCGTTTTTGTGCCACACCACGTTTCAGTATACCTTATCAATAGTCTGCTTCTGAGATCACAGACTCCACATGCTTTGCTCATACTTTATTTATTATTTATTATTATTTATTTTATAAAGCTTATATACCGCCCGACTAGCAAACAGCTCTCTGGGCAGTGAACATAAAAACATATACAATAATAAAATTACAGGATCTAATACAACAAGTATATAAAAGTACACCATCTAAAATAAAATTACAACATTTACTCAAATTAACTTAGATTAAAATGCCTCAGAGAAGAGAAAGGTTTTAACCTGGCGCCGAAAGGATAATAGTGTCGGCGCCAGGCGAACCTCCTCGGGGAGACTATTCCACAATTCGGGGGCCACCACTTAGAAGGCCCTAGATCTTGTTACTACCCTCCGGGCCTCCCTATGGGTCGGGACCCGGAGGAGGGCCGTCGTAGTAGACCGTAGTGTACGAGCCGGTTCGTATCGGGAGAGGCGTTCCAGCAGATATCGTGGTCCCGTGCCGTATAAGGCTTTATAGGTTAGTACCAACACTTTGAATCTGACCCGGAAGCATATTGGAAGCCAGTGCAGGCGAGCCAGAACAGGTGTTATATGCTGAAACCGCTTGGTTCTTGTTAGCAGTCTGGCCGCCGCATTTTGCACTAGCTGTAGCTTCCAAACCGTCTTCAGAGGTAGCCCTACGTAGAGCACGTTACAGTAGTCCAAACGTGAGGTTACCAGAGCATGTACCACTGATGTAAGGTCCTCCTTATTCAAGATAAATGTTTTCCTATCAGAACTTTACTGTATTGCCATGGTGGGGCATGTAATGACATGTAGTGGTCAGACCAATTCACTATATTTAGAAATTCAAATCTAAATTTAGGATGTTTAGAATCCCCTTTGTTTCCCTTTCATTGTGTCCTTTGGTGATGCTAGCCTAATGAATATTTCCATTTCCTAGCTTCCCTAGTGCTTGAGATATGAAGCAACCCAAAGCAGAACTTCAGATAGGATGATGGAGGTGAATGTGGAATGGGTTGTTGCAAAGTGAACAGTGTTTGGGAATTGAGGATCTGATTGAATAAGGGTGAAAGCAGAGGAGCAGCAAAAGCACAGGGCATCTGAGAGGGGAATGGAGTTGAAAGAGCTGGGAGCTAGGAGTAACAAGGGCAATAAGAATGGCTAGGGGCTGAAAAGAGGGATCCTGGAGACATAGTGAAGAATGGGGGAAGGGGTTTCTGGGATGGATTCAATTTAGAAATTCAGTGTATTCCTGTGGGTATTTATAAATTGTTTGTAATTATTTAATTTGTAATTGATGGGGTGATCTTGTTTTATTTGTTTGCCCAATGTTTTGTTGGTACTATTTGTGAAATGGATGCTTGAATTCTGTTTGCTTGTTATACTTTGATTTTTTTATAGGACAGCAGTACGATTTTTATTATATATTTTGTCATTTCTATGGGTTGTATACTACTGTGAGTACAATTATGCAAATTACAAATGAAATGTAGTAGTCTAATCTCTCTAGAGAATGATCCAACATTTTTGTCTCAATCAAGCAATTTTGTACTTGATGTGGAAACATAAGGACATAAGAAGAGCCTGCTAGATTAGGTCAATGGCCCATCTACTCCAGCATCCGGTTCTTGCAGTGGCCAATGAGATGTCTATGCAAAGCTGAAAGACATTATATTCTTGGATCTTTGGACAATTGAAGTCTTTGGGAATATTCCTGAAGTTAAACATCTATTGTTGGTAGATTTCCTCCTGTGGGTTCAAGCCTAAGTACTACTTCCAATTAATGAGCCATCTGAGAATCCTATTCTGATCAATCTGTAGGAGGTACTTGCAAGGCCAGTGGTTACAGCCTCATGGATAACTCCAAGTGAACAATTTTCTCCAAAGGTTGGAGATGAACTGAGACCCTATTTATTATTTACTTATTCTGATTAAATTAATGATCCCAGGGTAGCATACAATATACAACCCAATAAACAATTGGGAGTCACATTGAACAAACATTTTAAAATCACAATTAAAACAACACTAACTTAACACAGCAGATAAACCTTTTCTGCTTGGTTCTGAAACATGGCACTCATCTTGGGAGGAGGGAGGGTTAATTTTTATTTTATTGTGTTGTACTTCTATTTTGATTTAAAATTTAATAGAAAGGATTTTTTAAAAAAACACACACAGAGCAGTTAAAACAATTAATTAATTTGTGGCTGGCCTCAAAAATGCCAATCCACTGTCTTCCCACTAGTGCCAAAAAATAAGCAGCCTTGGCACCAGTCATGTCTCAGAGAAGAGAGCATGACACACTTGGGCAATCTCCAGAGAAAAAGCCACCATATCCCATCTTCCTATGCTGTGCACCTCACCCACTGGAGGGACAGCTAAAAATGCCTCTCTCACAGATCTCCATAGAATTGCAGGCTGGTATAGGGAGAGGCACTCCTTCAGGTAGTGGGGTCCTAAGTTATTTTGGCCTTTGTAAGAGACTTATGAGTGTCTTTCTCCAGTCCAATCTTCCCAAACTCTATCCTGCCTGAAGAACATAAGAACATAAGAAGAGCCTGCTGGATCAGGCCAGTGGCCCATCTAGTCCAGCATCCTGTTCTCACAGTGGCCAACCAGGTGCCTGGGGGAAGCCTGCAAGCAGGACCCGAGTGCAAGAACACTCTCCCCTCTTGAGGCTTCTGGCAACTGGTTTTCAGAAGCATGCTGCCTCTGACTAGGGTGGCAGAGCACAGCCATCACGGCTAGTAGCCATTGATAGCCCTGTCCTCCATGAATTTGTCTAATCTTCTTTTAAAGCCATCCAAGCTGGTGGCCATTACTGCATCTTGTGGGAGCAAATTCCATAGTTTAACTATGCGCTGAGTAAAGAAGTACTTCCTTTTGTCTGTCCTGAATCTTCCAACATTCAGCTTCTTTGAATGTCCACGAGTTCTAGTATTATCAGAGAGGGAGAAGAACTTTTCTCTATCCACTTTCTCAATGCCATGCATAATTTTATACACTTCTATCATGTGGCACAGAGCATGCAGACAAACACTTCACCTTTCTGTGGGCTCTGGCCTGGCATGTCTCTTTGGACAGGCACCATAATCATGGAGGCGTTCACTCCTTCAGTGAGTTGGCCTTGGTAGGAAGCATCCATAATGGTCCTGGTCAGGCTCAGTGACCAATGGACAAGCATCCTCAGGTTCAGCAGCATCAGTCTGATCCAGTTTCAGAAAAACATATGAAAAGCCTACTGGAGCAGGCCAAGGCCCATCTAGTCCAGCATCCTGTTCTTACAGTAGCCAACCAAATGCCCAGAACCTAAGTGTAACAGCACTCTCACAAACTGTGATTCCAAGCAACTGGTTTTCAGAGGCATGCTGCATCACACAGCAGCCTCAAATTCCATTGACTTACTCAGGGCCGGTTCTAAAGGGCGGTCAGGTCAGGCACTGGCCCGAGGGCCCCAGAGCTACAGGAGCCCCTGAGGGCCCCCTGAGGGGCCCTCCGCTCCCCTTCCACGATCCGTGCCCCCCCACACCCCACTTACCTGTCAGCCGGCTTTTTAGCATTGCCCTTAATGAAGATGGCAGCCACAGCTTCCCTAAGGTACTGAAGCCGCTGCCGCCATCTTAGTTGATGGCAGAGATGTGCGTGCATAGCATCAACAAAGATGGTGGTGGAGGCTTCATTCCTCTTAGGGAAACCACGGCCTCCATCTTCATTAAGGGCAATGGTAAAGACTAGACAGGTAGGGGGGCTGTGGGGGGCGCATGGGGGCACGTGTGCACGTGCACACCCACCAACCCATTGGGGGGCAGGGCAAGCTGATGCCCAAGGGCCCCCGCATGCCTGGAGCCGGCCCTGGACTTAGCCACCCCTAACTCAGAAATCAAGGTCAATCAGTTATGTTGCAAACCAAGCATTTTTAAATGATTCAATGCTTTGCTAAAGTTTTAAGGCAAATGATTGCAGAGAAAATTAGATACTTGTGACATGAAGTTGTGATATGATAGCTGGAACAACTGTAGACAGTTTCGTTTCGATAAGCCTTCCCTGCAAGATGAAAAAGTCTCTGCCTTAGATGTTCATTTTGTGTTGTTTTTAAATTTATCTTTAGTTAATATTTTCCTGTACTGTTTTTAAAAAGTATTTTTAGTTGTTTTGTTGTATCTTTGTAAACCATTTTTAAAAGGCAATTTATAAATAAAAAAATGTGATGATTGTTAATCTAGAGGACAGATAAATGAAACAACAGAAGGTTACTCATTATGTGTGAAGTAAACATCTCTCTTTATAAATAAGCAGTTAGCCAAGCAAAGCAAGTGGCTACAGATAGAAAACAAGCATAGCAAAGCAAAGCAAAGAATTTAAATTCGAGCTGGTTAAAAATATAAATAAGGTATTAGAACTTGGAAATCCAGCTTGGGCCAAGATTGTCTATTGCTATCAAATGTCCAGTGATGTTTTTTGCAGGGAGAGCAAACTTTATTTGAATCCACATATTGACAATTGGACTGTATGTTGGATCACATACCAGTGATGGGCAGGCCCAGAGGAAGAAATACTTGCTGGAGAGGCACAGTCACTATGCTAGCTTCTGAGCAGGTGGGATGTTGTTGCCTACCGGGTGGGGCAAAGTGGCAGGTGCTGGTGGAGCCAATCCAGAGCTCTGTCCAGCGTGTTTGCACTATACTCCTTCCCCACCATCTTACCTTCCTAGTAAGCATCAGTGCCCCACCTGCTTGCAAGACAATATAGTGGCTCTGCCCCAGCCGGCACATCATTTCTAGGCAGAGACAAAAGTGGGATGAGGCTGGAAACAAAACCAGGCAGAGCAAAAGTTGCTACTTTACAGACATGTAAGTGTGATACACATATGCACAGACATTGTTCCATGTTCCATCCAGTCACACAAGTGACATGATCACATTTCGAGAACACATTCCAGCCAGGCAAAAGCGTTCAGTGAGGTTGGGAAGAAGGGCCAGTGTGTGGTGTGGCCTGGAAAGAAGAGGTGCTTTAGATGATGGATTCTTACCTGGGAAACATTGGTTCTATTACATAGATAGTGCCCATAGGTCTTAGGATGTGGGGTGCTCACACAGCAAAATCCCATGTAAGCAAAACACAGTTGAAATAAAATAAAATGATCTTCCATGTAATGAAAGTACTATCAGACTATGTGTGACTTATATAAGTCTATATATGTGTATAGGAGAATAACAAGACTTTCATAAGATCTTGAATGGAAACAAAAGGCTGAAATGGATACATATAATCATAGAATAGTAGAGTTGGAAGGGGCCTATAAGGCCATCAACTCCAACCCCCTGCTCAATGCAGGAATCCAAATCAAAGCATTCCCGACAGATGGCTGTCCAGCTGCCTCTTGAATGCCTCCAGTGTCGGAGAGCCCACTACTTTTCTAGGTAATTGGTTCCATTGTCGTATGGCTCTAACAGTTAGGAAGTTTTTCCTGATGTTCAGTCGAAATCTGGCTTCCTGCAACTTGAGCCCATTATCCCATCTCCTGCACTCTGGGACAATCGAGAAGAGATCCCGGCCCTCCTCTGTGTGACAACCTTTCATGTTGTTGTATCATAGACAATTTAAGAGAGACACCAGAGATCAGTACTTAAATCTCTTTATTCCAGCCACATTCTCCTCAACCCATTCAAACTCTTCCCCTTCCTGTTCTATATCTCCCAGCCTTATTTTACTACCAATCCCAATATGCAATTCCCTTAGTACGATATCACATATCCCCTTTATCTAAGAAAACTACTTCCTGCCACCCTATCAAACAATAACCAACCTAGTAACCTTTGCTTTAGAAATTACATAACATAGTATTTAACCCACACAGGTGGTCACCTGCTGTGTGGCAACTGTTGATCAGGCGGGAGTTCTAGTTGGCAATTTTGTGCATGAGGCAATCCAGTAGAGTAATCAGTATGAACTAGGTTATCAGTAATATTATTCGCTGGATCACCACAATCAGGGGCCAGATGCGTAGCCAGCCCGATCTGGTCATATGAAGTTGGGTCATGCTGAATAGGGGCCAGATGGCGGGCATTCCATATGGGGCCATCTGACAGTTTATAGGTATATTTCGCTACTCTGGCAAGTACCTTGAAGGGGAGCGTAAATCAAGGTTCCCTTTTCTGCAGGATGCCTTGTTTCCTGACCAGTACAAATGAACCACATCGTATCCCTGGTTCCTTAGCTCCATTTTAGCAATCTGCATACCTCTTATATTTTTGTTGTTTTTGGTGTACTATTTGTTTCATGCCTGGCTGTAAAGAAGCATCTGACTTAGGCATGAGTAGTCCAGCAACATTCAGCTTTGTGCACATCTCTCGTCCATGTCACAATTCAGCTGGGGACTTTTGTGTTGTGGCACCCCGGGTAGATCTATAAACTTGTAAGAAATCTGTGACAAAGGGTTTCCATGCTTTACCTTCTAGTTCAGCCATTTGTAGACTTTGTTTCAAGCTCCTATTAAAACGTTCTATCTCACCGTTTGCCTGTGGATAGTAAATTGATGAGTGCCTGTGGCGAATATTTCGTTCTGACAGGAAAGTCTCAAATTCTACCGAGGTAAACTGGGTGCCATTGTCAGAAATCAGTTACGTTGGCTCTCCTTCTCGACTGAAAACTGCAGAAAGGAAGGTGATAACAGCAGCAGAAGTAGCGTGGGAAGTAAAAGCCACTTCAGGCCACTTACTAAAATAGTCTATAAGGGTAATGGCATAATAACAATCAGCCCTCTCGAATGGGCCCACAATATCAATGGCCAACTTCTCCCAAGCTGAATCAGGAAGTGGGACAGGCTGCAATGGTGGCACATGTGTGATTGCAGTCTTGTCATGATGCTGGCAAGTCACACAAGATTTAATAGTATCTTCAACCTGCTTATCCGTACCAGGCCACCAATATAAATCACTCAATCATTGCTTCGTTCGTACAATGTCTTGGTGTGTCTCATGGGCCAATTGTATCAGTTTTGCTTGTAACTCTGGTGGGGCAATGAGACGATGAGTACCATGGATTACAAGACCATTATGTAGAGACAGCTCATCGCATATTTTAAAGAAAGGCAACAGAGTCTGATCCTCATTACACATGTGGCGTGGCCATTTCCCTTCGAGGAAATCCTGCAACTTGCCTTGTATTGGACAGGCCAAACAAGCAGCTGTAAACTGCTCTTTGGAAATGGCTGTCAGGGCAGGTGCAATGAGAGCAACCACTTCTGCATCATCTTCATGCTCACTGTCTGTGGATGGCAGAGGTAGGCGGGATAAACAGTCTGCTGTTACATTCTCAGTCCCAGGCTTGTACTCCATCCTGTATGTGAAAGCCAACAGCTTAGCCGACCACCTAGCAATTCTCATTCCAGCTCTCACTAAACCTTTAGATGTCAGCAAGGTTGTCAAAGGGTTGTGGTCAGTGCGTAATGTGAATGTGCGACCCCACAGATATGTGCACCATTTCTCTGTGGCCCAGACACATGCAAGTGCTCTTTCTCAACTGCCCCTTGTAATGTCCTGGATGCAAATGCAACTGTCCTTTCTTTTTTGTCTTCATGAACTTGAGTTAGAACAGCCCTGAGACCGTGACAGGCATCAGTAGTCACAATAGTAGCTAATGCTGGATCAAATAAGGCTAGTGCCGGGCTATATACAATCAAAGACTTCACTGCATCAAAACTGGATTGTGCATCTGATGTCCAAGTCCAGGTTGTAGATCCACAGAGCAGCTGACGTAGAGGTTCCACTATAGATGCATAATCAGGCACAAATTTTGCATACCAAGATGTAAGACCCAAGAAGGAGCGTAGTGTTTGTACATCTTTAGGTGGTGGGGCCTCTGTAACTGCTCTAATGTGGTCTGGATCAGGTTTTAACCCATCTTGTGATACAATATGTCCCCAAAAAGGTAGCTCAGTCCGTCTGAACACACATTTAGAAAGGTTCAACTTTAATCCTGCATCCGCTATACATTGTAAGATGGCATGTAGTCATTCATCATGCTGTGCTGGCGTGTGTCCCAACACAATGATGTCATCCAGATAACACTGTACTCGTGTTTGGTTCTTAAGGACGAGCAACATCATCTTTTGAAAAGCACTGGGGGCCGATGTTAAACCATACGGGAGACGCTTAAAATGAAACAAGACATCATGGGTGATGAATGCTGTGAGGTCCCTACAATCTTCAAGTAATAAAACTTGATGATAAGCACTTTGCAAGTCAAGAGTAGAGAATAGTGTGGCCCCCCTCAGTTCAGTGAAGACTTCCTCTATATGAGGGAGTGGGTGGCTATCAACTACCACTGCCTTGCTTGGATCCCTCAAATCCACATAGAGACGAATACCTCCTGGGTTTTTTTTTTTTTTTGTATTACCACAGTTGGAGAAACCCACTCAGAAGAATCAATTGCCTCAATGATGTCATTCTGCACTAATTTTTAAAGTTCCTGTGATACAGCCTCTCTCACAGCAAATGGCAACCAGCGCAGTCTCTGTTGTGCTGGCTTCACATTATCTCTAATTTTAACTCTGTGAATGAACCCCTTTGCATAGCCCACAGGTTCCTCCCCTTTGTGAGTGATTATAGTTGCAAGTGACGCTGGCTCCACAGTACCGTTGGAAGGTATTGAAGTGATAGTCCCATTAAGTACTTGCATATGCAGGTCTCTGCCCAGAATGGGAGTTCCCTCTGGTACCACATAGAATTCAGCTGCCACAGCATTTTTCTCAAATGCTACTCTTGCTGCTAGACAACCAAGAACTGCAATTGGATCCCTTGAATAACTTATGAGATGCAGTTTAGGTGCTGTAAGTGGTGAACTACAAAAGTATTGCATGTAAACTGACTTAGGTAGTATGAAAACTGCAGAGCCTGTGTCTAACATCAACTCAATATCCTGAGAAGTGTTTTCTGCAAGGGCAGACATTGGTACAATGCATGTCAATCTATCCACTATAGAGGCCTGAGCAAGATCATCCACGCTCAAAACAGTAACTTCTGGTACAGCAACTTCATTTGTAGGTTGCAAGGACTGGGTACTCTGGCAGACCCATGCAAAATGTCCTTTCTTTTTGCACTGTCTGCATCGAGCTTCCTTTGCAGGGCAGTTAGCATAATTTGCTGCCTGTTGTATTGAACCACAGTGGTAACATTGTACATATTTTGCAGGTTGTAAAGTTTTATTTGCACCATCTTTAACATTGCCCAAAGATCTTCTTGTTTTCTGCAGTTGCAAAGGCTGCACAGCCTGTACAGGTTCTGTCATGCTTTGACCCATTAACTTTGCTTCTGCCACTGCAGTTTCCACCTGGCTAGCAATTGTCATGGCCTTCTGTAAGGTAAGATCAGGTTCTAGCAAGAGGCGTTCCCTGGTGCGAGGCATCCCTGTCTTCTCTATCAACTGATCCCGAATCATTTCCTCAGCCATATTTCCAAAATTACAAGTAACAGCTAATTCTCTTAAAGCAGCAATATATTGATCAGTCTTTTCTCCATGCTTCTGTCCCCGCTGGCAAAAGTTATAGGATTCTGCCACAATATTGACTCTAGGCACAAAGAAATTCCTTAAAGCAGTCAAAGCTGTCTCATATTTATCATCCACAATAGGCAGATTATACAAGATTCTCTGAGCTTCTGCTCCCAAACAATGAATAAGTAATAAGTAATGCATGCTTTCTTGCCTCTGGAAGTTCCTCATCATGAATGGCTAGTACATATGTATCAAACATTCTAATCCAAGAAATAAATGGAATCACAAGCTCACCCGAGGTTTGAAGGAAAGGTGGTGGTGGGCATAAAGGCAAAAGTGCCATCCCACCTTCGTCACCAAATTGTTGTATCGTAGACAATTTAAGAGAGATGCCAGAGATCAGTACTTAATCCTCTTTATTCCAGCCATATTCTCCTGAACCTGTTCAAACTCCTCCCCTTCCTGTTCTATCTCCCAGCCTTATTTTACTACCAATTCCAATATGCAATTTCCTTAGCATGATATCACACATGTACTTGAAGTGTGCTATCATATCTCACCTCAGTCTTCTCTTCTCCAGGTTAAACATGCCCGGTTCTTTCAGTCTCTTCTCATAGGGCTTTGTTTCCAGTCCTCTGATCATCCTTGTTGCCCTCCTCTGAATCTGTTCCAGTTTGTCTGCATCCTTCTTGAAGTGCGGAGACCAGACTGGACACAGTACTCAAGATGAAGCCTAACCAGTGCTGAATAGAGGGGAACTAATACTTGACGCAATTTGGAAACTATGCTTCTGTTAATGCACCCTAAAATAACATTTGCCTTTTTTGCAGCTACAACACACTGTTGGCTCAGCTTGGAATCAACAATTCAAAGAACCTTCTCACATGTCGTATTGCTGAACCAAGTATTCCCTATCTTATAACTATGCATTTGCTTTCTTTTTCCTAGGTGTAGAACTTTGCACTTGCCCCTGTTGCATTTCATTCTGTTGCTTTCAGCCCAATGCTTCAGCATATCAAGATCACTTTGCATTTTGTTCCTGTCCTCCAGGGTATTAGCTATCCCTCTGAATTTTGTATCATCTGCAAATTTGATAAGCATTCCCTGCACCTCCTCATCCAAGTCACTGATAAAAATGTTGAAGAGCACTGGGCCCAGGACCGAGCCCTGCGGTACCCCATTCATTACCTCTCCCCAGTTTGAGAAGGAACCATTGGTAAGCAACCTTTGAGTATGATTCTGTAGCCACTTGTGAATCCACCTGATACTTGTTCAGCCCACATTCAGTTAGCTTTCTAATCAGAATATCATGTGGCACTTTGTCAAAAGCGTTGCTGAAGTAGAGATATATTATGTCCACAGCATTCCCACAGTCTACAAGAGAGGTTACCGGATCAAAAAACAAAATAAGATTCGTTGGGCAGGATTTGTTCTTCATAAATCCATGTGGGCTTCTAGTAATCACTGCATTGTTTTCAAGGGGCTTACAGATGGACTGCTTTATAATCTGTAACAGAGTTTTTCCAGGGATTGACGTTAGGTTGACTAATATGTAGTTCCCCGGTTCCTCCTTTTTGCCCTTTTTGAAGATAGGGACAACATTAGCTCTCTTTCAGTCATCCAGCCCCTCACCGGTCCTCCATGATTTTGCAAAGATAATAGAGAGCAGTTCTGAGAGTTCTTCAGCCAGTTCCTTCAATATTCTAGAATGCAGTTTATCGGGCCCTGCTGACTTCAACTCGTTCAAAGTGATCAGGTATTCCTTGACCGTTTGTCTATCAGTCTCAAGCTCCAATCCTGCTCCTTCTACTTCATGTTTCCCAGCAGGGTCATATACCCCTTTTTTGGGAGAAGACTGAGCCAAAGTAGGAATTGAGCATTTATGCCTTTTCTTTGTCATCTGTTATCATTTTGCCATCCTCACTGAGTAGCTGTGCCACCATTTCTTTTCTCTTGTATTTTGCTATGGATGTACCTGAAGAAAGCTTTTTTGTTGCTTTTAGCATCTCTCACTGATCTCAGCTCATTCTCAGCTTTAGCCTTCCTGACACCATCCTGGCAATTCCGTGATACCTGCCTGTACTCTTCTTTTGTGGCCTGGCCTTCTTTCCACTTCCTGTATGTGTCCTTTTTTTGTTTTCAGGTCATCTCTAAGCTTTTTGTGAAGCCACATTGGCTTCTTCTGCTGTTTCTCCCCTTTTGTCCTTGTTGGAATTGCTTGCCATTGTGGTTTTAGAATTTCCTTTTTTAGAAACTGCCACCCATCTTGGACTCCTTTTCTCATTAGGGCCACTTGCCATGGTACCGTACTTACAATTGTTCTGAGTTTATTACAGTCATCTTTCCTGAAGTCCAGGGTGTGCATATGGCTACTCTCAGCTTTTGCTTCTGATAAAAGCAAGAATTCAAGTATGGTGTGGTCACTTTCCCCCTGAGTTCCCATAACTGCCACTTCATCCACCAAATCATCTCTATTGGTTAGAATCAAGGCCAGGATAGCTGATCCTCTGGTTGCTTCCTCCACTTTCTGTAGGAGAATGTTATCTCCAACACAAATGAGAAATTTCTTGGAGGGGCCAGGTTTAGCAGAATTTGTCTCCCAACAGACATCGGGATAATTGAAATCCCCCATTACTACTACATCATGCCTCCCCAAAACATTTGGCAATTTGCTTTTCAAAGTTACATTCTCATCTTCTCCTTGATTGGGTGGTCGGTAATAGACTCCAAGCACCACATTCCTTTTATTACTTGCCCCATTGATTTTAATCCAGATACTCTCGGTGGAGCTACCAAGCTCACCTTCCTGTATTTCTGTGCAGGGATATATATATTTAACATATAGCACAACTCCACCCCTCTTTTTATTCCTTCTGTTCTTTTTGAACAAGTTATATCCTTCAATTGCTGTATTCCAGTCAAGGGAGTCATCCCACCAAGTTTCAGTTATACCTATCAAGTTGTAATTACCCTTCGGTATTAAGAGTTCAAGTTTGCCCTGCTTGTTTCCCATGCTCTTCGCATTAGTTTACAGACATCGAAGATCATGTGATTTATGGCTTGGCTTCCTTACTGAATTTTCTGAGGACTGTAACTGGGCCCTATTAGAGCCAATCTCTCTGTTCCTGTTACTGTGCACAAGCCTTTATCAGTTGTTATCACCAAGTTTACCTTAGGATTCAATTTAAATCCCTCTCTGTTATTCATTCCCAAGTTTATGATTCTATGCTATAGCAGCATTATTTCCTGCACTGCATGGGAATGGACTTCCTGCCCAACTGTATGATTCTATGTTGTCATTTTCTGGAATAAATCTGAATGAGATTAGCACTACATCCTTATCAATTGTCGAAGTAACATTTACAATGGCCCAGTTTACATGTAATGCTAAATGAAACCATGGCTTAATAAATGTGCAAATGTAAGGGTTCTTCCCCAGACAAACCACAACCTAATTCAAGAACAAATCTTGGATGCAGCTTATGGTTTGTCTGGAGTCAGACAAACCATGAGCCTAGGTTCAGACCAGGGCTTAGCCCTTGGTACAGCAGGAAGAACAGGACTGGGAGAGGAGTGCAGTGTCTGCAGTCTTCACTCTGGGAATGCACATGACTGCTCATTTGCACTAAACCATGGATTGGCTTAGTGTTACATGCAAACCAGGTAAGTGAATCAATTATAAGGTACTGGTGATTTAAATTATACTGCCAAAGTTATTTTTAGGAACTTTAATTGAATTGATTTTGGGAAGTGACTCAAAGGAAGTTTCTTGATCTTCTGTATGTGAAATCTTGCCCTTTAAGTCTCTCCTTGCATGCTGCAATAATCAACATTTAGCTCTCCTTTCCTCATTAGGAGAACTTCATTCATTTTGAAATAGGCTACAACATACCCTTAGCCTTCTGGATATAGTGGGCTGAAGAGAACATTAATACATGCATTCATAAGCATTTTGCTCCCGACAACTTCATAGAACATGGCAGAGCAGAAGAGCAGTGGTGTGTTTTATCTTTTATCATTGAAAGTTTGATTGAGAGCTATGGGGGAAATAAGTTTGAATTAATTTTATTTGTAAATGGAAAGGCATGTTTATTGAGGAAAGAGGACAGATTAACTGACAGGGCACTAAGAATATGTGGTTCACAAGATTCCAATTAGTGTAATCCATACATGAGTTCAAAAGAAAAAGGCCTCTAAAAAATATCAGTCTTGTTTGTTCTGGAGCAAAATTTAATTTGCTATTCACAGAGGAATGTAAAATTTATTTCAGTGTGAGCCTGACATAGTTTTAGAGTTTTTGAATCAAGGTATATAAAAAGAGGCAGTGAAACATCCAGTGTGTGACAGTTTGAGACCAGATGTATATTTTATGTGTGAGAGGTTCGGTAGCTGGGAGCTGAAACTGCTTTTTTTCAGGTTTAGACTGATAATGACTGAGATGAGGGAATTATATTACTGATTATTATTTCTTTGTTTAAGGCTGTGGAACACTTGAACAAATGCCTAGGAGTGGTTTGGGGATGGATGGGGGTGAACAAACTGAAGCTTAATCCAGGCGAGATAGAGGTACTGTGTGTAGGAATGCGGGTAGTTGATCTAGTAAAAGGATTGCAACTGCTTGTGGAAGACGTATCACATATAATGAGAATTAACTGGGCAGTTTTTGGTCCTTGGAGCTCCTGCTTTAATTTCCATGACAAAAAAGTGAGGTGTGTGCTTTGGGGGGTGGAGGCATCCTATGAGTTTCTAGGGCAGGGATGGGGAACTTTAACTCCGGGGACTAAATGTGTCTCTCCAACATCTCTGCCCAGCTTTCAGGAGTTTTCCTGTGCAACACCCCTCATTGGCCTTGTTCCATCCCTTTGTTTGTTTTTGTCCAGCTGGAATGAGTCCTTAAACTGTAATAATGCTTCTTGGCTTGCCTGGATGGAGGTGTGCGTGTATAGAAACCACTGCCCTCTCTGTGGCTTCTGGAACGTAGCCTTCTGTACAAAGGTAAGAGTTACATCCATTGGACCTCCCACTTTTTGCCTCTGGTCCTGCCTGCTTTTTCCATCTGGCTCAGCTCGCCACTGACATGTAGCCTCCGGAGTGTGCTCATAAGGGAATGTGGCCCCTGTGCTGAAAAAGGTTCCGCACCGCTATCTAGAGAAAAAGGATTTAGTGTGGACTGTGTTACTGTATTATTGCTGTATTATCATAAAGGGATCGCCTTACCCCATACTTGCTGACCTGATCACTTCAATCTGCCAAACTTGCACTTCTACAAGTGCCACACAGTGTTTGTTCTGGGTTTGTAAGGAGTCATGCCTTTAGTATGGCAGTGCCTGTGCTCTGGAACTCCCTGCCTATTGACATTAGGAAGGCACAAGTCATTGTACTCTTTTCAGTGGCTGCTGAAAACATTTCTGTTGTGGTGAGCCTATCCAGATGGATAATTTGATTACATCTGTTCTTAAATTTGTTCTAGGTGTTTTATTGTGCTTTATTGTTTTTAACTGTTTTTAAATGTTTTCAATATACTGTTATTTTTAACTGTATTTTTTAAATCACAAATGTATTTGCCACCCTGGGCTTCTTTCGGAAGAAGGGCAGGATATAAATTTAATAAACAAACAAACAAATAAATCAAACATACTTTTATATAAAGAAGGAATGGGGAACTTGTGGCCCTTAATGTAATTTAATGTGGTCCTTCATCTGATTTCAACAGCCCTCTGCAAGCAACCATTTTAGACCTCTGGCAAGAGTGCTCTGCCTTTCCTTTGCATCCTGCTAGGTGGGAAGAGAGGGAGGGAATGGAAAGGGGATGGCAGAAAGGGGGCGGGGAGAGAGAACAGGTGGTTTCTTGACTCTGGCCCTCCCCAGCATGCACATGCAGAGTCCAACAGATTCAAAGCAGCTTGTAATTTTCCCAAGATGGATCACCCCATTGACAAGGCATTTCAAGGCAGATTGGAGACTGCCCAACTTTCCAAGTAGCTCTGTTCCCTTGGTTTTTCCCAAAAGCTAAATACACAAACTTTTTTCTTTTTGGAAAAATGAAACCAAGCTGACTGGGGAAATGCCAAGAGCTTGAGGGAGGGGTGAGGGGTGTAGAGGAGATGCAAGTTGGTGGAGAGGCGGGGATTTTTGTTTTGTTTTGACTGAGGGCTCATCCACACGGCAATTTAGTGTGTGTGTGGCAGAGCCTGGAAAAGTTACTTTTTTGAACGACAACTCCCATCAGCCCCAGCCAGCATGGCCACTGGATTGGGATGATGGGAGTTGTGATTCAAAAAAGTAACTTTTCCAAGCTCTGGTGTGTGGTGCTACTTGCATCTCTTTATAATTTACATGTTCACATGACGTTGCAGGCAAGCAGAAGCTAGAACACAGTTTTCCCCTTTAAATCTGTATCAACCCAGTCCAATTATAATGCAAAAAGGAAAGGAAATACCATCTTAGCTTTGCTGCGCTCTTCTGTGTAGGCGCTTTACTTCAATTTTTTTTAGTGGGTGGGCTCTCTTATGCACCATTGCTGGCTCCCTCTCTCTTTGCTATGTGCAAAAGTTGTGGCAGCTACTGCCTACTTTACCTTCAACTCACTCCCCCCTCTAATCAGTTTCATATAGTTTCTTCTCAATTGCACTCCAACCTTCTCTGGGCTTCAGCTGGGAGAGGCGTGCAATTGACAAGAAACAATGAAACTGACAAAAAACTCTCCCCTTCTCCAGGAGCAATATTGACACTCCAGAGGGAGTACACATGTAAAATTGGGGGTGGGGTGAAAAGGATACAGTGATACTAAACCTTTCCAGAGGAACACCTACTTGTGTGAAAGGAAAACAGTGGATTGGAAGCTACCATTGGGCAAGAAGTGTGGACCTTGAAAAGCTATTGCAGTGGTAAAAGCAGCTTCTTTAGTATGAAGTTAGGTTCCCGTGTGGATAAGCCTGTACTGGTATAGGTTTTAATTACAGTGAATTATTTTCCTAATGCCCTCCAATCACAGTGATTTGGGGGAGGGATATTGAAGTAAATAAGCAGACTTTTTCTTTGTGTGGGTTGTCATTCTCTTCTGTGTTTTGGCTGTTAGAGCATGACGTAAGCAGCAGAGTTAGACTTTTGGAGTGGCCTACTTCTTTCCCAATAGCTTTCCCTCCTATCAAACCATTAAAAATATCTCACTCTTTTTTTTCTTCATGGAGAATACTTCCACGAAGGGGGACAGCAGCAAAAAAATATTGTGACTTTTCCAGTCCTTTATAATAAAGGTAAAAATCACCTAGCAAAATAGACATTGGGCATATTTGTCTGAATTTGGGCAGGTTTCTACTCAAATACATATTTGTCATGTTCTTAGTTTTCAGATTGATTACCCACCCCCCAGAATTTCTATTTTTCCACCCCACAATGGTTAGTCTGCCCTTGCAGGAGAACAACTGCAACTAACCCTCTTAAATTTGGCAGGCTTCATCCCTCAGAAGCAGGGGTGTAGTCATCCAGGGTCTTGAGAGGGTCTTAAACCCCTTACTTTTTTTGGAGCATCCTATCAACCAATCAGCATGAAATGGGAGTATGGTGGCCACTGGTAAGAGTCTTCTAACATGCTTCCTTGTTCACCTTTCATGCTCATTGGAGCCAATCAGAGTGAAAGGAGGTGAGTTAGCAGCTGAGAACACTCTTCTCAGTAGTGAACACTCTCCTTTTTTATGCTTATTGACTCTCTCTTGAGGATGATTGTTGTTATGGGAGAAGGCATTAACATGGATCTCATTCTGATGTTGCTGTGACTGACATAAAGGGACCCTGCACTCTGAATTTGCTACTACACTACTGCTCAGAAGGGGTGACCATGCCTGCAACTGGACCATGCAATTGCATCCAATTCCAGCAGAAAATAAATAAGGTATAGACTTACTTAAAAAAAGAAATCTCTGAATGGATCTCCCTGAAAGCTGGCAGGCTTAATCTGCTATTGCTAGATTCCCCATTATAGTGAATGGGGTGAAACAGAGGATTGGATTTAACACATCAGATTTGGACCGGAATAACAATTGAAATAGAAATAGCACAAAGAGGATCCAAACTACATTGAGCTACTTCCAAATGCTACAAGATTGAGTTACAAGTTGAATCTTGTGGCTGCTGCACCTCCCTAGTAAAGACATTAGCCACCCACCTGTGCACATACTACATGGCCAGGACAATGCACACACAGACACATACCAGACAATTGCACTGAGCAGCTGTTTGGCAGGCAGGCAGGCAGGCAGGGGAACAGCACAGTTCCAGCACTCCCTCTACAACTTAAAGGTCCAGCAGTTGACTGGATGTTGAAGTGGGCTCTGTGCATGGAATCCAGACAACTAGATTACGGAAAGGAACTGTGAATTAGGGAAAGGATCAATTTGCAGGTGTGGCAGCAGATCTGCAAATCTTTATCTCCATGCACACAGTATTCCTCATATGGAAATGCAAACACGGCAGATATCTGCTTCTGCATCTGTGCATCATGATGTAGGAACAAATATTTATTATTTATTTATTTATTTTTATTTTATTAGATTTTTAAACCGCCCTATAGCTTTCTAGCTCTCAGGGCGGTGTACAAAAGGTAAAAACAGATTAAAATACAGTAAACATGATAACAATACACTGTAAAATATAGAAACAAAATCAAGACAAAGACAAATTAAAATAAAATAAAATTAAAATATGTCGATATCAGCATAACTGATGAGGTCCTTCTTCACAGCACTAATGGAACTTCAGGTTTTTGGGGCCTTCAGGCACGATGCCTCAGTGGGCCCCCTCTTTGAGCCGGCCCACCTCCTCCTCGTCACTGCTATCACTACTGCCCATTCACATCTCTCTGTGTACCCAATCAGCATAACTAGTCAGAGCAAAAGTGCAAGGCAGGCAGAAGATGCTATTCTCACTGTTTTTGCAGGTTTAGAGATGCAGTGACAGCAGTGAGGAAGAGCAGCAGACAAAGGGGCTCAAGGATTTGGCAGTGGACCCCTTGCTAGAGTATGGGTCTCAACAGATGCCCAGGGATGTACACCACTGGTCCTGCACACCACTCTTGTGTACAAGGCTCTATCTGGATCAAACCTTCTGATTTAATTTTCCCCCCTCATATGCAAATACCCAGCTATTTAAGTTTGGATGGGGTCGTACTCCCTCTGAAAGAACAGGTCTGTAGTCTGGGTGTGCTCCTGGATCCATCTTTATCGCTACAGGCCCAGGTGATCACAGGGCCTAGGAGTGCCTTTTACCAGCTTGAGTTGGTAAGACAGCTGTGGCTGTTTCTGGACCAGGATAGCCTGACCACTGTTGTCCATGCACTGGTAACCTTCAGGATGGATTACTTTAATATGCTCTATGTGGGGCTGCCCTTGAGATTGGTCCAGAAGCTGAAGCTGGTGCAAAATGCGGCGGCGAGACTGCTCACTGGGGTAGGGTATTGCCAACACGTCACCTCGCTGCTGAAAGAATTGCACTGGCCCCATTTGCTACTGGGCCAAGTTCAAGGTTCTAGTCTTGGTGTACAAAGCCCTATACAGCTTGGGACCAGGATACTTGAAAGACCATCTTATCCCTTATATACCCAGTCAATCTCTGCGCTCTGCAGGTGAGGGCTTCCTGCAGATACCATCTTATCAGGAGGTCTGTTCTGTACAGCATAGGAAATACACCTTTAGTGTGATGGCACCTACCCTGTAGAATTCCCTCCCCTTAAATATTAGGCGCCATCTCTGTTATCTTTTTGGCACCTATTGAAGACCTTCCTCTTTCAACAAGTCTTTTGAGACCTTATCCCAGTCTGTGTCTGTGTTGGAATTGCTTTTTAATATGTTTTTAAACCTTTTTTAAAAAACAATATGTTTTTAACCTTTTTTAAAAGATGTCTTGAAAGCTTTTTTTAAAAAAAAGTTTTTAAAGCTGTTTTATTTTAATGTATTTTGAAGTCTGTTATGATGTTTTAAAATGTTGTTAGTGCTTTTGTTTGGGCTCTGGGCTCCTGCTGGAAGGAAGGGCGGGATATAAATCAAATAATAAATAAATAAAATAAATACAATGTAAGGTGAGTACTAGGCAGCTATGCCTCCCACTTCTTACATGACTTGGGCAACTTGGATCAGTCTGCTGAGGGAGTCTGTGCAGATATAAATCTCCACCCTTTGGGGTCATCTTTAGTAGGGATTATATCACCAGGGCCCAAGAGTACTCTCTCCCATACCTCCCTAAGCCAGATAGCAACGAGAGGTTAGGAGAAAAGCAACTGTTCATCCTCACAGTGTTCAGTTCTGTGGGAGCAGGAGGCTTGCAGGGGAAGCAGACAATGGTTGCATCCATTTAAAGCATATTTAGAGCACATAGATTCTCCCAAAGAATCATGGGAACTGTAGGTTACCCCCTCACAGAATTACAATTCCCAGCACCCTTAACAAACCACAGTTCCCATGATTCTCTGGGGGAAACCATGTACTTTACATGGATGGTGGGGATGATCGTGTGACCAATGTCTGGTCTAAGTCAGGTCCAAGCAGAGAGTGTGAACTTGAACAGCTCTAAGGTTGGAAGTTGGGTGGCTGACTGAAGCATTCATTTCCTAAGGCAGGTACAGAAGATGTCACCTCTACAGGGAGGGAGAGTCAACTGAAGTCTTATATAGGCTAACCAGACCTGGAGTGTGGCAGGCAACACCTCTCCGGAGCATCTAGCTAGTTAAAGAGTCCTCATTGACTTCTGTGAGGCTGGTGTGCCAGAAGTACTGAACAGAGGTACTCTGACTCAGAAGATGGTAGTGGGCTGTGTCCTCCAGCTGGAACAGCCCTGAATAAAGTCTTAACAGTTTTCACCTTGAGGAAGTAGACTGAACCTTATCCTCATCAGAATCTCCTGCCACATGCTACAAGGTCTGGGACATGGGTTATGATATAATAAGATGCTTCAAGGTGCCACAATTCCCAGAGTGGTTTAACCATCAGCCCCTCTTCCCAGGGAACTCTGGGAATAGTAGCTCTGTGAGGGGAATAGGGATCTCCTAACAACTCTCAGCACTCTTAACAAACTAGCTCCCGGGGGGGGGGGAGCCATGGCTGTTTAAAGTGGTATAATAGTGCTTAAAGTGTATAGTGCAAATGAGGCCTAAGTTTTTGAGTGTTGGTTGGGGCAATTCCATGCAACAAGGTCAACCACCAGCTATAATCCAAAATACAATAGCACCAGCCAAGAACAAGGAAAGTCTAGGTGAAGCCAAGGTCAACATATAATAAAGCAGTCTTGAATCAAGCATAGTCTAAAGGTCAGAGCCATTGAGTTGTATGGGAGATAGATCAAGAGGTAGGAAAAGACTGCGAATTAGGTTATAAGAGTCTGGGAGTTTAAAGAGTCTGGGAACTTACTAGACCTCAAATGGGGACCTAATCAGAGCTTGGAAAAGTTACTTTTTTGAACTACAACTCCCATCAGCCCCAGCCAGCATGGCCACTAGATTGGGCTGATGGGAGTTGTAGTTCAAAAAAGTAACTTTTCCAAGCTCTGGTACTCTGGTCTCTCAGACCCAATCCAGGATCACCTGCAAACACTTAATACTGCTCTTAAGGACTTCATTAGTCACACTGCTGTGCTGGGCTTTCAGGTTCACACTCCTTTTCCTAGTGGCTGCCTGAGCCTGGATTTTCCAGTGTTGACATTCTCTGGAGCTGGAAGACAATTTAAATGACTCAGAAGGGGATTCTTCTGCAGGTGACTCAGGGACTCACCCAGGAGTGGTGGGGCAGCAGTGCTTCCCTGACCTCCCAACAGCTGTTGCTGCTGCATATCGGGGGGGAAGTGGTGAAGCAGCAGGAAGGTTGCTGTGGTGCAAAAGTTTATTTGCTCCACAGGGGCTCCCAACTCCAGAAGAGGTAATTGTTGGAGGACAAATTGTCCAGGGCTGGGCCTGGTATAACAAGAATATGCAACTTTCAATACCCAAGGTATTGAACTTTTGGGAGGCACTACTTTTTAATTAGTAGCTAATATCAAACTTTCTTAGCTATCTTAATAGGATGCCTTTGGATTCTGGCACCTTTTTGATACAAGTTGTACCTACATAAAGATCAGAAAAGAAATTTTACAGTTCCACACTAGAATCATAACAAAACCGTAATCCTGAATTAGCAAGTATCAATTTTAAAAAAAGGAAATAAAGACTTTAAAAACAATTAAACAGGATTTTGTGGGGGGAAAGTTTTACCTTTTCTATCATTTAAAACATATTATTATTTAGATTTAGTTTTATTAGTTGCTTGTTACCTGAAAGTCTCTAAGCGACCTACAACACTAATAAAAACAAAAGCAAATATATCATACTATAAAAACAAAACAGTAAAACAACAAAACTCTGCGTCTGGGCAGGTTCATATTAAGAGAGGCGTTCCAGAAGTTATTGGGGTCCTGGGTAAAGAGCTTTATAGGTCAAAACCAGCACTTTGAATTGGGCTCAGAAGCGTACAGACACCCAGTATAACTGGAACAGGTTTGGTGTTATATTTCTGTTCACCTTGAACCTGTCAACAATCGGGCAGCTGCGTTCTACACTAACTGAAGCTTCCAAACAGTTTTCAAAGGTAGCCCCATGTAAAGCACATTGCAATAATTCAACCTTAAGGCTACCATATCATAGGTCACTGTAGCTAGGTTTTCCCTGTCCAGATAGGATCACAGTTGGGCCACCAGCCTAAGCTGATGAAAGGCACTCCACTGCACTGAGGCCACCTGTGCCTCAAGTGATAGCAATGGAACCAGGAGAACACCCAAACTACAAACCCGTTCCTTCAGAGGGAGTGTGACTCCATCGAGAGCAGGCCTCACATGACTCAGCTGATGAGAGGAACCACCCACCAACATCATCTCAGTCTTGTCTGGATTAAGCTTCAGTTTATTGGCTTTCATCCAGTCCATTATCACAACCAAGCACAGATTCAGCACATCTATTACCTTACCTGCAGAAGATGTAAAGGAGAAATAGAGTTGTGTTATCATCAGCATACTGATCATAATGCACTCCAAAACTGTGCATGACACCCTCAGCAGTTTCATGCAGATGTTCAACAGCATGGGGGATAGAACTGACCCCTGTGGGTTCCCATACTGTAGAACCAAGCAAAGCTCCCTAAGAATCACCTTCTTGAGCTGGCCATCTAAGTAAGAATAGGACCACCATAATGCAGTGCTCCCAACACCCAACCCAGACAGCTGTCCAGAAGGATATCATGGTTGATGGTACTGAAAGCCACTGAAAGATCAAGGAGGATGAACAGAGTCACACTCCCCCGTCTCTCATACAGGGTGATTAAGGCAGTTTCTGTACCAAATCCAGGCCTGAATCCCAGTTGAAATTGATCTAGAAAATCAAGACTGAATTTCAAATGTGAATTTATTGAATTGAAATGTGACTTTTTAAAACAGTGGAAGCAATAAAACAGATTTAATAGCATGAAAGAATGTGCATATTTAAACAAACAAACATATAAACCAAAAATAGCACATCACACAGACTCAGAGTTTCCCTTATTTATATAATTGTTTCCAGAAAGATCAGTTTGTCATAGCACAGTTTTTCTCTGGTGATCAGCAATGGGTACCATACCCTCATGCTGACAAATCTTTAAAAGTACGAGAAGATTCTTTGATTTTTATTATTGGTGGGACATCAAAAAAGACACCAAAATAGGACCTCAGGGTATTTTATGGTATTTTGTTGCTATTCTCAATAGGTGTCACAGTTCACCAGTGAAATCACATTGAAGGTTTAGATATGCCATTTTGCATTTCAATCTTTATAAAATAAATAAATAAATACAATAAATGCATACATTTATAAAAGTGTTTTGTCTGTCTTCATGGAATGGAACAAATCAGGGAAAGGAACCATTGTCTTGATTGAGGCTATTCAAAAGAGGTGATTGTGATGTTCCTATATATTAGTGTATATATGGTAAGTGCTGGTTGTTTAGAGTATACATGGTAAGTAGTGAAAGAGGAGGGGGAGTGAATGGGCAATAGAATGCTTGATGATTGGCTGAATGTTTAAAATGGCTGACAGTATAAATGAAAGGATGACAGGTAAATCTGGGTGAATGTGAGGTGGTGAATTGTGGAATCTGTGGGGGGAGAAGAGAAAGAGTGGATTGCTTGGTGGGGTTTGAGAGAGTTGTTTGCCAGGAGAGCGTGGAGAAGGAGGGAGGTGGAGTTCGGATTAGTATTGAGTAAAACCATATGCTTATGTGCCTTAAGAAGAAATCTTGTTAATCTTGTTAGCTTTGTTATCTGTAATAAATACTTAATTTGGTTTACCAAAGGCCTGATCCTTGGCTGGGGTTTCACAGACCAGAAGGGAGGGTAAGGTAATGACCAAGGCTGAAGGGGAACTGTAACAAATGGTGGCAGCGGTGAAGAGAATAACAATACCAGTATTCAGAGTCTCTGGGAATACTAGTATTGGGATGTTACTGGTGGTTGCTTAGCAGGGGGATCTGTTGAGATCTGTGCTAGAGCGGATAGGTAAACCATAAGAGAGTGCGGTCCGGACTGGTGGAGTCCCTGGTGGTGCCTAGAGACAGGCAGTAACCACGAGCAGGTAGGAACCTGACAGGGAGAGCCAGGGAAGGACGCATCACAGTGATCACCTGAAGTTGTGAGAGACTCCACCCCCACCATATGCAAACTGAATTATTTGACTTACTAGCTAATTAAAATGTTAATATTAATGATTCAGCTTTTCCAGTTCGTCCATTGTATACCAAAAAAATGCTAGTATGCGCTACTCCATTCTCCCTGTTGCTGGCAATGGTCCACGTGCAAAGTACAATGGGATTGCACAACACAGAATATTCCCTGGCATGGAAGACCAGGACATCCCTGCTTGCTTTGCATTATGAGCAGACACTGAAGCCTTTATGCTTCCCATATGCTTCATGTTTCATGTATAAGCCTATATTTACCTTATGCCCTAGATGAGGGGCATAAGGTATGCCTTAGATCAGGGTAACTGAGTGGGGGAACTCATGGATGGACTATTACCTGGTAAGGTTTGGGTTGAATGTTGCTACTCCACTCTGCAAGAGTGGCAGACCCATTGAGATGGTCTACCCTCAGAGACTTATGGAATCAGATGGATTCCGGAATGCTATGGGGGATTTTCTGGCTGGCATGGCTGGTGCTCCTGTGAGGTTCTTATCTCACTTTGGAATGGTGAGATGCATAGACCCATCGACACAATCACTTCTGAGTGCCTCCGCCGTTGCTGTGGAGCACATAGGTTATACGCAGTATTCCAGTGATCTATGTGCAATGAACCAGGAGGTTCAGCAGCTGGATGCAGGTGGCGCAAATCTCAGTCCAAACCTGACTGAGCATGGATACAGCTGCACTATCATGCCTACCAGCTGCTGAGAACTAGCTATAGGGAACTGATTAGGTGGGTCCAGGAAGTGATTAATGCTTCACTGGAAGAGGGGAGGCACCATCTGCCTTGAAGGAGGTGGTAGTGCATCTCCTCCTTAAGAAGACCTCCCTGGACCCAGAAGTGTTAAACAACCATTGCCCAGTGGCAAATATCCCCTTTTTCGGCAAGGTGCTTGAGAAAGTAGTGGTAGTCCAGCTTCAAGCATGCTTGTAGAAAACTGATTACTTGGATCCATTCTAGTCTGACTTCAGGCCTGGCCATGGCACTGAAACTGCCTTGGTCTCCCTGGTTGAAGACATCTGTTGGGAAATAAATATGGGGAATTCAACCCTGCTCATTTTTCTTGATCTCTCAACTGCTTTTGATACTGTTGACCACAGTATCCTTCTGGAACATCTTGAGGAGGTGGGGGTTGGGGGCACTGTGCTTTAGTGGTTCTGCTCATACCTTCAGAGCCACTTCCAAAAAGTAGTTATGGGGGGGCTACTGTTCGGCACCATGGAAATAATCCTGCGGTGTTCCACAGGGTTCCATCTTGTTCTCCATGCTATTTAACATCTATATCAGTGGTTTCCAACCTGTAGGCCATGACCCCCGGGGGGCTGTGAAGTAATTCAGAGGGGGCCATGAACAGTAAAGAAATGAATTATTTATTATTTTTTTTTAAAAAGAAGTCTTCACTCCCTGGACACTGTCTACTCCCCACGGCCATTGCAGACGACACCTCCCCCTTGCTCCAAACAAGAGGGGAGAACTTTTGCTGAAGTGCCAGAGCATTTTCCAAGCATGCCAAGGGCAGGCATCCGCCCATAAACACGCAGCAGACACCAAAGGAGGCTGAGGGTGAAGCTACCAGGAAGAAGAAAGGATTACTATCACTCAAAGGACATAGCCCTCCAATATTCAATGGCCTCTGCTTGTAAAACTTGTTCTCCTCCCCATTTTGGAATAAGCTTCCCATTCCCTAAGTCTGCAACTTATCTAGAAAATCTGACCATCCCGAGTTTCCCCCATTTGTTTGCTAGGGCTAGATTTAATTGCCTCCCCTCGGCGCTCTTAGAAGGCCGTTTTCAAAGAATCCCATATGCGAAACGTTTTTGTATTTGTAATAAGGGAGAGATTGAAACAATTGATCATATTCTTCTTATTTGTGATCTATACAAGAATCCTCGTACTAGATTTATTGTAACATGTATCGAAGCTTTCCCGGGTAGGTCCTTATAGTGGCTAACAAACTATATTTTGTCCAATTTGGACAAGAGTGTTACCGAATCAGTTGTCCAGTTTTTAGTAGTAGCCCAGAATATACGTAAAAATAGTACTTAATAAATTTTAAGATCATTTTGCTGATGATTTTGTAATATTTGTTTTTAAAGTGTTGATCTAATCAATTGTATATCGGGTCTATGACCGTATAATAAAATTTGATTGATTGATTGATGACTGATTGATTACTATCACTGAACCCCATCTCCTAGCAGCACTGCTGACGACACCTGTACTCAGAATGAGAGGAGAAGACTTTTCGTGAAGCAAAAAGAAGCAAGGCTGCAAGAAAAGGCTGCTTTCCTCTTTCCTACCTGGCAGCCAGCCTGCCTGCCTTTCTTGGCTCCTGATTCACTGCCATCTCCTTTTAAAAATTATTCTTATTTGTGAGGCTACCCAGATCTTGCCTTCAGCCCAGACGGAGCCACGGAGCAGTGAGGAAGCACAGGACTTGCTCACCGCCATCTCTGAGACTAAGTGTGTGTGCCAGCATCTCCCCCTTTCCTCCACCTACACTCTGCCCCCCCAATCACTCTCTCCAAGATGCTGCAGCAGTTGAGGGCTTGCCCCCTTCCACATACCCAAATGCATGCATGCCTGCAGATGCTTGCAGGAGGGGCAGGTGTGTTAGTGTGTGTGCATGTGTGTGCTGATCTGTCTTCTGCTCCACTCTCATTCCCCAAGTGCATGCTATCCAACTCATCAGTTCTGATGATCATCCCAAGGCCTAAAAGCACTAAACCCCCTCCTCAATCTATCCACCCTTTTGTCTTCACAGCCTAGCTTCTTCTTCTTCTTCTTCTTCTTCTTCTTCTTCTTCTTCTTCAAGTTCAGCAGGTTGGCTTTGTTTAATTACTATTGCATTTATATCCCACCTTTCCTCCTGGTTGCTCAAGGTGGTGCATATGGTGCTCTCCCTTTCCATTTTATCCTTACACCAACCCTATGAGATAGGTCAGGCTGAGAGACTTGTGTCTGTCCCAAGGTCACCCAGTGGGCTTCATGGCTGGGTAGGGATTTGAACCTGATTTTTAGTTCAACACTGTAACCCACTGGTGTTGGGAGACAGGACTGCACATCTTCAGACTGGGTATGGGGGGGGAGCTGGATACCAATTTGATGAACTGTCTGCAGGGAGGTTTTTATGGAAAGGGATATTTTTTATTTTGCTATGCACCATTTTTTTCAATTAAGAGGCTAAAATTACAATTAGCATGGGGGGGTCACAAAAAAAATTGAGCTTATAAAGGGGGTCCTGTTCTCATAAACATTGGGAACCACTGATCTATATGAAGCCACTGGGAGCTGTCATTGGAAGATTCGGAGTGAGGTGCCATCAATATGCAAATGACATCCAGCTGTGTCTCTCCATTCTATCTGAATCAGGAGAGGCAGTGGAGGTGTTGAACCAGTGTTTGGAGGCAGTGATGGACTGGATGTGGGCCAATAAAAATGGAAATGGAAATGGACTGCCTTCAAGTCGATCCCGACAGATGGCAACCCTATGAATAGGGTTTTCATAGTAAGCGGTATTCAGAGAGGGTTTACCATTGCCTTCCTCTGAGGCTAGTCCTCCCTAGCTGGCTAGGGCCTGCTCAGCTTGCCACAACTGCACAAGCCAGCCCCTTTCTTGTCTGCAACTGCCAGCTGGGGGGCAACTGGGCTCTTTGGGACTATGCAGCTTGCCCACAGCTGCACAGGTGGCAGGGCAGGTAACCCCTGAGCCACTCACGGTGGGGGTGATCTTTAGCTGGCCCTTGACACCCAGGAGACACGAGTGGGGATTTGAACTCACAGACTCTGGACTCCCAGCCAGGTTCCCCCCCCCACTGTGCTATACCAGCTGTCTGTGGGCCAATAAATTGAGGCTGAATCCTGAAAAAACAAAGGTGTTATGTGTCCGGAGTGCTCATGTCCAGGAGATGGAAGATGGCCTGTTCCAGATGGGTTTGCTCTTTCCTTGAAGGAGCAGGTCCACAGCCTGGGGGTACTCCTTGATCCAACACTGACACTGGAGATTCAGATGGCCTCAGGGGCTAGGAGTGCCTTTTTCCAGCTCCAGCGGATTTGCCAACTTCAGCCCCTTTTGGACAAGGAAGACTTGGCCACAGTGCTCCTTGCTGTGGTAACTTCCAGACTGGATTATTGCAATGCACTCTACGTGGGGCTGCCCTTGAAGATGATTCTGAAACTTCAACTGGTCCACAATGCAGCAGCCTGATTACTGGCGGGAGTTCTTTGAGAACTCATATAACCCCTGTTTAAAATTTGTTTAGCAAGAAGAGAATGATACCATTTTGAATCCTATATTAGATGTTGACAGACTGCTGAATCATCTTCCTAACCCTACACAGGATTTGTCTCAGTAAATGAAGATCCCTGGGTTTAGGGTTGCCAGGTCAGAAGCATCCCAAATCCTGAGATTTCAGAGGCGGGCCTGAGTGATGTCATGGGGGCAGCCTTAGTGATGTCATTAAGCATGATACATTAAGCATCAACCATAGATGCTTGGAGAATACAATTCAAACAAAAACATTTCTCTGATTGAAAATTAAGATGGGAATCTTAACTAAAATATGGAGCTAGGGTAGGGAACATTTAATCTACCCTACTTGCTTCTGGCAAGAAGGGTATATTGCCCTCAGGGCAGGCCAGTCACCAGAAAGCCATTGTAGGAAGAAATGAGCCTAGTGTTGTGGAGGTATTAGATGGGACCACTCAGGAGTAAAGATGGATACCCCTAAAGGCTGCAATTCTAATACACTTACCAAGGGACTCAGCCATATAGAACTCAATAGGACTTACTTCTAAGTAGATATGGTTTGGATTGTGCTGTTGGTAAAACTTGACTAGAGATCCTCTGCAAAAGGCTGGCAACCCCTGTCTAGAATGCCCTGCCCCTACCTTTTAACATGGCTGCTCCAAACAACTTTACAGATTTGACCCTTTATTTCCGAAAGAGGTCAGAGAAATCAGCAACAGTAAGAAGATTCGCTATCCTTTTCTGTCTATCCTGTGGGCTGCTATAAACTCAGTTTGACAGACAACCGGATTCCAGCGAGTAATAATTGACAGAGAGAAAACACACATGGCTTGGTCTACCTTCACAGGCAGCAGCTTGGGAACAACAACAATTGAAGCCACACTTTCCAGTGTGTGAATTCTCTTTTACCACTGTTGGGCAAGAAACAAACCATCATGCAACGAAAAAGGTGCATTATCAGTGGGTTTAAGGGGGTTGAGCTGAATGCATGGAACCACTGTTGTTGCTTCTATGGATGTAAGGGAGTGAGGTTAGAGGCAAATGAAATTCAAATAGAAAAACAAAAACAAAAGACAGATGATTTCCTAAATGCAATACTACACCAACCACAAGATTCCTATGACGAAGGCAGAAAACTCAGCATCCCACAACCAGTCAGAATTCCTAACCAAAAGCCAAAACTAAAAAAATCCTGACGGCCAGTCAGCCAAGGTCACAGAAATCCCCATGCAGCACAGTCTGACCCAGGGGCTGCAGTTAGTGCAGAATGCTGTGGCACAATTGCTGTCATGAGCAAGACCCTATCAGCACATAATACCTCTGCTCTGAAATCTACACTGGTTGCCAATTTGCTTCCAGGCCAAGTTCAAGGTGTGCTTTCCATGTTATGAGTGCCACACAGTACTTGTTCAGCTCTTGTAAGAAATCAGTCATTTAGTGTGGCCGCAACTATGCTTTGGAACTCCCTGCCTATTGACATTAGGCGGACACCTTTATTGTCCTCTTTTTGGTGCCTGCTAAAAGGCAAGCCTACGCAGGTGTGTATTTCATCTATTTTTAACTCATTGTTGGTTTTATTATTTTGAATATTTTAAATACCTATCTTTAACTGTTTTTGCCAATAATTTAATTGTTTTAATTCCTTCTGTAAACCGCTTTGAGATTTTTTACAATAAAATGGTATATAAATGTTGTAAACAAAATACATAAATGGGCTAGCATTGGCTGTCCAGGATTCCAGGCAATAGTCTTTTCAAGAAATTGATTTTTGGACCTTTGCATGCAAAGCATATGCCCTACCACTGAGCTACAACCCCTCCCCTGTTTAAAAAAGAATCTTTTAACATTGTTCTTTTCAATTTACTAATGAATGCACATCATACCTAGGGCACATCTGCACCATCCATTTAAAGCACATTCAACACATTTGAAGGTCATGAATCCCACCACGGAATCATGGGAACTGTAGTTTGTTAAGGGTGGTGGGAACTATAATTGTGAGGGGGAAACTAGTTTCCAGGGGAAGTTATGCACTTTAAATACAAGTTGGATGTGCTTTAAATGTAGTGTATGGATCTGCTTAATAAACTTTGCCTGCATGTAACTCATTTAAATTATTATTTTTTAAATGGAAATGAGCTATAAAATTTACTGGGTGACCATGGGCTACTCCCCATCTCTGAGCCTAATCTGCCCCTCAGGATGAAAACAACGGATGGGATCCATTACCACCCCAAGGAAGGGCACAGTTAAAATGTAGAGGAAGTAATAATGTACAACCATAGTGTGAAATCAGATACTTATTTATTTATTTATTTATTATACTTGTATACTGCCCCATAGCCGAAGCTCTCTGGACGGTTTACAGTAACCAAAAACAAATACAATTTAAAATACATCTTTTAAAAAATAATTTAAAACACAATTTAAAAACTTAAAACAATATAAAAGACATGCTAAAATGCCTGGGAGAAGAGGAAAGTCTTGACCTGGCACCAAAAAGATAACAGTGTTGGCATCAGGCGCACCTCGTCAGGGAGATCATTCCATAATTTGGGGGCCACCACTGAGAAGGCCATCTCCATTGTTGCTATTCTCCGAGCTTCCCTTGGAGTAGGCACCTGGAGGACGGCCTTTGATCTTGAACATAGTGTACGGGTGGGTTCGTATCGGGAGAGGTGTTCCATCAGGTATTGTGGTCCCAAGCTGTGTAAGGCTTTATAGGTCAAAACCAGCACCTTGAATTGAGCTCAGAAACATACAGGCAGCCAGTGCAAGCGGGCCAGAATCTGTTTTATATGTTCGAACCGTCTGGTCCCTGTTACCAATCTGGCTGCTGCATTTTGCACAAGCTGCAGTTTCCAAACCGTCTTCAAAGGCAGCCTCACATAGAGTGCATTGCAGTAATCTAATTTAGAAGTTACCAGAGCATGGACAACTGAGCCACATTATCCCTGTCCAGATAGGGATGTAGTTGGGCCACCAACTGAAGTTGGTAGAAGGCACTCCGTGCCACTGAGGCTACCTGAGCCTCAAGTGACAGAGATGATTCTAGGAGAACCCCCAAGCTACGAACCTGCTCCTTCAGGGGGAGTGCAACCCCATGCAGGACGGGTTGGACATCCACCGTCCGGTCAGAAGAACCACCCACTAGCAGCATCTCAGTCTTGTCTGGATCGAGCCTCAGTTTATTTGCCCTCATTCAGTTCATTGTCAGAGCCAGGCACTGGTTCAGCACATTGACAGCCTCACCTGAAGAAGATGAAAAGGAGAAATAGAGCTGCGTGTCATCAGCATACTGATGGCAATGCACTCCAAAGCTCTGAATGACGGCACCCAATGGTTTCATGTAGATGTTGAAAAGCATGGGGGACAGAACTGACCCCTGCATAACCCCATACGGAGAGTCCAGGGTGCCAAGCAATGTTCCCCAAGCACCACTTTCTGGAGGCGAACTGCCAAGTAGGAGTGGAACCACTGCAATGCAGTACCTCACACTCCCAACTCAGCCAGTCTTCCCAGAAGGATACCATGGTCGATGGTATTGAAAGCTGCTGAGAGATCAAGGAGAATCAACAGAGTCACACTCCCCATCTCTCTCCCGAAAAAGGTCATCATACAGGGCGACCAAGGCTGTTTCCATGCCAAAACCAGACCTGAAACCTGACTGAAATGGATCCAGATAATCGGTCTCATCCAAGAGTGTCTGGAGCTGGCCCGCAACCACTCGTTCAAGGACCTTGCCCAGGAATGGAACATTTGCTACCGGCCTATAGTTATTAAGATTTTCTGGGTCCAGGGATGGTTTCTTCAGGAGTGGTCTCACTACCGCTTTTTTCAGGCAGCCAGGGACCACCACCTCTCAGAGAGGCATTAATCACCTCCCTGGCCCAGCAGGCTGTTCCATCCCTGCTAGCTTTTATTAGCCAAGAAGGGCAAGGAGCCAGCACAGAAGTGGTTGCACGAACCTGTCCAGACACCTTGTCAAGGTCCTCAAGCTGTACCAACTGAAACTCATCCAAGAAATCGGGACAAGGCTGTGGTCTGGATACCTCGCTTGATTCGCCTGCTATAACACTGGAGTCTAAATCCTGGTGGATGCTAAAGATTTTATCCTGGAAGTGCCTAGCAAATTCATTACAGCGGGCCTCAGATGGTTCTGCCATGTCCCTGGGGCTAGAGTGTAATAGTCCCCGGACAATTCTGAAGTGCTCCGCTGGGCGGCAGATTGATGATTTGATAGTGGCAGCAAAATATTGTTTTTTTGCTGCCCTTACTGCCCCTAAATACAGCTTACCATAGGCACTTACCAGTGTGTAATTGCATCCATCAGGAGTTCGTCTCCATCTGCACTCAAGCCGTCTCCGATATTGTTTCATCACTCTCAGCTCTGGGGTATACCATGGAGCCGTACGAGCTCTACACAAGAGAGGGCACTCAGGAGCAATCATGTCAACCACCCAGGTCATTTCTGTATTCCACAGTTCAATCAGGGTTTCAACAGGAGTGCCAGCCCTATCAGCCGGAAAACTCCCCAGAGCCCTTTGGAAACCATCCGGATCCATTAGTCTCTGGGGGCGGATAGGTCCCCCACCCTTGCAGAGGGGAAAACCCACTGTAAGTCTAAACTTCAGCAAGTAGTGATCTGTCCATGACAGAGGGACTGATGTAAGGCCTCCCACATTCAGATCACCAACTCCATGTCCAGTTGCAAAAACCAAGTCAAGAGCATGCCCTGCTACATGTGTTGGGCCAATGTCATATTGGGACAGTCCCATGGTTGTCATGGAGACCATGAAATCCTGAGCCGCCCCAGATAAGGTGGCCTCGGCATGGATGTTGACATCTCCCATAACCAACAGTCTGGAGGATCTCAACAATACACTCGAGACCACCTCCGTCAGCTCAGCTAGGGAGTCTGTTGGGCAGCGGGGTGGGCAGTACACCAACAGAATCCCCAGTCTGTCCTGCTGACATAGTATTGGGACATAGTGTGAAGAAATATTTTTTATATAGCATGAACAACCTGTAAAGATATTTGTAGTGCAATCCTATGTTTGTTTACTCAGAAGCAAGTCCCAGTGTATTTTATGGGACTTATTCAAACAGGGAAGTGTGCACAGAACAGAAGTGTGCACCTCAAATGATAAGGAACTTGACTCACCCAACCCAAAATTCAGAATCATGCCACTTTAAGCTGTTTTGCAACTGTTTTATTTGTTTTATGGTTATTGGATTTTAAAGGGATTTATTTCTTATTGTGAGTTGCCTTGGTTTCCAATCACCAACCCTACCTCACAGGGTTGTTGGGAGGACTCCATAGACACACACACTGGAGATGTAAAAATAGTAATAATAATAATAATAAAATTTTATTTATGAGTCGCCTATCTGGCCAAATTAATGGTCACTCTAGGCGACGTACACTGACATAATAAAATACAATATAAAACCAGAAAACCACATTCAATAATTAACTAAACAGCATTAAAAGCTAACCCATCCCAGAAATCCCATAGGCCTGCCTGAACAGCCAGGTCTTTAGGGCCCGGCGGAAACCCATCAGGGAGGAGGCATGTCGAAGGTCAAAAGGAAGTGAATTCCAGAGGGCGGGGGCCACAATAGAAAATGCCCTCTCTCTGGTCCGCACCAGCCTAGCTGTTTTAACTGGTGGGACCAAGAGAAGGTCTTGTGTGGCTGATCTTGTCAGGCGGCATAATTGGTGATGCTGGAGGCGCTCCTTTAGATAAACTGGGCCGAAACCGTATAGCACTTTAAAGGTCAACACCAACACCTTGAATTGGGCCCGGTAAACAACTGGTAGCCAGTGTAGATCTACTAACACCGGAGTGATATGATCACGGCAACGGCTGTTCTTAATCAAACGTGCTGCCGCATTCTGTATCAGCTGTAATTTCTGGACCATTTTCAAGGGTAACCCAACGTAGAGCGCATTACAGTAGTCTAAGCGGGAGGAGACCAGAGCATGTATCACCCATGGGAGCAGATGGGCAGGAAGGTAGGGTTGCAGCCTCCATATCAGATGAAGTTGATACCAAGCCGCCTGGCTCACTGCCGAAACCTGAGCCTCCATGGACAGCTGGGAGTCAAGAATGACCCCAAGGCTGCGGACCTGGTCTTTCAGGGGCAATTTTACCCCATTAAACACCAGGTGTATATCTCCCAACCTTCTCTTGTCCCCCACGAGCAACACCTCAGTCTTGTCGGGGTTCAGTTTCAGCCTATTCCTTCCCATCCATTCACTTACGGAGTCCAGGCACTTGGACATGGTATCCACAGCCAACTCTGGTGAGGACTTAAATGAGAGATAGAGCTGAGTGTCATCTGCAGATTGGTGACACTGCAGCCCAAACCTCCTGATGATGGCCCCCAGCGGCTTTATATAGATGTTGAATAGCATGGGGGAGAGGATAGAACCCTGTAGCACTCCACAATTGAGAGGCCAAGGGTCTGAAACCTCATCCCCCAATGCCACCCGTTGGTGCCTGTCTGAGAGATAGGAACGGAGCCACCGTAAAACAGTGCCCCCTATTCCTAATCCCTCCAGGCGATCCAAAAGGATACCGTGGTCGACGGTATCGAAAGCCGCTGAGAGATCCAGGAGGACTAGGGAGGTATATTCTCCTCTATCCAACGCCCTCCTCATATCATCCACCAGGGCGACCAAGGCTGTTTCAGTTCCATGTCCAGTCCTGAAGCCCGATTGGAATGGATCTAGATAATCTGCTTCATCCAAGTGTGTCTGTAGCTGTTTGGCCACCACGCACTCAATCACCTTGCCCAAGAATGGTAAATTAGAGACTGGGCGAAAGTTATTTAACTCTTGGGGATCCAAGGAGGGCTTTTTCAAGATGGGCTTTATTACTGCCTCCTTGAGGGCTGATGGCATTGCACCCTCTTTCAAGGATGCGTTTACCACTGCCTTGATCCCTTCGCTCAGCCTCTCTTTGCAGCTCATAATGAGCCATGAGGGGCAAGGATCCAGCAGACAGGTGGTTGGCTTCACAGTAGAGAGCACCTTGTCCACTTCCTCAGAAAGAAGAGGCTGAAAATGATCCCACCAGACCGGGATGCAACTGGCCGACTCTAGCTCGCTTCCTGTATCCACGGCGTACGGAATCATGCTCTTCAGGCGCTCAATTTTATTGGCAAAGTGTTTAGCAAATATGTCACAAGAGGCTTTAGAATGCTCCATGGGTACCTGAGCAACTGGACCGACCAGGCTTCAGACCACTTGGAACAACCTCCTGGGACAACACTCTGCAGACGCAATAGAGGCAGCAAAGAAACCCTTCTTTGTTGCCTTTGTTGCCACCTGGTAGGCCGCTATTGCTGCTCTAACCTGTGTCCGATCATCTTCAGAGTGAGATTTCCACCACCGGCACTCTAGTCATCTCACCTCCTGTCTCAAACTCCGCAACCGTGGTGTATACCAGGGTGCTATCTGAGCTCTATTCAGGGGGAGAGGACGTTTCGGAGCCACCCGGTCTACTGCCCTAGTGATCTCCCTATTCCACTCCATCACCAGGGCTTCGACCGGGCGTCCTTCAGCAGGCTCCAAGTCTCCCAGTGCAGTCAGGAATCCTTGAGGATCCATCAGGCACCTGGGGGGGACCTTCCTAATAGGTCCTTGTCCCCTGCGGAGGGTGTGCGGCATTGAGAGGTCTATATTCACCAGATAGTGATCTGACCATGACACGGGGTTAGAAAAAACAGCCCCCAATTTCAGAGCACTTCCCTCCCCTCCTGAGACAAACACAAGGTCAAGAGCATGACCGGCTACATGGGTGGGCCCTATATTACTAAGGTGCAGTTCCCAGAAAGTCATGGTTTCCAAGAAATCCCGTGGGGCTCCAGTGAGGACGGTATCAGCGTGCACGTTGAAGTCCCCCAAAACCAATAGGTTGGGGGAGAGCATCCGTACACCCGAGACCACCTCAAGCACCTTGGTCAGGGAGTCCGCTGTGCAGCGGGGTGGGCAGTACACAAGCAGAATCCCTAAACTGCCCTTTGGGCCCAGCCTCCAGTACATGCAATCAACAAACTTGGTCTCGTGGAGAGGGGGTCTGGTGAAGACCAAGGACCCCTGATAGATGACTGCCACTCCCCCTCCCCGCCTACCAACCCTCGGCTGCTGTGCGTAACAGAAACCGGCTGGACACATGGCCTCAAGCGTAGGAGCCGAGTCCTCATCCAGCCAAGTCTCTGTAATACACACCAGGTCTGCATTCTCGTCCAGGATCATATCATGGACGAGCGCTGTCTTTTGCACCACAGACCTGGCGTTACACAACAGCAGTCGAAGGTCGGATGGAGTCCTGCGTCCCTCAGTAATTTGCTGGTGATGGACAGGCCTGGAACAGGGGATGGATATTATGCATCTATCCCTTGTTCCCCTATACTGATATGGCCTGCCACCTGCACCTTTCCAGGATCTGCCGCCTAGCCTTTTAATATCATGGCTCCCCACCCTCCCCACGGTATCCCCCTCCAGTCTGCACATATCCCACTCCCTGTCCGCCTCTCAGGCCAGCCCCAAACCCCTAAAACTGTACCAAGATGCCCCAAGTCCAACGGCAATCCAATCTTTGCTGCTTTGTTGAAGGAGACCCGGCTGCTGCTCTCGTCCACCGCGTAGAGCAAGAGAAGGCACAGATGGTAAGCGACGGAGCGCTATAAGTCCAGCTGCAGCTCCTACTCATAGATCTCAAGCTCAGCTTAAGCGGCAGAACTAGGCAAAGCAGCCCAACGGCCACCATCAGCTCGTGGGGCACCAGGCTGGGCACCAAGTCTCGGCTGTCGCAATAGTCCTGCAGGTCTATGTAAGGGCGGTGCTGGAAAGTCCAAAACAGCATGGTGGCGGCAGCGGGTGGCAGCGGTCGCGAGGAGGGGCCCATTTCACTCACCGCTTTAGACGACGGATAACTGTACGGGATGGGGAAAGCGGGAGGTGGGAAGTCTCCTCCCCCCTCTGGTGATTCCTGGGCGTCCCCGGCGAGCAGTGCCCGGAGCAGCGTAGTGTGCGTGACATCCTTGTACTCGGTGCCGCGGAAGGGACAACGCGGTCCAAGCAGGGCGGGAAGTCACTCTCCACTGCCTCCAAGGCTGCGCCGCTCACCAGGCAGTGGAACCAGGGCACATGAACTGCCAAGGTCCACCAAGGTTCATTATTGGGACCTGTGCTTTTTAACTTGTTCATAAATGATCTACAGTTGAAGTGAGCAGTGAAGTGGCCAAGTTTGCTGATGATACTAAGTTGTTCAGGGCTGAATACATATACCCATATGATAATTTATTTATTTTTTTTACAATAATTTTTATTCAAATTTTCATAAAACATAGAAAACAAAATCATAAAACATTCAAAGACAAAAAACAAAACAAAACAAAAATGATTAAACAAAAAAAAATAAAATGTTGACTTCCCATTTGTCACATATCAAATCAGTTATAGGTCTACAATATATAACAATCCTGTCTCTTAAATCATATTATAAAATCACTTTCCTCCAGTAGTTATCTTAATTAATCATCAAATCTCATAAACATTACTTTATTCTTTCCACAAAAAGTCAAAGCAAGGTTTCAATTCTTTAAGAAATATATCTATCAATTTTTCTCCAAATAAACATGTCAATTAATCCATCTCGTTAATAATTATAATAATCTTATTGTCATAATCATAGTCCAAATAAACATTTCGATTAATCCATCTCATCAGAATCTGTTAGGTCCAATAATTTCAATAGCCATTATTCCATTATCCCTATTAGTTCCATCTTCCATCTTCAATAGTCCTGTTAAGTCCAGTAATTTCAGTGTCCAATCTTCCATTATCAGTATTCCATAATAATCTTGCTGTTGTAGCCATAGTCATATAATAAGAGTCTGATGGGAATTTCCTCTATCCCAAATATTTTCTTGCCATCCATTCTGAATAAGTTGCTGAAACATTGTTGTAAATTCATATCTGTGTTCTTCTTTTTTAGAAAATGCACTGGCTCATCTCTTAAGAGTTTTTCCATTGTCACATGACTGCAGTTAATTCCATAGATTTTCTCTATATCAAGCTCCATCACATCATTCCAGTCCAGAAGATTATCCAAGCCATTGATAACTTTATCTCTAATATCTTCATTAATTTCTTCAGAGATAACGTTAAATTCCAAACAGTAGATTTTATTTCTAAAATCCATAAACTCCAGATCTTTTTCCAATTCCACATTTGTTCCAATCTCCAGGGCTTGTGTCTTCCCTTTATTTTTTCTTTTCTCATCTCTGATCTCATTCTCCTCTCTCACAGGGTCCCCTATTTCTTTAAACTCCTGCGTCATTTTGCTCAGTTCAATTTTCAGCTCCTTACTACCCTGTCGCAGGGTTTGTTTCGTTATCTCAATCTCATCCATTATTTTCTGAAACATAATTACTTCCAGATTCTCAGCCACTTTCTTGATTGCCATTTTTAAAACCACGAAAACAAAGCAAAACAAAAATAAAGAAGAACCACTTCTTATTTCAGCAACAATTGGGTTAATATTCCAGGCTTGATGACATCACAGTATAAACAGAGCAACCTGCCTTATCTCTCTATGTTCAAGAATGCAAAATAAATTTAGTTCCCAGCATCAAAACAGTTAGTGGCGTCGTGAAGAAGCAGATTCGTCAAAATAAAATAGACCAAAAAGAGAATAGTCCCAGACAATATAATATTCCTCGGAATAGAAATCAGGAATAGAAATCCCTCTTCTGTTTATTATCTTTAGAATGCACTTCCAGGACAGCTTTTTGTGACAGAAACAGAGATAAGCTGTTAATTTCGTGAATAACAGAGAAGAGCTATATCTCACCCAGAAGTTGTCCAAAGCCGATCAATCTGACAAATCTCCTTTTGCTGCAACAATTTAAACCAAGTAAAAAAAATAATAGAAAGAAGGGTGCTTGCCTGTTAGTCCGTTCTCTCTTTCAAGAAAAGATAAACGTATCGCTTAAGCAGATAGAGCTTGTTAGGAAGTCCGTCCGGCATTTTTGGCTGGACCTTATCTCATAAATTAATGAAATCCAGTCCTCCCAACAAAAACAGGCTTTGAGGTTGATCTCTACGTTTCTCCCTGCCCGGGAGAAATTTCATCAGTCAAAAAAAAAAATGTTCTGACTGATTTATATCTGAATAAGCTTCTTTTGAGGCGGGAGCCCGTCCCAAAAGCAGGCACAAGCGAAGTCACCCTTCCCGGAAGTGCCATATGATAATTTATTGTCAAAACCACTTGGTCATTGCAGAACATTTTTTTTAAAAAAAAAATACAATCAGTATTTATTTCCTACATAATAAAAGCAGTGATACCTATGTAAGCCCTACCTAATGGATTTAAAAATATAATTGGAGGGGGAGAGTAAGATTTATGACACAAACACAATCCTTTGCTATGTTCACTCAAAACCCCCATTAATTTACAGCACAATCCTAACCATGTCTAGTCAAAGGTAAGTCCTACTGAATTCAATGGGGTTTACTGCCATTATGTGGGATTAGCATTGCAGCTTTACTCCCAGAAAAGTGAGTATTGGATTAAAGCTTCATATTGGGAAGGTTTTCAAAACAATGTCCTCTTCAACAGCCCAGGACAATTTAAACTTGTTTGACTCCCGCACACAAGAGAAAAAAACCTGCTACTTCTGAAAGCTATATACTTACTCAATTTATGAGATTTTCAGATAAGCAGGAAAAAACAACAGTTTTCTAGCCTTGCAATGGGGCCTAGTTCCTGCCTGGAGGTCAACAAATTATTTGTCAATCATAACCCGGATCACTTATTGGCTACAAAGCTGAAAGGGTGTGGTTAGAGCAGCTAGCTACAAGCTCATTCAACAGAAGTTGCGGGGAGGCCCTGATGTTTGGTGTATATCTCATGAACCAGACCACCTAGAAACTTATTTTTTTAATGAAAGCTGAGAGTCCAGAGATTAAGGTGACTCACCCAGAGACCTGGAGAGGACCCCAAAAACCCAGGGTCTCCAGACAAAAAACAGAGACCTGGCAACTGTACCTGGGTTCCATTTTGGAAAATCTGAAACTGGGCATGGTAGGCAGGCAGGAAGCTACCTGAAGCAGCTGAAATGGACTTTTGATTTTGCAGATGCTGTGGTTGTTATGGAAATGCCACAGCTTACTAGCACAGGAAGCTTTTGTATACTGAATCAAACCATTGCCCCATCTAATCCAGTATTGTCAATAATGACTGGCTGCAGCTCTCTAGCGTATTAGGAAGCAGTCTTTTCCAACTCATCTGGAGATGCCAGGGATTGAACCTGGGACTTTCTGCATGCAAAGCATGTGCTCTCTACAAATCTTCACCTTGTCGCTTAGCAAGGTGAGCCTGCAGTGTGACAAACATCCACCATTGATGGCATGGGTGGTGATTATTTCCTTTCCCTCCTAAATGGATGCCCTGAAGACTGGATGAGACTATAGAGGGTGCACCTGTGCATTTTAATTAAATTGGTATCTCACATCTATCTCCACAGGAGCCCAGGGTGTAGAGAGCCCTCCCCTTTCCCCAGTTATTCAAAGGCAGCTAATTGCCCACAGCCACTGCCATGCTGGATTATGAGTGTTTCGCTCATGCAGTGTACAAATCTCTGGTTGCCTAAACTGAAGCCCTTTTCCTAGAACTAAGTTGTAACACAGGGACTGTGAACCTGTGGCCCTCTGGATGTTGTCTGAATAGAGCTCCCATTATACCTGACTATTTGCCTGCTGGCTGGAGCTGATAGGATCTGGGAGTCCAACAACATCCAGAGGGTCAAAGGTTCTCCAACCTTTCTGTAACAGATTCCAGTAAAATATGTGTATCACGTGAAATGGTACTTGCTAAAGTGCCCTTAGTGGGTGTTACCTACATAATCATGAATGTACATCTTGATGAGTCCTTGTAGGTGTGCATAACAGAAAAGCTAGCTGTGGGTGAATGAACACTAACACACACATCCCAAACCCCTGTGGCTTTGTTTATTCAAGCACATCATTAAAATATACACTATCCTGACAGCTGAAAAACCCAAGTTCTCCCACTGGATGGGAGCAGGAAATTTAGTTTTCCACTGACCCACCACAGGGATGTTGCTGTTCTGCATCAGCACCTCCCTGTTTGAATGATCTGGGTTAGGATCTAATGAAAAACAAAAGACTGATCATCCATCTTCTTGAAATGTGATGGATGAAAGAATGACAAATTGAACAGAGACAGTTGGAGGTTCTTTATATCATTCTTGGCTGCACATTTGATTGGCTTGCCAAGTTGCAGAAGGGAAACAAAATATTTTCCTGCCAATGCTAAACTGCTTAAATGTGTCTAGAGACTGAAAATACGAGACATAGCAAAATGAATGTAAGAATATTGTTGAAGATTGAGTGGACAATTCAGAATCTTAATGGTGCATAATTTTGTGATGCTTAATTTGAATATAAATCATATTGCCACATTTTTACTTACATATCAGAATAATTTGGGAAAGCATTACCCAAGGTTCTGCATTCTAATGCTGTGCAGACCAGTGTAATGTCTTCATACAATGCTGGAGAGAGGCTGTTTTAGAAAAGAATTGATGGCACTTAAGACATTATTGGGGGATCATAAATCCTATTACTCAGTGAGAAACAAATAAATTATGTGGACGTTAGTGGCTCTGGTTGTATTTAATAACTATTTGATTAGTTCTGTATGATTGTGCTCTGAATAGTAATGTGACACACCTATCAGACACTATCTCTTGCATTACTTGACCTCTTGTTCTCATTGTTCCTGAGGAACTTGGTTCAGCTGGTGCTCTGTGCATGCCCTGGAACTATTTCATTCAGTTAGTTTTGCTCAAGAGGAAACTATGCCATGAATGTAGACTCTCTGCAAATGCACAAGTAATCAATCCTTGGCATAGGTTAGTTATCCTCATTGAAAAAAAGATGGCTTGCACTCATAGCATTGAGAGATGCTAGCACTCCAGATGTATACTATCACTTAATTGTGCAGCTGAACATATGCCAGCTGCTAACAGTACCCAGTAAAAGCATGCATCTTTATTTGGTTTTCAGCACCAAGAAGAAAAACCTCATTCTGACTGGTAACTTAATTAATAGCCATTTGCATCTTCTAAGAGTAAGCCATAGTGCCCATGTGGAGCATTTATGTCAGTCAAATCCAAATATGGTAGACCTGTGACACTTTGTCCTGATTGGCTGTTGCCCTCACTTTTGCCCTATGGAACTGCCCAATCAGCCTGTGGTGGGAAACTTGTAATGTTGTAGCTTCAGTGACTCAGCAAATTTATTGTTTGAGAGCACCCTCTTCTTCCCCACTTGGCTGACCTTGCACAACCTTTTGTCTCAGGCTGTGGGCACCCTAGTCACTTCAAAAGCAGCCAGAATGGTTTTTGTGGCTTTGTTTTGAAACAACTCTGCCCTCTGCTGGTCACACCTCCCTTCCTCCCTCTCTCTGTCTCTGCCCGAGCCTGCAGGAAAGCATTTCCATTGGCCACACCTGGAGGGCAAACAGGTTGATTTACCAATCAGTTACAAAATCTGCCGAAGCTGATTTGTTTTATAAAAAAAAAAACGCACTTGAACTGATCCGATCAGGTTTTAGAGTAAAAAGGGGTGAAGTTTGACTAGTGGAGTGTACCCTCGTTTTCAGAAAAAAAACATGGAGACACACTGGAACTGGCATAACAGTAAGTGTGTCTCTACCCTTAGATGTCCCTTTCTCTCAGGAAACCAGGCTTTCATCTGTCTGTCTCAAGAACCAGTGTTCCTTCTCTAGAGAACGCTGTTCATTCTCCTGCTCAGTGCTTTTGTCTATCTAGTCTGGGTTGCTATTCATGTGACCTTCTTCACAGCAGATTGTTCTAGCCCCAGCTGGCTCCCTCCCTTGTCTCTTCTACTCCCCTTCCCTTGCCTCTTTCCATATTTATGGTTTGCATCTGTTGTTTAGAAACTTTCAAGGTGCTCCATTGTCTCAAAACTTTCCCCCAAGAGTGTCCTACCAACACATTCTTTTGAAATCCGCTTTTTCCACACAGCTTTTGTGTCAAGGCTGAAAAGATACAAGACACAGCAGGGTGGATTTACCCCTTATATGTCCTGTTTCTAACCCAGAGATAAGATATTCCAAAATTCATATTAGAGGGATCTTTTATTAGGTCAACCAATATATATGTAAAATAGAGTCCAAACTTTTGAGTTCTCCAGAACTTTTCACCAGATGGTAAACAAGGAAGGGGAAGAAAATTTGACTTGTGGTATGAGTCTGAATCTGGTTAAAGTCTGCATTTAATCACCATGAATCTGAATCTGGTTACAGTATTAAGGCAGCATGTTGGAGGAGGTAGCACACGTTGACATGATATTCTTTTAGGTGCTGTGCACGTATCAGGTTGCACCAAGGTCTACTGGGAAGGAGATACATAACAATGGCTGATTCCTCATTTCTGGAATTACAAAACCAGATGTTATCCAGGTTAGTCTGCAACCTTTGGAGAAACACACAGATTCCTTGTTGGTAAACACTACATTTATACTCACCTTTCATTCAAGGAGCTCAAAGGAGAATACATGGCCCTTCTCTCCCCATTTTGTCCTCACAACAACCCTGTGAGGTAGGTTAGGCTGAGGGACTGGCCCAAGGTCATGAGCATCATGGCTGAGTATGGATTTGAACCCTGGCCTCCCAGGTCCTAGTCCAACACTCTAAACATTATACCACATCAGTGCAGCACATCATAGTCAGAGAATGCACCATCTTTAAAATGCACAGCTACAGTGTTTAACTTTTCCAACATTTACCTTGACATTTTAGGATATTTCAGTCCTCCCCAGTGCAATGGGTTTTATTTAGGACAGAATGCTTGTTTACTAGGATTTCTTTTTCCACCATTCATAAGGGCTTTCTGGGCAATCTAGGCAACTCGTATCGCTCACTTCTGTGAAATGCAATAGCTTGTCAGCAAAAAGCCTAAACCGGATCCAAAATCTAATGGCCCCTTTTTTTAGTTCCATCATGTTTTATCACCATCCCACTGCAATAGGTGGAAAGTCACTAAAAATGTCAGAGTGGCTATTAAATGAATGAAAGCAATCCAATTCTAACCTTATATTAGGAGTTCATATATTGTTCTCTGTCAGTGCCGATATAATTATTTCTTTTTCTTACATTTTTTTCAGCCTTTTTAAAAAAAATGTGTCTTGACTGGACCCAGATGTTGTTCTCCTCAAGGATTTACTATACCTATTTGACTCCATGAAGGATTGTCAACATATCTGAAAAACCAACTGGCACAACGCTTTGATATATGATACTGGTGCAGAGTTTTGTAAGACAGTTTCACAGGTTTATTATTATTGTCTACGTCAGTATGTAAACCAACCAACATGACCTGCAGTTTACTCTGGACCTATAAATAGGGTCCACTCAGAGCTTCCAAAGTCATCACCATGTGCATTATCATTGTCTAACCTAGCGACATATTTTCAGTCAGGCTGAGGGCATTTATTTTATTTATCACATTTTTATCCTAGCTTTCCTCTAAGAAGCACATGGTGGCACATATGGGACTTGCCCTATTTTATTGTCATCTATGACATAGGTATGTGTGAGAGTCAGTGACTACTAAAGATCATGCTCCAGTCTGAGCAGAGACTTCAGCTTAGGTGTCCCAGTCTGAGTCGAACACTCTACTACATCTGCTGCATCAGGAGTAGCCCTCTAGATTTTGTTGAACTACATTCCCATCAGCCCCAGCCAGCATAACTGATGGTAACAAATTATGGAAGTTGTAGCCCAACAACATGTGGAGGTCACCGTGCTGGCTACCCCTGCAAACATCTAAGTTGGAGAATCTGTGGCCCTCTAGATGTTGTTGACTGTAACTCCCATCATCCTCAGGCAGCATGACTAGCGGTTAGTTATGATAACTTCTCAGCCTTTTGCCTAAGATGAAGGTATAGTTATGATAGGAGTTGTAGTCTAGCACCATCTAGAGGGCCACAGATTCCTCAAGCCTGTGCTACTTCACCCAGATTGACTTCTGGCTTCAAGATGCACTGTACTACACTACCTCTGATTCAATTGGAACCTTGTGGGTAAGAGAAAATGGGACTCTTCACATTCATCAAGTTACAATGAAATTCAAAGGTATTACAAAACATTTCACAACTATATAAGATTGTTGTTGTGCATGCATGTGGTCCATATTTTGTTTAAAGTGCTAAAAGCTAATTTGTCCCCATAATTCTTAAAGAGTACAGCTAAAAAACTGTGCCAATAATTAACATACAATGAATGAACTTGGGTTACTGGACCCATCAGGTCTGCTTTGAAGCTGAGGGGAGTTTCAGAAGCAGTTGGTGAAATGGTTTCATTGTCTGCTGCTCAACGAAAGAAAGTCAAAGATCCAGTTTGAATTGTACAAGCACTTAGCTAGACATATAGTAGTTCTTCAAATCGCCAGTTAGTTACTCTGTTAAAACTGAAGGTTAGTTTGAAATGTAATGGCAAGAGATTTGTTAAAACAGAGTGCATACAAAAACTTGCTCTAAGTGTATCTGATACTGGCAAGAATATTTGAGCATCTTGAACTACTAGAGAAGATGCCGAAAGCCAATGAAAAAAGTAATTAAATATAATAGAGCTTATTCAAGAATTCGATTATACATATTGTTTGATATGATGGCCATTCTGTACCACAAAATGATGAAAGTGGAGCCTATCACAGCAAAAAAGAAAAAACAGAACTGCAACGAAGGGGGGGGGAATCAACACAGTATATCAACACAATGCCTCTGATATGCTTGGAATAGGAATATTTATTATATAGTTATCTAAATGATTTCTATTTTATTTTCATCAAGCATGTTGCTTGTTATTATTACAGGATATGAACAGAGAAATATTGTTATATCCCTTTTGGCAGGAGCAGAGGTGAAATGCAAACCAGACTCCATACTGTAAATTTAAGAGGAATATGCAACTTGATGTTCTGTGATGCAGTTTTTTGACAGTAAGGTTATATGATGTTGGCATTTATTTATGGAGTATGCATGCACACACACTCCACTAAATTCCATATTAATTTCACATTTTGGTTTGTAGTTTCCTTTGACTACTTATTTGTAGGTGTTTTTAATGTTCACTAGGGACTAAATATCACTAGCTGGAAAGGAAAAATGTGTACGCTTCCACCACACACAGCTGTATTATTTCCCATAAATCCTGAGCTGTGATGTTCCAAAAATTCTGCTTCTGGGTCCATTGGTCCATTCACAAATGTCTTGCTGGAAATGTGCTTCAAGAATGGAACCCCTGAAGTCACAGCTGCTACCCACCAGGAAGATCAGAGAGTCATTCACCTGTGTTACGACAGAACTGAATGAGTCTGTTCTCCACCTTGTCTTCCTTGTGTTGCTAGATATGTAGACCTGAAGTTTAGACTTGCAGTGGCTTTTCCCTCTGCAAGGGTGGGGGACCTATTAAGTTGGTCTGCCCCCAAAGATGACTGGATCCAGGTGGTTTCCAAAGGGCTCTGGGGAGTTTTCCGGCTGATAGGGCTGGCACTCCTGTCCAAACCCTGGTTGAACTATGGAATACAGAAATGACCTAGGCGGTTGACATGATTGCTTCTGAGCACCCTCTCCTGTGCAGAGCTCGTACGGCTCCATGGTATACCCCAGAGCTGAGAACGATCAAACAATATAGGAGACGGCTCGAGTGCAGATGGAGACAAACTCCTAGTAGATGCAATTACACACTGGTAAGTGCCTATGGTAAGCTGTATTTAGGGGCAGTGAGGGCAGCAAAAATATATATATTTTGCTGCCACTATCAAATCATCACTCTGCCGCCCAACGGAGCTCTTCAGAATTGTCCGGGGGCTATTACACTCTCGCCCCATGGACATGGCAGAACCATCTGAGGCCCGCTGTAATGAATTTGCTAGGCACTTCCAGGATAAAATCTTTAGCATCCACCAGGACTTAGACTCCAGTGTTATAGCAGGTGAATCAAGCAAGGTATCCAGCGCACAGCCTTGTCCCAATTTCTTGGATGAGTTTCAGTTGGTACAGCTTGAGGACCTTGACAAGGTGTCTGGACAGGTTCGTGCAACCACTTCTGTGCTGGATCCTTGCCCTTCTTGGCTAATAAAAGCTAGCAGGGATGGAACAGCCTGCTGGGCCAGGGAGGTGATTAATGCATCTCTGAGAGGGGGTGGTCCCTGGTTGCTTGAAAGAGGCGGTAGTGAGACCACTCCTGAAGAGACTCTCCCTGGACTCAGAAAATCTTAATAACTATAGGCCGGTGGGAAATGTTCCATTCCTGGGCAAGGTGCTTGAACTACTGGTTGCGGGCCAGCTCCAGACACTTTTGGATGAGACCGATTATCTGGATCCATTTCAGTCGGGTTTCAGGCCTGCTTCTGTCATGGAAACAGCCTTGGTTGCCCTGTATGATGACCTCTGTTGGGAGAGACACAGGGGGAGTGTGACTCTGTTGATTCTCCTTGATCTCTCAGCAGCTTTCAATACCATCGACCATGGTATCCTTCTGGGAAGACTGGCTAAGTTGGGAGTGGGAGGTACTGCATGGCGGTGGTTCCACTCCTACTTGGCGGGTCGGCTCCAAAAGGTGGTGCTTGGGAAACATTGCTCAGCACCCTGCATTCTCCAGTATGGGGTTACGCAGGGGTCAGTTCTGTCCCCCATGCTGTCCAACATCTACATGAAACCATTGGGTGCTGTCATCCGGAGCTTTGGAGTGTATTGCCATCAGTATGCTGATGACACGCAGCTCTATTTCTCCTTTTCATCTTCTTCAGGTGAGGCTGTTAATGTGCTGATCCAGTGCCTGGCTGCGACAGTGGACTGGATGAGGGCTAATGAACAGGCTCAATCCAGACAAGACTGAGATGCTGCTAGTGGGTGATTCTTCTGACCGGATGGTGGATGTCCAACCTGTCCTGGATGGGGTTGCACTCCCCCTGAAGGAGCAGGTTCGTAGCTTGGGGGTTCTCCTAAAACCATCTCTGTCACTTGAGGCTCAGGTAGCCTGGATGGCACAGAGTGCCTTCTACTAACTTCGGTTGGTGGCCCAGCTGCACCCCTATCTGGACAGGGATAACCTGGCTCAGTTGTCCATGCTCTGGTAACCTCCAAGTTAGATTACTGCAATGCGCTCTACGTGGGGCTGCCTTTGAAGACAGTTCAGAAGCTGCAGCTTGTGCAAAATGCAGCAGCCAGATTGGTAAACAGGGACCAGATGGTTTGAACATATAAAACAGATTCTGGCACACTTGCATTGGCTGCCTGTATGTTTCCAAGCTCGATTCAAGGTGCTGGTTTTAACCTATAAAGCCTTACATAGCTTGGGACCACAATACCTGATGGAACACCTCTCCTGACATGAACCCACCCGTACATTACACTCCACATCCAAGGCCCTCCTCCGGGTGCCTACTCCGAGGGAAGCTGGGAGTCTGGCAACAAGGGAGAGGGCCTTCTCAGTGCTGGCCCCCAAATTATGGTATGATCTGCTTGACGAGGTGTGCCTGGTGCCAACACTGTTATCATTTTGGCGCCAGGTTAAGACTTCCCTCTTCTCCCAGGCATTTTAGTATGTATTTTTAAATTGTTTTTTAAAAATGTGTTTTTAAATTTGTATATTTGTTTTTAATGTTTTAATTGTTGTAAACCGCGCAGAGAGCTTCAGCTATGGGGTGGTATACAAATGTAATAAATAAATAAATAAAATATGTAGAGTTTGTCTAGGAAAATCATGAAAGAAAGAAAAGAAGGTCCTTGATTTATTTCATTTTTTTTCTGAGTCACCATTCTATGACACACTCAAGTTGACAATATACTGAAAAGCTTTCTGAAATATATACTCATATGGTTATCCCATTAAAAGTCACTCTGTTCATTCCATCCAGTCAGAGCAATACCAGTTATATTAGAAATCAGGCACCAGAATATTTTCATTTGACTCCAAAGCGCCAGTAATAAGGAAGCCAACATTGGCAGGAAAGTCTGAAGCATAGATGTCAGAAAAGTCCTACCTTATGCTCATTTTATGCAGTCTGTTGTGGTCCTGTTTCCACTAATGGCCCTCTCCCAGACTGGTGTTTTATTGTGGATGTATTCTGCAACATATTTTTGATACAATAATAGTACATTAGTGGTGGATTTATTCTGGTTTAGTTAGCTCTGCGATTCTTCCCCAGTGCTACAACATTATTGCTGTCTGGAGGGACTATAATGTAACAAAAGCGGACAAAAATACATCAAAACATTTATGATATAAAATGTTACAGGATTTCAGCAGGAAATAATGGGATATGCATTGATTGGAAGTGAAGCAGTGTGACTGCCTCAAAACTTGTGCATGCACAAACAGTACTGAAAGTGGGATTGTGTTTGACTGCCTTGATAACACCATGAGAACAAAGCATCACGAATGCACAATAAAAAGCACATCTGAAGGGGCCCGATGACACAGATAGTGGCCAACTCTCCATTTCACTGTTCCCTTTGTAATGTTTCTTCAGTCATTACAGTAATTGCCACCAATCTGGATAGCTTTAAAAGATGATTAGAGGATAAACTCATGGAGGATAAGGCTATCAATGACTACTGTTGAGCCTCGGCTCTCCCTTCAGGGGCAGGAAGGGGAGAGGCATGAGTTGCAGGCACCTCAGCTGTCTGAGGGCGTGGAAGCAATTATTGAGTCTGAGCAAGACCTTGGGAGGGGAAGCGAGCCTGAACTTGGGCCAATTCCCACTGATAGCACGATCTCAGAAGCAGAGAGCGCGCCACCCCCAGTTGTCGCAGAGGAGCCGTTGGAGGAAGTTCAGGAGACTCTGCCAACTCCTCCCCAGCCAAGCAGTTCTCAGGATGCTGCCAGCATGACGCAGCCTCCTGACCTCGAGTCTACTCTGGAGCAGGTGTCTTCTGATGAACCGTTGGAGACCCGGCCCCCATTGCCTCGTGCCCGCCGCCGTGAGAAGCGGACAGGGCAGAGACAGGACTTGTGAAGGAGTCAGAGATTACGCTCGAAAACGTTCCCTACTTAAGCTGGCAGTGCACAGGGGGGGTGTTGCTGAGTCAACTTTCTTCACACATCGTAGAGCATGTGTAGAGTGTAGCTAGGGATTCTAGTGAGCCAGTATAGGTGTTTCTTATGAAGTGCAATGCCTTTGATGTATCCATTACTTTAATAAAACAAGATTTAATTGCACCCGTGTCTCAGTCTCTTGGTTCTGGCTCTGGATGGGACAACTACTAGCCACAATGGCTATGGTGTTGTTTTCTGCCCTTCTTCCCAAAGGAGACCAAGTTGGTATATAAGTGTTCTGCCAGTGTTGGAAGCAGTATGCCTCTGAATACCAGTTGCTGGGAATCACAAGTGGGGACAGTACTGTTGCATTCAGGTCCTGCTTTAAGGCTTCCCATAGGCATATGGTTGGCCATTGTGAGCACAGGATGTTGGACTAGGTGTGTATTTTCTTCTTGTACAATACAGAGTACAGATAATTCAGAATTGTTGACTTGTGTATGCTGATGTGCTACTTTATGATTTGCTCCTGATTTTACAAAAGCATGCTCTGAGGGAGTAGGATTTCCAGTCATTTTGTGTTTTATTTTTCGTTGTAAAATTTGCGGGGTGGGGGAATGGTTCTTTTAGAATTCCAGGTAAGAAACAGGATGATTTACACCAACTGTGCTAATTAGTTGCTTTTATTCAGTTAACAAATTATAATTCTACTTTACAGAGAATACTTTACCAATCTCAGCTATGGGGAGGAGACCCCCTTCCCTCCACAATATTGCAAGGAAAGGGGTCTCCTGTGAGCCAGTTCAGCAGCCCCCCTAGGCCTCTGCAGAGTCTGTACTATTGATGCTCGATGGACGATGGTCTGCTGTTCCTCTCTGTCTGAGTGTCTTAATATAGCAGGCTGACCCTTCCCTTATGGTAGAGTAGAATAGCAGACACATGAGTCACCTCCTGCTAGGCTCATATTATTATTATGACTATAGAGGGTAGCTTATCAATGAGATGACTAAAGCATTTATTTATTTATTTATTTGATTGATTGATTGATTGATTGATTGATATCCCGCCCTTCCTCCCAACAGGAGCCCAGGGCTGCACCCTACACCCCACTTAACAAATTAACTCCATATTCTATGTAGAGAGGATGGACTTCAATATTATCCCTATACAAGCACTGTCAGTCCCTTATTTGAGGCTTGAGCCCTCATAAAGGGGGTAGTTGGGGGATTGCATATATTAGACAGTCATCCTCTCAATACAGGATCAAAAGTCCAAAGGAAGTTAAAAGTTTAAGGGGATGTTTTGCTCAGGATATTCTGCACAGGAGAGTCAAAGATTCAGGGCTTATCCACATGGAAGCACTACTTTGTATTAAAGACACTGTTTTTACCTCAGTTTTCTATCTGCACCGTCTACATTAAGGGCTCAATGCCAGCTGCAAACACGGTGTTTTCTATTCACACTGGAGGGGAAGGATCAATCACGCAGTTTCCTGATGACCACACCCTCTAATTTAACATTTCCACTCCTTCTGGTTACCTGACAACCAAGCATGGTCAGTTTGTTCTACCAGTTAGTTTAATTTTAAAAAAACAGCAACCTGGAAGTGTGATTGTTTATATTTTCACTGGTACAATACAGCTGAAATACACATCTTTTTTTTTTTTAGCAGTGTTATGCTTTTGCACACAGGGGGAAAAGAAAATAAAGGCACCATTTGCAGCAACTTAAAAAATGCCAACAGAACAGGAGAGAGCAGCCGGAAGTTACTCTTCAGCCCTCAGGAAATGAAAGGAAAGAAGGGAGGAGGAGGGAGTGGCCATGGAGAGGGGAATGATTGACACACCCACCTACAAGCATCGGAGCAAAGCGTCTGCAAGCCCTAGAGATACAGAGTGGAGATGTTTTTCCCTTCCCTTTTCGCATTATCAGAGGATTGGGTTAGTACAGATTAACAAGGGGGGAAACTGTGTGATAGCTTCTGTTCACCAGTAACATCATGTGAACCATGCAAATTAAAAGGGGATGTAAGTAGCACTAGACATACAGCAAATCCCCGTGTAGATGTCCCCTCAGCCTTGGAACCTTGCAATGAAGGGGAAACTAAAACTCAACTTGGAGTCTACTCTCCTGATGGCTCAAAGATTGGGAGGGAAAGTGAAAATACTGTATATGTCAACCTATAAAATAGGGCAGTCACCTTCCTTGAAGAGTTGCAGCTGAATAGCTGGAGAAGGAAGGAAGCAGGAGAGGGACCATGAATGGACCCAGAAGCTAAACTGAAGGGTGCACATTGATTACTGACTTGGTTAGGGAAACAGCCTAGAATGCATTTATTTCTGTTTATTTGTATCTTTTCCTTCTCACAGGGCTACAGCTCATTCCATTGCACATATGTATTTCTTGCCTTGCAGAGACCTGCCCATCCAACGAAGCGTATGAAGAAGCTGCATGCAAGCAATGCATCAGAGCTTTTATTTCAGCAAAAGTTACCGAGCTGAAGTTCATGCTTTAGGATATTTTATCAGTAATGTACTGTTAGCATCATGGGATCTCTAGCATACAGCTGAAAACTGAACAGCCAGTTACTACTTTAGAGCAGTAACAGACTATTGGTTTTATATACTTTAGTCTGACCAGTAGACGGCACTATATTGACAACTGTTGGATTCTATGAATACAATATTTCTATGGATTCTATGGCCACAGCCCTTTCAGGCCCCATTGATTTACATAAATGTACAGTGCAGTCCTATGAATGTCTGCTCAGAAGTATATCAAGTTGAGTTCAATGGAGTTTACTCTCAGGTAACTATGAATAGGATTGCAAGTATCTGTTTAACTTTGCCACTGAAATCAGTTGGAGCCAAAGCGCTTCATTTTGTCTGAATCATGCCTGAGTTGCGAACCATATTTGCAACTCTGATGGTGAATGAACTCTGATTTCTTTTAACCCTTTTTATTCAGAAATGTAAAATAATTATAGCAGTTCAGTCTAATTTTAAAATACTAGAAAAAAGCAACATCTGTAATAAACCATTATACATATTTCATAAAGCTAATATTTATATTTGATAGTGTCTACATAATTATGTTTAATTTAGAATTATAAGAGCCTTCTACTGATTCTCAGTGCTCAAGAAGTCAGTGCTCTTTAGGTTTTCATCTGTGCTAGTTTTTTTTCAATTCTAAGTACATGAAGGGGAAGGGGAAGTTATGATTTCTTTTTTTCTAAATAAATGTCATTTTATTACTACAAATTGCTAATGACCCTCCAATTTCTTCTTGTTTTTAAAGTCAGCTTGAAGAAAATACAGATGTCAAGCTCCTATAGTGTTCAAAAGAAAGGGCAGTTGTGCACAGAATTATTCGTGTCAGATCATTTGACCTTGAAACTAATGAGAATTTGAGTGACAGGTTCAACACACACTAATACGAGTCTTCCTCTTAAACCTGAACCCCTTGCAAAATTCTTAAAGTGGCTGCTCTTCTCTATTCACCACAAGATTGTTTAAGTCCTCCTGCTGATAAGTTCAAAAACTTCAATTGTCTTTATGGCAAATACATTTTCGGGGGCTATAATGAGATTAGGAGCAAATCAGAAGATTAACTTTTAGTCTTGTTGAGCAGCTGAAACTCCCATTTTGCAATTTGCAAAGTTGCAACTACCCATCTGAGATTTCTAGCTGAGATTCCAATAACATGTTGTTGTTTATGAAGAATTCACCATCCTTTCTTTTGTTTCTTTTTTAAAAAAACCCTTTCATTAAAGGTGCTGATACTTAGCATTAAACTGGAAAAATGAAATGGCTGAATTTAGAAAAATGAGTCCACAGTCTATTTTGTGATAACCACAGAAATTTCAGGATTTCTATATGAAAAGTGCAGTCCTTTAAACATACTAGTAAGTGAAAAGTTGGAATGAATGTGTACAATTATATAATCAAAATCTAAACCAGGGATAAAATAATCCTGGCCAGGAAAAAGTACAGTACAGTAATTTGTTAAAAATAGTGCAGCTAAGTGCAATAAACAGAATTTATTTATTTATTTATTTATTATTTGATTTCTATCCTTCCCTTCCTCCCAGCAGGAGACCAGGATTTATGACAATCAAGCACATCCAGAATTTTTAACACTTTTCTGAACCCCTCATAACTTTAAGATAATTAGAATGTTGTGGTTGCTGGAATTGAGGACTAATTCACAAGTTGCAACTGGCTGCTGATCCATTTTTTTCCAGCACTTCCATCAGAAAAAAAAATATTGGTGGGGTCCACAAGACACAGAGTGCATTTCTAGGATGGCAAGTGAATGAAAAGTGTCAAGTAATCATATGCCTGCCACGCAGTAGGCCAGTGGTCTACATAAGCAGTGCAATTTCTGAGCCAGCAGCAACTGACAGAATAGCTAAGCATCAAATGTGAGAGAACTTGGAAAGTATGTTTCCAGGAGCATGGATGCTCCTGCTTTGGTATGCACATTTCACACTTTGAACATTTGCATAAGCAGACCACTATTATAGTCTATTATGGTCACTATTATGAACATTTAAAAAAGATGTGGCTGATAGCATTATTTGATTTATTTATTTATTAAATTTACATCCCACCCTTCCTCCCAGAACGAGCCCAGGGACTTATTCTATGAACCTCTAGGCAGCTTGTTCAGCATACATGTGTATGCTAAGGGTAGCCTGTGATGTAATCCAGTTTTAAGGGGAATCTCATCTGGCCCCAGCATATCTCACATTAAAGATGTAGGGCATTTTACACCTCTTATCCCCAGCAAGAATGGTACCACTGGCTTTGCCATTCCCTCCCCATATTTCTTTTATGGGTTCAACGCATCTTCAAAGAGAGAGGGGTGCTTCTGAGCTCTTGACCTGGCCACCTGCTGGTACTGGGCTTGACTGTACCATTGTGACATGAAATGTAAATGTTAAAATATTCTTCAGTTATAAAAACCTTCATGCATAGTTCACTAAATGAGGGGAAAGAGTAGAAATTCTCGTCTAACTGAAGCCTATGAGATGCAATGTATAGAACTTCTGTCTGCTAAGATGCAGCTAGGCTAATACAGTTACTAAAGAGATGTCTGTATGTCTTGTAAGGTTTTTCCATTATGACAGTTGGCAGTAGAATCCATTTTTTATATGGGTCACTAGAATAAAAAAAGGGGAAGCTGTGGTGTGTCTTTTAGCGACATTCCATTTAAACTCCAGTGACATGTTGGAATTCCAGAGACAAGGTTGTGATTGATGGCTAACCCACAGTTTGGGGACCTGATCCACCCCACACACACAGTTTTTTCTGCTCATCCCCCAAGACCCATCAGTTTGGAAGGCATCAGCAAAAAATGTTTGGTTTGGTTTTTAAGTAGGCACAGTGCTGGGGTGGAACAGGGTGAAGCATCTTGACCGGGATGCAAATTGTCTCCATCCTGGTCATCAGACTGATCAGTTGAGCAGAGAGGGGTAATAATTCCCCTCAGCTGATCTGCATGTATCTGCTGAGGAGAGGGATTGGGTGCTTCTCTCTCTCTCCTGCATGCCCACGTTTGGCCATATCCACTGCTGGCAAGCATACCCCAGAGGTTTGGCCAAGAGTGACTGCACCCCTTGAGCCAAAAAAGCTCTGGTTTAGAGGGTTTGAATGGAGAGAATAGAAGAGCAGGCACAGCACTATTTAGGGGAGTCAGGCGTTTCTGCTGGGGGACTTACGAAGGGACTCTGAGAAGAGGCTAGTTAAGCTTGAAGGGTGAAGGGAGACAGGAGCTGAGAGCTGAAATAACAGCAATACTGCCAGCAGAAGTTGCTGGAATCAGAGTGGGGCTGACAGATCCCTTGTAGCAGCAGGCACCTGTTCAAGAGGACAAGGAGAGAGAGATATTCCAGCAGCAGCCCTTCAGAAGAGCTGAAGCCAGATTGCCAGTTGGTGGTGGCTTATTTAACCTCACAAAGCAGTTTACAGAAGGTTATTACAACATGCATTAATAAAAGTAATAATGCTACAATAAAGGTGAAGATGAAGCCAGGAGTATTATTGCTAAAAACTGGAAAGATTTTAATATTGCATATTTGACACAATGGTATCAAAAGGTCTGGTAAAGTGCCATAATGGAACAGCTGACCCATAAAGTCCTTGGGCCCAATTGGCTGCAACTTTGGCACTTTGGTGCTAGTTGTACTACCTCCTAACCAAGACCTTTCCTGTTTTTCCTCCCACTTCTTGCTTACACATCATCTTCTTGTTTGTCTACCCACCTTCTAGCTCACTCTCAGCTTTCAACCCCTTCTTAGTTTCTTCACTGGGCCTGTAGTTTGTGTCTTCCATCGCTCCTTTCCCCCTAGCTTGGGTATTGCTCTGACTCTGGAGCCCACTTCTGACTAGCTGTCTCAGCTTGTGGGTCACTGGAAGAGATAGTTCTCAAATGATTAAATGCTACTTATGTAGCTGATGGTGAACTAAATGATAGTTCTAGGACAAGCTGGTATTTTGCAACATATCTTTTTGCTGGTCTCCATGAGTTCAATTAGCACTGCAAAACTTATCACTGGGTGCTAAAGGGGATGGGATTACTCTCCCAGGAGAGTCATGCAGTTGTGAAATAGTGTCAGGTTTAGGGTCAGTACAACATTAAAATATAATAAAAATCAGAATAACTAGAATTATAATGTCCTATATCATCATTTTCATCATTATCATAACCATTATTGAACATATTATATCACTTTTATACATAACACTGATTGTTTAGTTACATACAACCTTTTCTTAGATATGTAAATTCCTTATTTATTTAATTAATTTATGTATTTATTAGATTTATATCCTGCCCTTTTTCCCAGTAGGAGCCCAGGGCGGCAAACAAAAGCAATAAAAACACTCTAAAACATCATGAAAACAGGCTTTAAAATATATTACAACAAAACATCCTTAAAAATATATTAAAACAAAACATCTAAAAAAAAAAAAGCTTTAAAAACATTTTTTAAAAAAGGTTTAAAACATTAAAAAGGAATTGCAATACAGACACAGATTGGGATAAGGTCTCCACTTAAAAGGCTTGTTGAAAGAGGAGGGTCTTCAGTAGGTGCCAAAAAGATAACAGAGATGGCGCCTGTCTAATATTTAAGGGGAGGGAATTCCAACGGGTAGGTGCCAGTACAATAAAGTCTCCTTCCTATGTTTTGCAGTATGGACCTCAGTGGTAAGATGTTCCATGTACAGTGATAAAATTAGACTGGGGTCAAGAGTGTGATGCCTGTGGATGCACATGTGATCCCAGAGGCCTTCCCTGGTGCCCACGTGATTTCATCCCCCACTCTTCTCCCACTGTAATTACACTTGGAATGGTTAACTGTTACCTCCCCAGCTGCACTCTCCAGGAAGATCATCCCCCTTCAATTTAGGCTTGAAGAAAAAGAGCTAAAACCCCTTTTCAAGTCTAAATGCTGGTGGAGAGATGGGCATATGTGTGGTGTGATTACCATAATAGTTTCTCCAGTTTGCAAATGCTCCCACACCCTTTGGTGACCCGTGAATTAGATGTTGTTTCTGATGCAGATACTAGGTTTAGATATGGATTCATAGCCTCAATAAGAAGCCTTATTTTGTAGTATATTTGTTTTTAACATTGTTGTAAGACCTTCAGGTAACAAGTGACTAATAACGCTAAATGTTAATAATAATAGTCATAAACCTTGCAAGTTCTTTCACATTTGCTATTTTCTTACTTAAATTTGGGTAAAAAGGAAGGAGACACATATGGAGAATAAAACAAGGTTACAACAAAGGCATTGAGCTGCAGCTCTCTGTTATACTTCAACTTCTAACAGTTTAATGTTCCTAAGAGACCACCAAGTGCTGTCAATTATATCTGCCCTTCTCAAGCTTAAGGTTAAGTGACTACAGTAACTGAGAATCAAAAACCTTGCAATCTGCTTCCATTCTTCCTACCCACTTCTAGCTCTGTACCATTACTTCTTATCACCTGCAAATATTCAGATAACGAACTTATATCTTGGGGTCCACATTTCGGTACTATACAATTTGATACAATGACTATTTACCTTTACACCACAGAAGAGAGATTTTGCTACTGTGTCCCTTTTGCAAAATGTAGCATTAAGAGTTAGCAAATAAAGGTGAATATTTTCTTAAGTCTTCTACATTTTCTTAAGTCATTTGTATAATTCTCTTTGCTGAATTTGCATAGAGAGTTAAAGGGAATGTGGCATATACTGTAAGTGTAACTGGATTTAATGGAAATACAGAGTTTATTTTCTTTTCTTAAAGGAATGTGGTGTAACTAACAAGACTGGATTTTCTAAATATAAAATCTTAAGCATCTGCTATTTTAAGGATAACTGATAGCATAAGACTCAGGCTCCAGTCTTGAGCTTTTACAAAGTTAATAATCTTAATCCAAAACTAAACTCAGATTCAAAGTTATACATAAAAAGGGGTGAGCCAAAATGGGAGATACTTTGTTCAAATACTTTCACTCCATGAAAAGCCCCCTCTCCACCCACTCCTTTGACTATATTTTTTTGGTGCAGTTATGCAAGTGAGTGAATATGTTGACCTGCTTTAAAGAGGCAACTATTGCTTTAAGGGAGGCCATCCACAGTATGTTCCTTTACCCTGTTTGGGTCAGACTGTGAATAGCTGTGGCCACTTCAAAATATGAAGCATTCGGAAAGATGATCTAATGCAGAACATTCCTCCTCTTCTCTTGGCAAGAGAAATGGAAGGATTGAAAATTCAAAGCTAAAGGTGATTTTTAGAAAAGAAAAAAATGCACCCTCTGAAACTGTACCATTGGGTAAGGAAAGCTATCAGCATAGACATACAGTGAAGACTCTGGAAGCCACTGAATGACTGCACAAGAATGGCTTGTTACATGGATAAAGCTGCTACAAAGAAGCTCCTTGCAATGATTTCTTGTGGAATTTCTTGACCATTTTACCTATGGGTAGTTATCAGAGAACCTAGACAACAGTAACAGCATTGTGTTGTTGCCTTGTTAGATAGTAATGTCCTAAAGAACACTTCCACCAATACTACCAGTGCAAGTTTTGGCACTGTTCAAGAGACTGAATGGTGCTGATAGTTATTTAATGTTAGACTAGGCACACATTTTTGTGGGGTCAAGGATTAAATTATATTACAATTTCAGATCAATAAAACACTTGGTGCATTTTTCTGCTTGGGACATTAATTCCATCGAAGAGGGAACTGTGAATTTACTGATACAATAATATAAGGATTAATTCTGAGGTAGCTATAGGGAATTATGGATTAGTCACATGGTTTTGTTGATAATGCTCTTTTAACTTGGCAATAATTCACTGTCTAAGGTCAAGGAATGTAGCTGCTGGAGCAGCAGCATAAAAAATAATTGCTTTGAGGGAGCTGTATGTGGTTAACTAGAGGCAACATATCTGAATGTTACAAGGTGACTTGCAGAAAAGAGTCATATACTCTGTAACCTAGACCCTCAGTGTAACACATCTGAAAACCTCACAGAATGGGGAAGCGTTCAGTTGACTCTTGACAAATTTCTTAGGCTATATCAGTAGAGAATGATAGGTAGCTCCCTTCTTCTTATAGTCCTATTATTGCTGTACACCCCATTTTGGAAGAAGGTTGAGCATGCCATTATCTCAAGTATTAGAGTAAAAAGCTGTACACACGAAAAGAAAGTGGTTGGATGTACAGCAGAGCTTTCCCACCAAGAAAAACACTTTCAACATATTAAACTGCTGCCTTATAATGAGTCAGACCATTAAGCGTTGTGTATAATGACCATACATGTCTTTCCTAGATGTCAGGCAGCAGGTCTTTCACAGTCCTGCTGCCTGATACTCCTTTAACTAGAGATGTGAGGGACTGATCAAAGAGCTTACTGCATACAAATCATGTGACCTACTTCTGAGAAATATAACCATTGTTCATAGTGCTTCATGAACATTATTTCAGTAATTATACAGCCACAAGAGTGGCTGTATACTATAGCCAGCGTGGATTTTTCACATTCCGCTATGTTAAATTGAAAATACCCCCATGCCATTCTGATGCTTCCCATAAGCTCATTTCAAAACAAAGCCTTACAAAAATCCTCTCAATTTTCATGGCACTAAACAAAAACAGAAAGAATAGAGAGTTCAAAATCTAAAGAGAGAGAAAAAAACCCAGAGCCCTTTTGGAATTTTTTCTCTCAGAGTTCTCATAATCTGTTGAAATTCATTAAAAATCAGCCATGTTCACAAAGGACCTGTAAGCCTGTTATTGACCTTGCCCCATACTCTGACATTCATCTTCTTCAGTTTAAAAGTTAAAAAAATGCCTGGCTGATTTTCCATCAATTTAATACATTTTGCATTGAAATGAATGATAATATTGGGCATGCTCAGTAAGAACTGTCAGTGTTCTAAAAGCCAGACTGACAGCTGCTTGGCTTGCTTAATTAGGGAGCCACACCCACACCAGACTTTGATTTCACATGAGACAGTCATGGCTTCTCTCAGAGAATCTTGGGAAGTGTAGCTCCAGTGGCCAAAGTGGTTTAACAGTCAGCTGCTCTGATTGAAGGTAGCACTCTTCACTAACTACACTTCCCAGGATTCTTTGCAAGAAGCCATGTCTGTACAGAGTGAAATGAAGGTGTGGTGTGGATGTGGCCAGGGACAGCTTTGGTTTAAATTGGGGTGGGAGGCTACATGTGCCTGCTGTAGAATAAAAAAGGGGGGGAACATGGAAAAGCAATGATACTGTTCACAATGTTTTCCTTTTTGAAAGGAAAGGGGCTTCCCCTCTGCCCAGTGCCCACCCACCCAATCTCATCCCCTCCCCCTCCTCCTCCCCTCCCCACCCTCCCCCAGGTCAGTGTTGGGCTACAACCTGGGAGACGAGGGTTCAAATTCCCACACAGCCATGAAGCTCACTGGGTGACCTTGGTCCAGTCACTGCCTCTCAGCCTCAGAGGACGGCAATGGTAAACCACCTGAATACCGTTTACCATGAAAACCCTATTCATAAGGACACCATAAGTTGGGATCGACTTGAAGGCAGTCCATTTCCATTTTCAAACATGATTGCGCAGAAACAAATCCCACTGAACTCAAAAAGTATGTAACTGATCAAACCTACCCTCCCTTCTCCTCCCTCCTATCCCCTCCCTCTTGCCCCTCCCCTCCCCTCCTCCTCCAATTCCCTCCCCCTCCAATCCCCTCCTTCCCCTCCCCCTCCTCCTCCCCATGGTCAATTTTACCTATCTTAAGCATGATTGCATGGGAGTAAATACCATTGAACTCAGTAAGCATGCATATGATCAAACCTGCCCTCCCCTCCCCCTTCCTTTGCCCCTCAGCCTCCAATCCCTTTCTTCCCCCCTCCTTCCACTCCCCTCTCCCCTCCCTTTTTCCTTCCCTCTCCTCTGCCCTCCCCCTGCTCCTCCTTCATGGTCAATTTACCTATCCTAACCATGATTACATAGGAGTAAATCCCACTGAACTCAATAAACATGCAAATGATCAGACCTGCCTTTCCCCTCCTTCCCCTCTCCCTTCCCTTCCTCCTCCCCTCCCCTCTTCCTTCCTCCTCCTTCCCTACCCACTCCAACTGTCCCTCCCTCCCCCCTGGTCAGTTTCACCTATGCTAACTCCCACTGAACTCAATAAGCATGCAAATGATCAATCCATTCTTGGCAAGCTTGCACAGAATCCCATTTCTTACCTCCCAGATTAAAAAGCAGAGAAATTCACTGGTAGGCAAAAAACCTTGTGGTTTAAGAACGTACCTATCGCCCACAGATATTTCTGTCAAACTTTAAAAAGCAGGGAAATTGGGCAGCTATAGTGAATGCACCAGGGGAGCAGGAGACCTGACCTCCTCTCTGAGATATTGTACTGCTCTACAAATTTGTCAAAGTTCAAACACAATTTCGGTTGGTCTTTCACACCAATCGACTTCCTGTGTAACTTGGAAGAATTTGGTAACATGTGCCTCTGAGCATATGGTGAATGGTGGCAACAACTGCAATCAGCCCAAATAACAGAAACAAGACGTGTGCTCTGCTGAACTAGTTTTAGCAGGAAGGAAGCAACATTATCAGACATCAGGAGTATCTCACTTTGCACAAGATAAAACAATGGGAGGTGAAATATATTTTAGCAAAATTCTAGGTGTGCTCAATGTTTTTAATTGACTGTGCCCACCTTGCCTTAAATGAAGTGGTTTAAACATAGCAGGCTGAAAACATGCATCTTGGGCAGGCTAAGTTTGTTTCTTCCAACAGCTAGATTCATTGTTGAAGTAGCAACATATTGTAATCTGTCTGATTTTACATCAAACTGCAGTTTCAGATTCAACTGTTAATAGACTAGAAATAGAACATAACCTCCCATTTGAAACACAAAAGGCTGTCTTCACTATCATATGGCACTGACCAATAAAAAGGCTTTGAAATTAATAAAAATAAATTTGACACAGGTTTCTAGGATGAATAATGAGAGAAATAAAATTTTCTAGATTATATTCTCTGTAGAAACAATAGTAGCACAGGAATTAAGCAAAGTAAGAAGAACACCAACAATCATACAAAAATGTAATTCTCCATGTTCGAAGATGGCAGGTATTGCCACCACTCACCATACGCTCAGAGGCACATATTACCAAATTCTTCTAACCTACACAGTATGTGGATTGGACTGTGAAAGACCAACCCAAATTGTGTTTGCATTTTGACAAATGTGTAGGGCAGTGCAATTCTCAGAGAGGAGGTCAGGTCTCCTGCTCCCCTGGTGCATTCACTATAGCTGCCCAATTTCCCTGCTTTTTAAAGTTTGACAGAAATATCTGTGGGCTATAGGTATGTTCTTAAACCGCAAGGTTTTTTGTCTATTAATGAATATACAAAGCCTACAAGTATCATTCCTATGCTGCACAGAAGAACTATGGCTAAGGCCAGCTATTGCATTCATTGTGGGAGGCAAGATTTGAACCAGGGACATTTCAACTCACTGCTCACGCTCTTGGCCATTACACCACACCAGTTGCCTTTCCCTTGCTAAATCTCCAGAAAAGCTAATGCAGTAAGATCATCAAGCACCTGACAGGTTAGTGGGTCACAATTAGAGTGTGAGAGGTTTAGGGGCAGAAAAGTAGGCATCACTGACAGAATCTTGCCCAATGTCTTTCCTCAGTACAATTGTGGGTGTTTCAGAAATATCTATTGTTAACTTGATCAATCAACTGATAGCTGAGGTGATTAAAGGGTTTTATGAACAAGTACTGGTATATTATTGGAATTTGACAAGTAAATATTCAAAGAATATTCACATAAATTGTGATCAGAATCCTAAGAAAGGAGGATAAATTCAATTCAGTCCATATTTAAAGGCAAATTTACATAATTCACACTTTCCAAAACAACAGGTGAACTGAAACAAGACCTGAAACTTAGCTATCCTTTGAAGTTTGCCCTTCTCTGAATTTTTCTGGGCAGTTCTCCAGTCACGTAATGTGTACAAAAATGCATATACTACAATAAAGCACACAGTAAAGTGTTACCAGCTGTGGCTGGTGAGACAGCTGCGGCCGTTTCTGGAGTAGGATAGCCTGACCACCGTTGTCCATGCACTGGTAACCTCCAGGGTGGATTACTGTAATGCACTCTATGTGGGGCTGCCCTTGAGGTTGGTCCGGAGGTTGCAACTGGTGCAAAATGTGGTGGCGAGACTGCTCACTAGGGCAGGGTATTGCCGACATGTCACCCCACTGCTGAAAGAATTGCACTGGCTGCCCATTTGCTACTGGGCCAAGTTCAAAGTTCTAGTCTTGGTGCACAACGCCCTTTACAGCTGGGGACCAGGATACCTGAAAGACCTTTTTACCCCTTATATACCCAGTCGATCACTGCGCTCTGCAGGTGAGGGCCTCCTGCAGATACCATCTTATCAGGAGGTCCATTCTGCACAACGTAGGAAAAGGGACCTTTAGTGTGGCAGCACCTACCCTGTGGAACTCCCTCCCCTTAAATATTAGACAGGCACCATCTCTGTTATCTTTTTGTGCCTTTTGAAGACTTTCCTCTTTCAACAAGCCTTTTGAGACATATCCTAGTCTGTGTCTGTGTTGGAATTGCTTTTTAATATGTTTTTTAAAACCCTTTTTTAAAAATGATGTTTTTAACCCTTTTTAAAGCTGTCTTTAAAGCTTTTTAAAAAAAATGTTAACATTGTTTTGTTTATATAATAATAATAAATAAATTTTATTTCTAGGCCGCCTATCTGGCCACACAAGCGGCCACTCTAGGCGGCGTACAAGATAAAGTAAAATACAACATACAAACTACATAAAAACCCAAGAACTACAATATAAAACAAAACCGAACCCACCCATATCTAAAACCAATGGCACCCAAAAGAAAACAAAAACAAAACAAAAGACAAAACCCAGGCCACCCCAGCCAGCCTGCTTATGTATCCCTCCAAAGAGGGACAGGTGGTGGAAATTAGTCACAGCTGGCTGGGTACCTGAGACCTGGTCCTGCAGGAGGCCATCTGCCAGGCAGCAGTCCCACTGGGAAGGGTGGTGGAGGTGGTGTTCCAACAGCAGCAGCAACAGCAGGCTCTCCTTCCCTGGGTGGCAATGTTCTCCTTCTTCCTGCAGGTACTGGGTATATGTATTTTAAAGCCTGTTTTTATGTTTTATAGTGTTTTTAGTGCTTTTGTTTGCCGCTCTGGGCTCCTGCTCAGAGGAAGGGTGAAATATAAATCAAATAATAAAAAATAAATAAATGCATATATTAGTAAAATAACATGCAAAATTTATTATGGTGGGGAGATAGAAATAATAGAGAAAATATGCTTTGCAAAAATGTGTATATTAGCCAACACTGCATAGAAAATATGTACATTATGAGAAATTCACACTGAAATGTTGATAAATTTTCAGAAGAATCTTTTTAAAAAAAAAAAATCACATACTGATGTGGAAATGTAGAGAACGGAACTCAAGATTGGAAATATGAGAAAGTGAGAGAAACCAAAGTTGACAGATTCATCCATCCCTACAGAATTCAAGTGGTCCATATTGGTTTATAAGCTCTGCTTCTGATTTCAGAATAAAGCTTTCCTTGCTTTTGGTTATCGGCTACACCTCACCTAGATACAAGCATCCTTTGGCTGTTTCCATCCATTTTCTCATGCCTTATTTAATCCAACCTTTTAAATCTTTCTCCATTCATATTATAGATGCAAATCAGACTCAAATGTTTTCAATAACGCAGGAGGATAAATGTAAACTTAGCAAGAGAATCTTCCTTAAGATCAGTCATTCCTGCTGGTTTCAAAGGAGCTGATGTCCCTGTATGGAAGCAGCTGTAGTAATTAGACATGACAAGACATTTTCTACATACTGTTTTGTCTAATGAACTGTCAAAGGGCATAGTTTTCATGACTTTTAATTATCACACCACCCATAGTCAGAACATGTTCACATACCCCTACTGTTTGAGAACTAATCCATCTTTTCATCAAATATATGGCTATTAAAGCAGCAGGCTCCTGTCTGGACTTGTTCTTCTAAAAGTACAACATTAGAGAGAGAGAGAGAGAGAGAGAGAGAGAGAGAGAGAGAGAGAGAGTTTTGTTAAGAGGGTCTTTACTGAAGGAGACGTATTATTACCGTTATGAAAAGTTAGTTTGATCTTTAAATGGAATCTATGTAGGTCAATGAGTTTTCTTTTTTCCCTTTCAACTTCAGTGGGAATGACCTAGATGTTAACTCACTTGCAAATTTCAATAACAATTAGTAGACAATTTTAAGAAGTCTGAGGTGGAAAAACCTATAATGGAAGGTCAGTATATGCCAATATAAGCAAATGTATAATTATTTCCAGGTTTAAGCTTTGTGGTCTATATTGGCATGAGTGAAAGTGTTTGTATGTGTACACACACACACTATCAGAACTGGCAAGTCATATAAGGCCTTTTCCTGGTTAGAATCTGGCAGCCCTTGGCCCAATTCTACGCAACTTTTCTGAGAAGTAAGGCCTAGTGGGACTTAGTGTGCCTTAAGCAGTCCACTTAATATAGATCTTGCAAATAAGCAATAAAAAATTGGGTGATATCCTTACTGCCAATAGCTCAAAATTATTGGAGGAGAGAGATAATAATAGATTTCCTATTATTAAAATAAAAAAGAACAATGCAAAATATTGCCTATTACCATATAATAGGACAATAATAGGATAATAATTTATAGCCAAAGTCAGAAATGTGAAGGAATCGACTGTGGCTAAGTAGTATACATATAGTAACAGTCCCAAAGAAGGAAAGAGGATTCCTGCATAATAGTTTGAATGCTATTGTTTTTAGAAAGGGAGTGTTTTCCCCAACATTCCAGCTGGTTTTAAAAAGTCTAATGTGTCTTTCTCATGGATATGTAGTGTAAAGGGTTAAGATGTTCAGCTGTGGGAGACTCCCTTTAAAACCCTATTGGGCCACAGAACTCTCTTGTTGGTCTTGTGCAGCAGCGTCACTAGGCAGGTGCGGGGAGTGTGGACTGCACCGGGTGACACCATGAGAGGGGGGTGACACCCAGAGCCTCCCCTAGGCACCAGGAAGCGGGGCAGGCAGCTGAACGTTCCGAGTACGGCTCTGCCCCTCCTCCTGGTGCGGCGCTCCATTCACCTCTCTCTCTCTCTCTCCTCAGCTCGGATGCCACCTGGGTGGAGCGCTCACATCACTGCCGTGCTCTCGCTCCCTCCACCCCTCCCCTCTGCCTTTGCAGTTCCCCTTCTGTAGCATTCACTGAGTGACTGACCTTCCCAGACCAGTCACAAATCGATGTGGGTCGTGCTAGAGCAGAGATTGGCCGAGGCATGCAGGCAGTGGGTGGGGTCGCAAGCTGCTGTCTTGGACTTCAGCTTGGGGAGGGGCAAACCCTGGGAACCACCCGGCCTGGGGCCTAGGGTGCAAAATTGGCATGGGCCTTTGAGGCAGGTCGCAGCCTGGAGGGAGTTTGCCTATGCACAAAGTTTGGGAACTGCTTAGCGACAACTACAGGCCTCGTGGGCTGAGCCGATCTGGAGCAAGCCAGCAAACGGATGCAAACTGGGGTGTGTGTGTGTGTGGATGTGAATATCTTTGCCCCCCCAAAATATGGGGGCAGCTGGTTTATCAAACTCTCCCTTTTACCTGCATGATGCAAAAAGGAATCTCCCTACCGCCCCCCCCGCCGCCTACTCGCACCAGACCCGGTTCTGTGGCTGCCCTAATATGTCAGATTTCAAGGCTGGCTGTTTATTTCTCGCCGTTCCTACGCGCTCATACCCTCAAGGCCTCTCCTTTTTTCCTTCTTTTGAGGCCAGGCCAGGTCAGTTCCTGGGTTCCTTTTCTTCCTGTGAGCTCAGGGTTCAAGAGTTAGGTTGCTGTAAAGTGGTATGCGATTGATTTCATTTTTTTTCCTTTTCAAAATGGGTCTCTTGGGAATTTGCCTGTAAAGGGGGAAACGGGGGGAGGACGGAGCGGGAAGAATTGCTGCGTTAACCAGCCGTGAGGTGTTGTTGTTGTAGCTTTTAAAAAACCTGGGTAAAACTCAGATCAGGATAATGGAAGGAAAGAGGCAGCTGTGAAAGATGCTGAGATCCAGGGCTCCACATGTTTAAAACTTACCCTCTCCTGGGGGGGGGAAGGCTTTCTTGTTTTCCTTTGATTTCCATGTCTGTGATGTTGAGAAGGTCATACAGGAATGGAAGGGGAGGGGAGGTACAATGTTGCAGCACAGGATCCACATGGGACTACATTTGAAAGCATGATATCCACACATCTCAATTTGTTATTCCTATTTCATATTGCCTCTGCTTTAAAACAGCTAACAGAATAATTTCTGGTTGCCTGAATGGGGCGTCATTATAAGCTCTGTATGGAATGTAAGGGATACCCTATTGTATGTCAGAATATCCAAGTTTCATAAGGTTTTGTATTGTTGACTCCCAAATATTTTGTTTAAAATATCCTTGCTCATGGAATTTTGTCTGAATTTGTGGTTTATCCTATTGGGCTGGTGCCACACTCCCCTTAGTTCCTGAGGCCAGTGTTGTTGTTGTTTTAAAAAAATCCTCTGTGTTCAACAAAACATCTTAGTGACACAGCCACAAACGTTTATCTAATCCACTGTTTGGGAATAATTGCTCTACAGAAATGGAGGCTGCACTTTTAGAAGATCCCTTGATTGTGATGTTTTGATTTGTCAGCATCAAGAATCCTATGATGAGATAGTGGTACTTTGGGTTGAAATCAGAGCTTGGAAAAGTTACTTTTTTAAACTACAACTCCCATCAGCCCCAGCCAGCATGGCCACTGGATTGGGCTGATGGGAGTTGTAGTTCAAAAAAAGTAACTTTTCCAAGATCTGGTTGAAATGGCAGTAATATTCTAGGGCAGCCTTTCCCAACCTTTGGATCCTTAGACGTTGTTAGACTACAAGTCCCATCAGCTCAAGCCAGCAAGGCCAATGGTCAAGAATAATGGGAACTGTAGTCTGACAAACATCTGGGGATCCAAAAGTTGGGAAAGGCTGTTCTTGGGGGTTGCTTTGGACTTTGAGAGTTAACCTCAGCTGCAATATTGTTTCATTCAGTGGTTTTGGTCAGCAGGCTGATGAGAGCTGGAGTTCAACAACTTCATTCCCCCATCCCTGGTTTAGGATCAAAAATTACTAACTGTAAGTGTGATAGAAGCTTATAATAGTATGAATGGGCAGAGAGAGAGAGAGAGAGAAGAAGAATGTATTGGCTTCTAAATACAATGAAATGATAGAATTTCACTATCGGAAGACACCACTAACTTAGATGGCTCTTAAGGATTAGAGAAATTATTGGGAGATAAGACTTCTCAATGGCTATTAGGTATCATAGCTAAATGGATCCCCCATGTTCAGAGATAGTATACCTCTGAATACCAGGTGGTTGGTAGGACAAACAAGAGAGGGCTGTAGCCTTCATGCTCTGGTTGTAACCTTCAGAGGAGACTAGAAACATTGTTAGATCAGGTGGACCCTCCCATGATCCAGCAAGGCAAGTCTTAGAATTATGCTTCCCCACCCCCACAATTTTTGGTTCTATAGATGAGGAAAGAGAACCTCACTTTGGATTCACAGCATGCTTCATGACTATGCTTTGTCCTGGTATACAGAATCACTTTTTTTATTTGCTGATTAAGGTCAGTAAATTAATGTCAAGTCTTGCTGATATCAAAACTGCTGTGTTTCTCTTGACTCGTGTTCTCTTTCTCACAAGAGACTTTTATGCTTAGAGTTGTATATAAGTAATTGCTGGATTTCATAGTTTCATATATGGGGGAATCAGTTATCATTTGTTCCTTTGTCCCAGTAGCCCTAAATGAAACCTAAGATCTCAGTGTATCTACCAATACAGGCTGTAATCCTTTATGTACTTACTTGTGAGGAAGCCCCATTGAACCCAGTAAGATTCCGGAGTAAACGTGGATAAGATTGCACTGTTAGGTCTGCTGTCTTATCTGGACCCTCATTTTACAACAGTGCAGTTCTATGAATGTCTACTAAGTTCACTGGGATTTACTCCTAGGTAAGTGTATGCGATTGCAGCCTTAATGCAGACGTAGCAGCTTCAAGCCAGCTTTCTCTCTTGCATCTCATCATTCCTTGGCTTTTGTTTAATATTCAGCCTGATGAAAAGTTTAGTGGCCTAAAGCTAGGCTTAGTCCCTTGATTGGACTGTAGCCCTAAGGCAATGTTTTTCTTCCCTTCCCATTTTCACTAAAAGAAGCCCTAATCAGGTGGCTGTAGCTTACACAATTCCCATTACACAAGAGGAAAAGCAGGACCACATTTGCTGGCTCTGTCCTTCTGATGCCTACCAATCACTTGGCCATAGCACTCTCCACCTCACCCTCCTGATCATGCAGAGTTCTGAATTATGCAGGGAGCATCCAAGTGTAGATCGGGCTGCCATCTTCAGATCTTCACCCCAACATGGGTGGGGAGGAGGACCGACATAGGATATGATGTGTGGGCAGAGACAGCAAGTGCAGCTTATATTCATATTCTATAGTGTTCTAGATTGTGCTAATTGGAAACTGGATTCTGCTCAAACAATTTAGACAATTGATAGACATGGGTGCAAGAAGGCACTTCCATTTTCTATTAGCTATAGTTTGCTGTGCTATCTGAACTGGACTACTGTGGTTAATCTTAAGTATGGTTAGTAACAACAATCTAGCTTCAAACCATAATTTGTGAGGCTGGTTTGTTCTCTCTAACTGTAGTTGAGATGAACCACAGTTTAAGGGTCAGCAGACATAATAAATGACTGTTAATCTAAAACTGAAGTTTCCAATCTCACATAGGGTGTGGTTTTGTGTTTTTTGAAGAAGAATACTAACGTTCCTCAATATGTTACACAGGTGTGTATACATCTAGGGATAAGGCTAGTGAGATCCAGTGCAGTGTAATGTTTGGGGTGTTGGACTATGATCTGGGAGACCTGGGCTTGAATCTCCACTCAGCCATGAAAGTTACTGAGTGACCTTGGGCCAGTCACTGTCTCTCAACCTGATCTACCTCACAGGGTTGTTGCAAGAATAAAATGGGAAGGGGAGAACCATGTACATCACCTTGAGCTCCTTGGAAGAAAGTTGAGAGATAAATGTAAGAAAGAAAAAAGATAAGGCACATTCAAGACAGTATTAAGCACATTTACAATGCAATCCCAACCATGTCTACTCAGCAGGAAGTGGATAAATGGAGTTAGGATTACAGCCTTTGTTCCCTTGCATTCATTGGGAAAGTCACAGTGTAATTCCATACATGTCTACATAGAAATGAGCTCCATTGTGTTAAATGACATGTACTTCCAGATCAGGGTGTATAGGATTGCAGTGTTAAGTCTGGATGGCTTTAAAAAGAGGATTAGACAATTTCATGGAGAATGGGGCTATCTGTGGCTACTAGCGATGATGGTTATGTTTTATGCTCCCCTGTCACAGTCGGTATGCCTTGGTATACCAGTTGCTGAAAATCACAAATGTGGAGGCTGTTGTTGCACTCAGGTCCTGCTTGTAGGCTTCCCATAGGTGCCCACTGTGAGAACAGGATGCTGGCTTAGATGTGCCTTTGTCTGATCCAGCTGGGCTTTTCATATGTTTTTAAGTATGCTTACTTGCTCCCTGCTAATATGCACAATCTAGAGCTCTGCCTTCCATACCTGATTACTTATGGCAAGTAAGGACTGCTAGTTTATCATTTATAGATTGCTAGTTTATAGATATGGCCCTCCATGGCGCAGGAGTTCGATTCCAATGAAAGGAGGAAGTTGAATCTCTGGTAAAAGGGGTCGAGGTCCACTCAGCCTTCCATCCATCCGTGGTCGGTAAAATGAGTACCCGGCATATGCTGGGGGGTAAAGAAAGACCAGGGAAGGAACTGGCAATCCCACCCCATATATACGGTCTGCCTAGTAAACGTCGCACGACATCACCCTAAGAGTCGGAAACAACTCGCACTATAAGCGCGGGGACACCTTTACCTTTTAGTACCATATTACCTTAGGCTGTAGCCCTTGCTTTTCTCCTCTGTATAATATTGGTATGTTCTACTGTTTTACTGTTCTTATATTTTACACTGCTGGTCATTGATGGAACCCAATGTGCTTGTTAACATTAAAACTTGGGAACATTCATTGAGGCTAAGAAGGAAGCTTCAGGACAGGCAAAAGAAAGCACTTCTTCACATAGCACATAGTTAAACTATGAAATTTACTCCCATAAGAAGTACTAATGGCCATCAACTTAGATGTTTTTAACAGAGAATTAGACAACTTCATGGAGGATAAGGTTATCAATGGCTACTAGCCATGGCTACTAGCCATGATGGCTGTGCTCTACCTCTGCTGTTGGAGGCAGTATGTCTCTGAATGCCAGTCACTGGGTATCACAAGTGGGGAGATTGCTGTTGTGTTCAGGTCCTCTTTGCGGGCTTCCCCTAGACATCAGGTTGGCCACTTGTTGTACTAGATGGGACTGGCCTGATCCAGAAGGCTCTAATTATGTTCTTAAGGTGGTGTATAAGTGGTTCCTACCCACTTACACACTGACCAAACCCTAGGCCTACTTAGCTTCAGCAAGGTTGTGGCCGTTTAGACCACACCCTGGGATTATTGGTGTGGTCCTCTCATTCATCATTTGACAGAAATGCATGTGCTTCATGCATGCTTTATTTGTAAGTTGCTCTGAGCTTTTTAGAAAAGTGGCATACAAATATTTTAAAATAAAAATAATCTCATTTCAAAATAATTTCGTACAATAATAGTGTTAAGGATTCACACACCCCTCACTATAATGTAAAACATGAAGCAGCTGAAAAAGACAAAGAACACTATTAATGCAACAGTATTTCATTTTTTCTTATTAAATACTCCCCCTGGCCCCTGCATGAGAATAGCACATCATTATTTTTCCTAAATAAAGCAAACCCAGAATTCCTTCCAACAGTGATTGTAACAGATGTTATTGTAGCATTTTTCTGAATTTCCTCATTTTTCACATCTTGATAATTATAGTTAGAAAGCAGAATGTACAGAGGGTCCAGAGCAGCCTTCCCAACCGGTGTGCCTCCAGATGTTGTTGGACCACAACTCCCATCAGCCTCAGCCATTGGCAATGCTGGCTGAGGCTGATGGGAGTTGTGGTCCAACAACATCTGGAGGCACACTGGTTGGGAAAGGCTGGTCTAGAGCATTGTGACTCATCAACCAAACTCTAGAAACATGTTCATGGCAGAGCTGTAATGTGGATGAAGTGGCATGACTTGCTTCAGAAGCTCATTTCCTCTTCATCCACCAATTCCAATTCTATTTTTCTGACTTTACGCCCCAGCATGAAATGAACAGTTGAAAATAATTAAATTGCTGTTGCCTCTCTGTAAGCAGAAATTGTTGAAAGCACCCCGGGAATCCAGAACTTAACTTTGTTCCCTCCCCACATCATTTCTTATTATTGTCATCTGAACAGGGAAAAACAATAAATTTTCCTGGTAGATATTTGATTATCTATGCATGTCTGTGTATATAATTTTCATATACAACAACAAGAGCAAGTAACTTTGTTAGTTTGATGGATGTCCTCAAAATTCCCATACCAAATAAAAGTAATGTTCTTGTTTGTTTTGTTTCTTGGGAAACATGAATTGAATTTTCTCTAAAGTATTTTCTCAGGATGTAACTATCCTTTGAGGCAAATTGTATACTATAACTATCTTTAATATATATAAACCTTGCTACAAGAGATTACCTCTGAAGGGGAAGTGTTTTTTTCCTGATTACAAATGCTTAGGCGATACTTATGTTATGGAAAACAAATTCCCTACTCAAGAGGCGCTCTCTTATTATCACTTTAAGGTTGCAATCCTAAAAAGCAAAAGGGCAAGGGAGGAAGACAAAAGTCTGCAAAATGAGCTGAAATACAGACTTTAATAAGATCTATTAAATATGCAGAGATATCAAATTCCCAAAGTGTTTTGGTATACATCTCCTCCATGAGGAGCAAAGGAATATAACTTATGGCACTTCAGTGAGGCATGATGGCTCAAGCAATTTATATTCCTGTTGCTGTATCCTTCAGCAAGCACACTCAATGCTATTATAGCAATTCTCAGGGTTTTGTACAAAGCATCAGTTAGAGCTTTTACCACAGGAAATTCAGAATAAAAATATTCTAGTCAATTTTGTGTCCTATTGCAACACAAAGCTTCAGTCCCTCTCTACCACCAATTCTTCAGTCCCTCTCTACCACCAATATCTGGGCTTCATGAAATTAGCATTTTGTAAGGTTTGGAAACACACTGCTACTTGTAGGGCTGTTTAGTTTTTCTTTTTCTTTTTTAAACTTTTAGTGTATAAAGTTATACTTCTGACTGTCAAAGCCATTTAGGGATTTACGGGAAGGTTTGTAGCGCTGTGGCAGCGCATCTGCTTTGGATGGAGAAGGCCCCAGGTTCAATTTCTGGCATCTCCAGGTAGGGCTGAGAATGTCTCCTGCCTAAAATCCTGGAGAGTCATTACTAGTCAGTGTAGACAATACTGAGCTAGATGGACGAATAGTCTGACTCAGTATAAAACAGCTTCCCATGTTTCTATGAAGCATCATTTGTAAGCCTTCGTTCACCTAAACTTTTGCCCCAGTATTAATCCCTGCCAGGCTGGAATAATGTCCTTGTAACATTCACTTTGTAACCTATGACAATGTCATCTTTTAGATTTTATTGACAACACAGTGCATTTGATCTGAAAAGCAGATTAACATTATTAATATTATGATTATTCAAGCAAATATATACTCTTTAAAATATTCTGGTTCTGTTTTTTTAAAAAAATAAAAGGAGCTAAACAAATGAGAGATGAACGTAGCACAGTATCCTTTTGGAATGACTCTACATGTAGTTGCCAGCTTAATCTATTTCTTAGTGTCTTCCTGACAAGACAAAGTGGAAAACAAACTAAACAACAACTGAAAAGAAGCATTTACTAGTTTCATGAAACATCACAGCCAATGACTGTAAGGGATTTAGGCTTATGAATGTACACTATGTCAGCCTTCCCCAACCTCATGCCCTCCCGATGTGCAGGATTGCAACTTCCATATATTTATTTATTTAATTTGTATCCCGCCCTTCCTCCCAGCAGAAGCCCAGGGTGGCAAACAAAGCACTAAAACACTTTAAAACATCATAAAAACAAATTTTAAAGTACATTAAAACAAAACAGCATTAAAAACATTTTAAAAAACAACTTTAAAAAAGGGTTAAAACATTATTAAAAAACATATTAAACAATTCTGACACAGATGCAGGCTGGGATAGATCTCAACTTAAAAGGCTTGTTAAAAGAGGAAAGTCTTCAAAAGGCGCCGAAAAGATAGCAGAGATGGCACCTGCCTAATATTCAAAAGGAGGGAGTTCCACAGGGTAGGTGCTGCCACATTAAAGGTCCGTTTCCTATATTGTGCAGAATGAACCTGCTGATGAGATGGTATCTGCAGGAGGTCCTCACCTGCAGAGCACAGTGATCCACTGGGTACATAAGGGATAAGATGGTCTTTCAGGTATCCTGGTCCCAAGCTGTATAGGGCTTTGTACACCAAAACTAGAACCTTAAACTTGCATGCAGATGTAGAACATGCAGATACATACTCATAACTTGTTCATATTTACATTTCTCAATGATTTGTAAAAATGAATGGATAGAAATTCCATAGAAGAAGCTGAATCTGCCTTTAAAGTCACTTTCTCTTCTACTTCAGGTTAACTGTAAAATATTATTGAATTTTAAATATGGAGAAATATATATCCCATCACTCCGATATAGTAGGCTTTTTTTGTGTGCATGGGAACTCTTACAGGTATTTATTTATTTATTGAAGTATTTATAATCTGCACTTTCATAAACATGTATCAAGGTGATACACAGAGCTCTTTACAAGCAAGAGCTATTTCATAGATATCTCTCGTGGGGTCATTGAATGTACTGAAATAACTGAGGCAGCCTATGCACACATTAGCACAATGTATACATTTTTGTGCATATGGAGCTCCCTGTAGTGGCAACCAGGCCCGCTCTCAGCATGCTGCAACCTAAGCAATCAGGCAGAGCTATAGTGCCCTAGAAGAACTAGGGCCCATTGTTGAGATCTACCATGAATCCCTCTTTAAACAATTTTTTCCAGAGCTCCAATAGCATGAGTTGAGAGCCATTTTAATTTCTCAAATGCTTCCATGTAATGTTGCTGTATGGCACTGTGGGGATTAAAAATGGCAGCGCCCAGGCACAGCTGCTTAAAGTGCTGCTGCTCACCGATGCGACTGCCAATGGGGAGACAAACTGATCAGAGGGCAATTTGTGAAGTGCTCCTTCAAACCTGGATCCCAAACTGGGGGCAACCATCTGCAACTGGCCAAGAGATCAGTGCATCAACATTCAGTGAAAAGGGAATTGAACGGGTCCTACTCTGTCCATAGGCAAGCGGCTTAAAAGTCTGAAGCCCGGAGGACAGTTACTCGATCTAGGGCCTTTTCTGTAGTGGCCCCTGAACTGTGGAACAGCCTCCCCGAAGAAGTACGCCTGGCGCCTACGCTTCGATCTTTTCGGCGCCAGGTTAAGACCTGGCTATGTTCCCAGGCATTTTAAGCGTTTATGTTATAATTTAATTTTTTTATTTTTTCTTTTTTTCTTTAGTTGCTGCTTGTGTTTATTGTTTGTTGTCTGAGTTTATTGTTGATATTTTGTATTTTAACCTTTTTGTACACCGCCCAGAGAGCCACTCGCTATGGGCGGTCTATAAATGAAACAAACAAACAAGCATCAACACAAATGTTTTCAAAGCTGCGCTCTATAGAACTGCTTTGCGCCTAAAAAATTCTTGGATTGAATAAATGTATATACAGAAGTCATCTTGTAAATTTCTTTCTAAATAACGAAAGATACTTCCCCCGCCCACCCCTACTCAAATACTAGCACACATAAATAAGTAACAGTATGAACGAACACTATATGATAACTGCTACACAGCAACAGACAGTGTGGTGGTAGTGGGCTGTGCTCCTCAGCTGACCTCTGTCTGGCTGAGTTGCTGCAGCACACCAGGATGGAGAGGGGGAGGAGAGTGGTGGCAAGGTCAGAACCAGATTGGGTCTGCACCACATCAGCTCTGCAGCCACCATGACCTTCCCCCTCTCCCTCCTTGCATGCTGCAATGACTCAGCTGGACCACACCATCCACAGTTGCTACTACAACATATTACTACCCTACCTTGATACCTAGTTCCAGTTACACTACAAAACAATATCCCTACATATCAGGAAGGCTTCTGTGTAAGAATTAACATACAGCCTATGGGAAGATCATCATGTTGGGCACTGACTAACATACCTATATTTTATGTGTGTAGCCGCAGTTTATCAGCAGGTGTAACAGGGATACTTCCAGGAAAAAAACTGTTTTGGGGGGGCATAAAGGGGTGGTAAAGACCATTATTAAGGGAACAAGGATTTTTTTATACACATTGAACACAAAAATACTGTGAGTAGTAGCAGGATTTGGGGGAGGGGGCAGGGGAGGGTTGCCTGCTACCCCCCCGAAATACATATATACAAATGACATATTTGTTTCTTACCTTTTTCTTAACCAAAAGTACTTCATTTTTGCAGACGTACTATGAAAGATTAGCATGATTCCAGAAGAAGAAGAAGAAAATAATTGCCTCATGAAGCTTTTGCTGTAAAGGTTTTAACTGACAGCATCTGCTGATGTACCATGCCATAGTAACTATGGATTAATCAAGTTCTTACATCTTTCATGCTTTTGAATGTTATGCCAAAAGGAATTAAGCTATTCCAAAGAATTGCAAATCTCCCACTAGTTTGTAATGGCATATTGTGGGTTTAATTTGTTTGAAACCAACCTCACTGCTGCTTTGTTTGTGTTAGGATGTGGGTCATTAAGCTGTGAACAGTAAGTATGCCAGCCTGGCAATGCCGCTTATAACATAAATAATCATATTACTTTCTCTAAAAATTTTACCTGACTGTATTTTTGCACCTGAACACCATTTCTCAGTCTTTCTGACATCCGTCACATATTTCTTTTTGTAAATCAAATTCCTAGATGTGTAAGAACTGAATGGCTTCTTAAAGAAAACAAACAAAAATATATAGAGAGACAAGGAGGGCTATGAACCCTTGCATGGAAGCTGCCAAAACTAAAGCCTTCCACGAAGGATTAAAGCGTGAATGTGACAGGTATTCATTTAAAGCCCTGACAGTATAAATGTCTTTTGCAAGCTTCTTCAGTGGACATACCTTCTTTTCTAGATATTAGAATGATGGCGGGGTGTGTGAGAGAGACAAAGGGAGATAGGGAGCGGGGATGCATATTTGATTTATCAATTTCCTTGCTGTCCTTGCAGCATACAAATCACAAAAAACATTCATTGTAGTGCAAGCTACACTGTCACTGCTTTGTAAAGGAAGGCAAAATAAGACTTAAAATAAAGTACAATAAAGGAAACGGTCAGACAGTGATTGAAATTACTGTTCTTTTTTATGAGTGTTGTACTGTTTACATGGTCAGAGCTGCTAACTCTTTATTATAGTTCAAAGCTGACACTAGAGCTTTCCTTAGGATAAAGTGGCAGTGTTATGTGTCTGTGCTTGCTTTCTTCCCTTCAGCAACTCATGTATCACTTTCTATGACTTTTCCACAGTGCAACAAGTTCTTAGGATTATTGCTTAGGAATTATTTCCGACTTTCTTTATTCATAAAGGGAACAATATTGAGTTTCCCCACAGGCTGTCCAGAGCAACTAAATTACCACCCACCAATCACAAGTACCATTTGATTTGCTATGTCACAATATGGTTGGCTTCTAAACTTTGCCTGTCAAACGTTATAACATAGGCTAAAATTATGCTTGGTCTCTCACAGTCCAATATTTACAAACATTCTTTTCAAATATTCCCTGCAAGTCCCTTGCTCTTTCCTTAGATTATTTCCTGAATGACTGTAATAAAATTTTATAAACTCTCCCAACTTACTCTTTCTATGGACTTTTCCAGGGAATAAAAGTTAACCACCCTCATTACCTCACGGTTGGGGTGCCAACAGGATTTCCTGGGCACAGTGGACTGTATGTAAATTGGGCTGCCTGCATTCCCACCCAACCCATCCCCTGGTAAGCTATTGGCAAGAACTGCTGCTTAGGTACACATATTACCAATATGAGCAGTTATTTTGAATCCCTGATAAAAACAGTAACAGATAAAAAAAAACTCAGTATGTGTAGCTTCACAACATTGGCAACTGAACCAACTCTCAGGCTAACCCTCCAACCAGGGTTGTTGCAAAGGTAAAAGCAGGGAGAGAGGAGCCAAGAGGAAAAGTGAGGTGCAAATATATCATATTCACAAACCATGCAGTGAGGGGGGGAAACATGCAAAAAGACAGCTCCACTCCAATTGCTTTAACTATAACATTCTACAGTCCTGATATTTTACAGCAGATAAATAAACTGCTCTGTTCAGCAGCCCAGGGAAATTTAAACTTGTATGACTCCATATATCTGGATACTATAACACATCATAATAGCATCATAAGCTGCATGTACACTTTTAATTTCTGTTAAATAAATAAAAAGTATATACTATTTTATACAAATAATTAAATAAAACCCTTCATGTGCACTTTTATCATCATAATCACTGAAATTGTTTACTGTGCATGCCTACCAAGATCCTACTGTGCTGTGTGTGCATCTTTGATATTATGTTCTGCACTTCATGCTAGATGTGCACACAGAGAGAAATCAGTGGGTGGGTAGGCTGTACGTGTGCTGCTGCCGAAAGCTCATGTGATGTGCATACACACACACCGTTAACCAATATAAGGGGGAGGAAGGAAAAGGCAGCTCTTTTTGGGACTTGCAAAGGTTTCTAGCTATTGCCTGGTGTGCAACAAATCCCTTGTCAATCATGGCTTTGATTTCACTCATTGGCTAAAAACCTGAAAGGTTGGGGATCAGAGCAGCCTCCTAGCTCATTTCATAGAAGTTGCAGGGGGAGGAACTCACATTTTGGAGTATATCTTTTGATCCAGAGCACATAGAAACTTACTTTTTTTAAAAAAAGCTAAGAGTCTGGGGGCCCTGGGGCCCCCAGCCCTGGTGGAAATGGACTCTTTCTACTGCTGTCGGCAGTCCTGCTGATAACCAAGGGGACAGTGAGTTGGGGTAGTTCAGAAGCTTTGTGGGCACTAGGGGAAGACCACCACATTTGCAACCACTGAATTGGTCAGAATGAAATTAGCTTTTGCGGGAAGACGGGATGCTATGTTTGGCTACAGAGTTACTCAGAATCTTGTCTTCCACTGTGGCTATGAAAGCAGAAACAGAGGAGATTGTGGTGGCAGTCATTTCTGGTTTCCACTGACGTTTTGAGAGTGGTTCAATAGAGGGCCATCTAGACATGATGGCACACTTTTTAAATTATGTAAATAGCAGCCGTGGGGAAGCCTGAGCAGATTTGGTACCAAAGCACCAGGGAGGGGAAGTTTAACGGTTTCTCTCCCTGCCATGATCAGGTCAGAAGCATCCCAAAACTTGAGACGTCACAGGGCGGGCCCTAGTGATGCCACAGGGTGGGCCTAGTGATGTCACTAAGCATGATACATTAAGTATCAACCACAGTTGCTAGGAGCATACCATTCAAACAAAAAAAATCTCTGATTGGAAATTAAGATAGAATTCTTAGCTAAAAGATGGTGTTCCCGGTCCAGCTGAAGTGACAAGGTCATTCCTTCTCACCAGTTTAGGGAGCCTGGGAAGGGAACATTTAATCTAGCCTACTTGCTTCTGGCAAGAAGGGTTTACGTATCCTCAGGCCAGGCCAATCACCAGAAGGCCATTGTAGGAAGAAAGAAGCCTAGTGTTGCAGAGATATTAGACAGGAACACTCAGGAGTACAGATGGATGCCCCTGAAGGCTGCAATTCTAAACATGCTTACTAAAGAACTAAGCCCAATAGAACTCAATAGGACTTACTTCTGAGTAGATATGGTTGCAGCCATGTTAAGGACAAGGAAGGGCATTCTAGGCAAGCAGTTGGCAACTGCCTGTTAGCATTGTGCTGCTGCTAATACAAGATTGGGGGTCTTTCACAAAGTTATCTCCAAAGTTATACTGCATGGCGGTGGTTCCTTTCCTACTTGACAGGTCGGCTCCAGAAGGTGGTGCTTTGGGAACGTTGCTCGGCACCCTGGACTCTCCAGTATGGGGTTCCGCAGGGGTCAGTTCTGTCCCCCATGCTGTTCAACATCTACATGAAACCATTGGGTGCAGTCAACTGGACCTTTGGAGTGTGTTGCCATCAGTATGCTGATGACACGCAGCTCTATTTCTCCTTTTCATCTTCTTCAGGTGAGGCTGTCAATGTGCTGATCCAGTGCCTGGCTGCTACAATGGACTGGATGAGGTCTAATAAACTGAGGCTCAATGCAGACAAGACTGAGATGCTGCTAGTGGGTGGTTCTTCTGACTGGATGGTGGATGTCCAACCTGTCCTGGTTGGGGTTGCACTCCCCCTGAAGGAGAAGGTTCATAGCTTGGGGGTTCTCCTAGAACCATCGCTGTCACTTGAGGCTCAGGTAGCCTCGATGGCACGGAGTGCCTTCTACCAACTTTGGTTGGTGGCCCAGCTATGCCCCTATCTGGGCAGGGATAATCTGGCTTCAGTTGTCCATGCTTTGGTAACCTCCAAGTTAGATTACTGCAATGCGCTCTACATGGGGCTGCCTTTGAAGACGGTTTGGAAGCTGGTTTTGGAAGGTGCTGGTTTTAACCTATAAAGCCTTAAATGGCTTGGAACCACAATACCTGATGGAACGCCTCTCCTGACACAAACCCACCCGTACACTACGCTCCATATCAAAAGCCCTCCTCTGGGTGCCTACTCCAAGGGAAGCTGGGAGCCTGGCAACAAGGGAGAGGGCCTTCTGACTGCTGGCCCCCAAATTATGGAATGATCTCTGTTATATTTTCAGTGCCAGGTCAAGACTTTCCTCTTCTCGCAGGCATTTTAGTATGTGTTTTTAAATTGCTTTTTTTAAAAAATGTGTTTTTAAATTTGTATATTTGTTTTTAATGTTTTTAATTGTTGTGAACCGGCCAGAGAGCTTTGGCTTTGGGGCGGTATACAAATGCAATAAATAAATAAATAATCCATAGGCCACTGCAACTTTATGTGTTGGCTACTGTTCTATCAGTCTCTGTTCAAAGAAATCGAACAATCACAATTATGTAATTACCTCTAGTATTAATGTAAAGGTTAAAAGGTGAGGAGAGAGAAATAAAACCAATAGCATCATGTTAGAAACAAATATTTTTTTATTAACAAACACTGTCTTTTAGAGAACAAAGGCAGGTTACATCACCAATCCAACTGCTAATCATAATCCAATTGCTAGACCCAACTAGAGTAGAGACCCACTGAAACAATGGAATTTACATAGTGTCAATTTACCAAGTTCCCATTGATTCAATGGGTCTACTCTAGTTGGGACTAGCAACTGGATTTAGGCATTTATCTCTCTTACAAAAGAGAAGTGGAATGGAAACGGAAAAATTAAAGAAAAAAGCACCTTTTTGTTTTTTCTTCACCTCACCCTTAGAGGCACAGACGACCACAACATTGATGGGATTCTGTTGCAAGGTCAAGACCTATTTGTTTTCTTGTGCTTTTGGAAGCCATGCTTAGATTGTCATTAGCTACTAGTCTCTATTTGTATTGTTGTTACTTCTGTTTTCTTGCTGATGTTTTAATTGCATTTTAAGTATTTGATTATGGATTTGCTTGCTGTATGGAAACTGCCTTGGGGTCATCTCTGACAGAAAGCACTATATAAAAATCCTAAATAAGTAAATAAATACTGTGAAAACTTTCTTCACCCATGTGGATGCACAATCACATGATGTGTAGTGCTACATGTTATGGTAGTGTTACAGAAAAGCCAAAACAAAGAGCCCATCTCCATCTTCTTTCTTCATGTGAGAATGACAACATTAAGGGCAGTGTCACTTGGTTCATTGTTGAGGACCTTTAGCTGATACATTAATGAGAAATAATAACTTCCCTAATCCAAGATATTTGACAGCTTGTTAAGATTATTATTCTCTAATAAGGAGATGCATTTTGTACATGTTCGAATGCACTACTCTTTACTTTTTATGTTCCACATCTGAAGCCATGGCATTCAGAACAAGTTGTGGCTGAACCCTGCCTGTAAAAATGAAGCCCTGAAAAAAAGGGGGGAGTTGGGACTGGGGCACAATGGGGGTCTCTGCCTCTCACACAAGCTGAAGAGTTCAGCAAATCAATGGAAGTGACACACAGCTGTTGCCGGTGGCTAGGGCATGAGGGAAAGGCTTTCCCCACCTTTCCATTTTGAGGCAAAGGCTCCCTCACGTGAGGTGCAGCTGTTGGCTGGCCGGTATGGAGGCAGGGTGGCAAACAAGGCTAGTCTAACCCCATGACCGTGCTTGGAGGACAGTGGAGGAAAGAGAGAGAAAAGCAGAGAGAAAGAAAGAGCCTTTCCTCTTGCTGCAATTACGAGGTGAGGGAGGCGTATTGTGGTTGTGGGAGGCGACATGCAGCAGAACCTAGGAATCTATCCAGCCCAGCTGCTGGCTACTCCTCTACAGAAAGAGATACTGCCATGCCCACTAACTTCACAGTGGTGCTGGTGGAGGTGCCTGCCAGCAGCGATGAGGGCCCAGGCACCCCAGGGCAGCCGCTGCCACAGCAGCATATGGAAGAGCTGGCATGTGTGGCTTGGCGGGAGTAAAAAAACCAGAGATCCAGGAACAATGGGAGTGATTTGACCAGAGATCCGGAGAGCACCTCCCAAAGCAGGAGTCTCTGGTGGGAAGCTGGAGGTCTGGTAACCCTACTCAGTACCCTTAACAATGTGGATGCAGCCTGGCTTAAATTCATGCACTCTAACCAAAGTGGTTTATGGATTAGATTGAAATCAATTTAACAAGGAAAAGAAAAGAAACCTTTGTGGGGCAAATAGAGTTTTTATTTTGCAAGGTCTATTTTCTTTCCTTTCATTACTATTAAATAATTTGAGATGAAAATTAGGAAAAAAATTGCTTTCTTTATTAGCATATTACTGAAAAGGAGCTTTGTTTCATAAATTCTGTAAGTATGCATAATAAGCCTTTTTATAGTTCTTCACATCTCCTTTTTTTACCTCTTGTTCGATGTAACATTTTATGTGATATTCACGTCCTCGTAGGCCATACTGATTTCCCTAAGTAACACACATATGAGTGTGTGTTGTGAGATTAGTTTTGCTTTAAAATTATGTTAGTGGAAATTTAATATCATCAGGGGGATGTCTTGTTGTTGAATGCTGCTCATTTATGTACAAATTTATCACTCTGAAATAGACCTCAGCATATAAATCTTAAACAGCTGCAGCTCTAACTTCTCCAAAATGTATGAGAGTCCCCTAATAGTCAGGTATCCACAGGAGATCACACAGGAATGGTCATGATCAGATTCATTCTCCTGATCTTGGACTCTGTGCCATTCTAATAAGTACATGGGCAATTGTTACACTATAGCTTAAATCATAGGTAGGAATGGGTAGCTGGACTCCAACTCCCATGCGTCCCAGGCAGCAGGTATGATGGGAGTTGTAGTCCAGCAACATCTGGAGACCCGCAGGCTTCACACCCCTTGCTTAAATCTACAGGTTTTAAAATGTGAAGCAGAACTCTGTGGGCTGGCAGCTTCCCAAGAGAAGCATCATCCCAGCCTCTCTCACTTTATGGGCTCATCTACACAGGGTTGTTCTGTGTGGGTCTGGTGCTACTTGCCTCCCTTTTTACTTTGCATGGTTCACATGACGTTACTGGCAAACAGAAGCTATCACACAGTTTCCCCCCCCCCCCGTAATCCGTACTAACCCAAACCTGTATTTGCTACTTTTTAAGAAATGAAAGCATTTATATCAGGGATGGGGGTCTTGTGGTCTCCAAACATTGTTGGACTGCAGCCCACATATGTCCCAGACAGCATGGCCAATGGTAAGGAATGATGGGTAGTTCAACAGCTTCTGGAGGGCAAGAGTTTCCCCATCCTTGATTTATATTTAAAAACAAACCCATTTACCTGTCAGCTTATTTCTCATACTGCATCAAGGGGAAACTTGGATCAATTTTGTTTTTATTTTAAATCCCAGAGTACCATAATTTAAGATTGTTTTTCTTACCTGTCTAATCACCCTGTAAACTTACAGAGAGGAAACAGCCTAATAAATTCACAGCATTTACATACCAGTAATTGTAGAAACAGTTCCAGATAAGATTGTCTTACCCCTTATATACCAGGTCCATCACTGCACTCTGCAGGTGAGGGCCTCCAGCAGATATCATCTTATCAAGAGGTCCGTTCCACACAACATAGGAAATGGACCTTTAAATATTAGACTGGCGCCATCTCTGTTAATCTTTTGGCCCTACTGAAGACCTCTTTCAACAAGCCTTTTAAGTAGACCTCTTACCCCAGTCTGAGTCTGTGTTGGAATTGCTTTTTAAGGTGTTTTTAAAGTTTTTTTTAAAAAAGGTATTTTTAAATATTTTTTAATATGTTTTAAAAGATGTTTTAATATACTCTAAAGTCTGTTTTTAAAGATGTTTTACAGTGTTTTTAGTGTTTTTGTTTGCTGCCCTGGGCTCCTACTGGGAGGAAGGGTGGGATCTAAATTTAATCAATAATAATGATAATAATAAAAAACACCCAGAAACAGCCGGTGATAGTTCATCATCAGAGCTACCTAAGGAGGAGGAAGGACTCAAACTAAAAGCTGAATAAAAATAATCACCCCAAATTTGTGTTTCTGTTCGCAGCCAATTAATGTAGAAGTGTTTGGACAACTTTTCATGAAGGAAGGATTAGTCAAAAATTGGGGGGGGGAGCTTACTGATTATAGGAGGCACCACTGGTGGTCTCCATTTTAAACAACCTTTTTCTCACCTCTGCAAGTTTTGGATGGTGCTCCTCCTTGCTGTTGCAGCCAACATGTTGATATCTCCCACATACAATACCCTCTCAGAAGGATTCAGTGTCATGACATAGTATTAGTTCAAGGGCAATGAGAGGAAAACATAGCAATCACCCATGGGGGGCATCATCCCTCTTTCATAATGTTCCCTGAGGGCCATCAAGAAGAGCTCTACTATTGCTTATGGTGGCAGAATTGGGGGGGCAGTGGTAGAGGAGTATGGTTAAAGAAAAGAAACCAATGCTGTTATCTAACTTATTTTAGAGCTTCTTGGATGTGCCTAACCTTCTGTCTGTTTTCTGTGTTCAAACTGTTCTTGGTTGCATATTGGCTCTGAATCTTCCTGGGCTGTATACTTGTTTACTGCCTGCTTGCCCTTAGCCTTTCTGATCCTGCCTGGGCTACCACTTTGGCCCTTGGATCCAGCTACCCAAATCCCAGTTGACACCTCAATTTATTTATACCTACACACTCTTCCTAGGAGACATTGCTTTGTTGGACGGGGCTCCCTAATGGCTTGAAATGTCCTCTAAGAACATCATCCTAGCTCAGTTTCTCTAAAACTTAGTTTCTCTAAAAGGCCAAATAATCGATCTCTATTTTTTTTCTAGCAACTTTGGCGTTGTGATCTTTGTTTTCTTGTTGTATTTATGTTGCTTTTGTTTTCTTATTGTATTTATGTTACGCTTTATTTTGTACTGAAAACGTTTTCATCCTCGTCTATTGTAAGCTGCCCAGAAAACCTTTATGCTATGGGGTGGCATACATGTCACGTTAATAAATACATAAAAATAGATAAAAGATGGGCATTTTCACCTTCACCTGCAGTTCATGTCAGCTCTTGGTACTCAGAGATGCAACAGTTTGACAAAAAGATGGGCCAGCTGTAACATTTTAAGTTATTTTTATTGCACTTCTCTCTAGTAATTCTAGAAATTGATATCCTTCATCTGAGCAACATGGGTCATTTGGTCAGGTCACTGCCTGTGATATATTAAACGAGTATTTTTTCAAGTAACCTGCTTAACAAGGTTAACTGAAATGTGAAAGGGAACACTGGACACATGGCATTTATTATTCTGTATAGAAATCAAGACTTTCTGGCTGAAGGACACCTCCTGTACATAAACACACCGAAATGCTATTTTGACTAGAAGTTGGCATTTCAGTCCTGCAAGACAATCAACACTCTTGAGAGATTAAACAGTTTCCTTCTGTGTTACAACTGATTCATCTGGAAAAGTGCCAATGTGAAAAACAGATTATATATTCACTGTAGTAATTGAATTGTCAGTATGCCATCAGTCATAGTTACATTGCCGAATCATAGTGTCCAGCTCTATTGTGGGCACATTTTTGTTAAAGATTAACTGCATTATAGATGGCTTTCTGGGCAATAAAACAATTAAGCATTCTCACTTATCATTTTATGTCATAAGGTAACCATGTGTTCTATAGTGCTTCTATGGCAGAGATGGAGGAATGGCGGCTCTCCAAAAGTTGTTCAACTCCCATCAGCCCCAGCCATTGCAATCTGGTAATACCTCAGGGACCTCAGGTTGGCCACCCCTGCCCTAAAGGATGTAGGAATAATTAGTTTTGGAAGCAAAAGTAGATTCCAGAGCTGGAAACCCTTTTCCTGTTTCAGATCTTCATCACTGTAGTTTCTTTTTAAAAAAGAGTTTCAGTCCAGAAGCTTCAAGTGCAAATATCTACACTTTTTGCTGGGAATTATTTGTCATTCGGTTTTTTAAACATTCCTCTAGAGCAGGTGTGGGGGACCTTTGGTCCTCCAGATTTTACTGAATTACAACTCCAATTAGCTGCAGCAAGCATGGCCAATGGCCACGTATGATGGGAGTTGTAGCTCAGTGTATTGCCTCAAGGCTGATGGGCTTCCAGATTCCAGAGATACCAGGGAGATGAATAGGCTAGACCCTAGCAGATTTACTTAAAAGGAGAAGTTTATTGAGTAACTTTAAGCATACACGCATACCCAATATGAGTGGAACAAACTTGCATGGTTTTGCACAAACTGCTGCCACAGTCTGAACACTGAACTGGGTAACAGAGAGCATTTTTATAGGATATATGTTTACAAGCACAATGATGGCAACTAATTACTACAAAGGATTAAGTCACCACTTTCCCAACATAGCCCTCCGGTGATGGGGCTCTTTCCCAGGATAACAATGGCTGATAGCAAAGCCACTAATTGCCTGGTGGGGCATTAACTGCTCCAAGGTCTACACTATCTGGTTAACAAGGCACCTTCCCAGCAACCCCCAGCACTCTTGGCAGCACATCAGACTGAATGCCTGTTAGGACCCCAGATTAGACCCCCAGGTGGCTCTGAGTCATATTGGCCTTCCTTGACCCATCCCCTGCATGCTTAGATGCTGAATGCTAAACTCTAAAGATAACTAAGGCTGGGGGGAATACAAGCCCCCTTGCCTACAGGCAGCTATTCTGCTGGTTAAGATACTGAGCTTGCCCACGGGCTGGTACACTCAGCAACATCTGGAAGGCCAAAGGTTTCCCACACCTGCTCTAGAGGACCTGCAGGCATAGAAGTGACATAAAGTCATCATCTAGCAGAAGCCATATTTCCCATAAGGATATTCTTTCTGGACTGTTTGAACACTTGCTTGAATAGTATGCCCTGTAGCTGCTGCAGGCCTGCAGTATGAATACACTCTTGCAGTATGCATTTATTGCACTGTAAACTATTCTATAGCATACATGTAGTACATAAACCAGTATGTTATTTTATAAAGCTGAGGGTGGCTGATTTTACAATCAAGCAATTATAACAGCTCCAACAGTCTCATTCATACACTTTTTCTGTTTGCACATCTTATGAAGGAGCTATGTGAGTTTCCTTTTTTTAGAGGTCCAAAAAGAAGACTGATCACACATGAGCTCTTACCACAATGACAATAATGTTCACTGTGTGTGGGTATGCATGCATGTGTCTATGTGCACACACACAGGGAAAGGAGGCAGCAGACTCAAAAGAAGGCTTGATACCAATAGCCATTGTTACTGAATACCTTTCAGAGTATAGTTTTCTGGTAATCAAGAACCAAATAAAATGCTTACAACTATCATCCCACTGCTAGATTTCTAAGACATCTATGGAAGTTACCCCAACATATTATTTGACCCATTAAAATATACAGTTTTGATTACTGTTTGTTCTTTCTTTTAGATCATCATGACTAATGTGCATTCTGAAAAAGGCTATTAAACTAGCTCCCAATATTTTCCCCCTGTTTAGTGACTCCAGTTCAGACAGATTACATTATAACAAGTTGCAATTAATTATACAGGCACGAGAGTGACTGTATACTATAGCCAGGGGGATTTTTCACATTCCGCAATGTTAAATTGAAAATACTCCCCATGCCATTCTGATGCTTCCCATAAGCTCATTTATTATTTATTTATTTAGTCTATTTATATACCGCTTATATTTAAATAAAATTCTAAGAGGTGTACAAGTCCAAACATCTTAAAACAACAACTACAAAAACAATAAAATACAGTTAACTGAACAAAACATCCTCTTTAGTATCAATGTAATATAAACATTGCATATAAAACTAAGTACAAGAAATACAAGAAAAAACATACTATACATAATAGACTAAACAGAATATTCCCTACGTTTCAAGGAAAAACAAACATGTTAAAACAAGCTTATTTTAAAACATAATAAATTAAACAAATCAGATTTCTTAATCACAGTATAATAAAAAACAAAACAATTAAAACAGCCGACCCCCATTATATCAGAATTTTGTCTTACTACCATTAGGAAAAGAAAAAAAACCATTTAATGTACTCAAACACACCCTTACAAAATCAGCACATTCATATTTAAACATATCAACATTCTAAATCAACACACTCACACTTACCTCAAATCACACTCTGCAAGCACTCATATAATTCAACCACACATCCTAAAAACATCATACTCACATGTACACCCATGACAACCACCCTCAGATCTACATACAGCCAAATAATGCACAGACGTATTCTAAATACAACATTCATACCAAACTCTCATACCAAACATTCTCATTTCAAGTCCCAGCTTACATATGGTCCCAGGCTATGGTCTGAAGGCATATAAGGCCAACACCCTGCTGAAGCTAAGCAGGGTCAGGTCTGGTCAGTGCCTGGATGGGTGACCACCTGGGAACCATTTGTAAGCCGCCTTGGGTTTCATGAACAAAGCCAGGCGGGTATAAATGTAATAAATAAAATAATAAATAAATAAAACAAAACCTTACAAAACTTATGCTTAACAACCCTATCAATTCTCATGGCGATACACAAAACAGTCAGAGAGAACAGAGAGTTCAAAATCTAAAAAGAAAGAAAAAAAACCCAGATCCCTTGTGGACTTTTTTCTGTCAGAGTCCTCAAAATTTGTAGAAATTCATTAAAAATCAGCCATGTTCACAGAGTACCTCTAATCCTATTACTGACTTTGCCCCATACTCTGACCTTCATCTTCTGCAGTTTAAAAGTTAAAAACATATCTGGCTGATTTTTAATTAATTTAAGAAATTTTGCATTGAACTGGATGATAGTGTCGGGCATGCTCAGTAAGAACCAACTGTCAGTGTTCTAAAAGCCAGATTCTCAGCTGCTGCACTTGCCTAATCAGGGGACCACACCCACACCAGACTTTGGTTTCACTTGAGACAGTCATGGCTTCTCTCAGAGAATCCTGGGAAGTGTAGTTTGTGAAGGGTGCTGAGAGGAAACTCCTATTTCACTGACAGAGCTCCAGTGGCCAGACTGGTTTTACAGTCAGCTGCTCTGATTGAAGGTCTGTGAGGGGGAAAAGGGTGTCTCCTAGCAACTCTCAGCACCCTTCACTAACTATACTTCCCAGGACTCTTTGAGAGAAACCATGACTGTCCAAAGTGAAATAAAGGTCTGGTGTGGATATGGCCAGGGGAGCTTCAGTTTAAATTGGGGTGGGAGGCTACATGTGCCTGATGCAGAATAAAAAGGTGGTGGAAACCCTGAAAAGCAATGATACTGTTCACAATGTTTTCCTTTTGGAAAGGAAAGGGGCTTCCCCTCTGCTCAGTGCCCACCCATTCTCATCCCCTCTCCCTCCTCCTACCCTCCCTGCCCCTCCCCTTGGTCAATGTTGGACCACGACCTGGGAGACGAGGGTTTATTTATTTATTTATTTATTTATTTCATTTTTAAACCGCCCATAGATCCCCACACAGCCATGAAGCTCACTGGGTGACCTTGGTCCAGTCACTGCCTCTCACCCTCAGAGGACGGCAATGGTAAAATCACATCTGAATACCGTTTACCATGAAAACCCTATTCATAGTGTTGCCATAAGTCGGGATCGACTTGAAGGCAGTCCGTTTCCATTTTCAAACATGATTGCACAGAAATAAATCCCATTGAACTCAAAAAGTATGCAACTGATCAAACCCACCCTCCCTCCCTCTTGCCCCTTCCTTTGCCCCTCCCTCCCCATCCCCTTCAAATCCCCTCCTTCCCCTTCCCCTTCCTCTACTCCCCTTCCTCCTCCCCATGGTCAGTTTTACCTATCTTAAGCATAATTGCACGGGAGTAAATACCATTGAACTCTATAAGCATGCAAATGATCAAACCTCCCCTCCCCCTTTCTTTGCCCCCTCCAATATGCTCCTTCCCCTTCCCCCTTCCTCTCCTCCTCCCCCATGGTCAGTTTTACCTATCCTAAGCATGATTGCACAGGAGTAAATCCCACTGAACTCAATAAAAATGCAAATAATCAAACCTGTCCTCTTCCCCTCTCCCTCCTGCCTGCTCCCCTCCCCTCTACCCTTCCTCCCCTCCCTCCTCCTCCTCCTTCCCTCTCCATCCACTGTGGTCAGTTTCACCTATCCTAAGCATGATTGCAGGGGTGTAAATCTCACTGAACTCAATATTCATGCAAATGATCAATCCATTCTCCGCAAACTTGCACAGGATCCCATTTCTTACCTCCTGGATTAAAAAGCAAAGAATTTCACTAATAGGCAAAAAACCTTGTGGTTTAAGAACATACCTATAGCCCACCTATAGCAGCTATAGTGAATGCACCAGGAGAGCAGAAGACCTGACCTCCTCTCTGAGATATTGGACTGCCCAGTATTCATCATAGAAATCTGTACCAAATTTATTTTTATTAATTTCAAAGCCTTTTTATTGGTCAATGCCGTATGATGGTGAAGACAGCCTTTTGTGTTTCAAACTGGCGATTATGTTCTATTTCTGTTTCGGGTGCATTAACAGTTGAATCAGAAACTGCAGTCTGATGTAAAATTAGACTGATTACAATATGTTGCTACTCAAGCAATGAATCTAGCTATCCTTTATAGGATGAATAATGAGGGAAATAAAAGTTTCTAGATTAGATTCTCTGTAGAAACATTATTAACACAGGAAAAAAGCAAAGTAAGAAGAACACCAACAAACATACAAAAATATAATTCTCCATCTTTGGAGATGGCAGGTGTTGCCACCATTCACCATATGCTCAGAGGCACATGTTACCAAATTTTTCCAAACTACACAGCAAGTGGATTGGACTGTGAAAGACTAACCCAAATTGTGTTTGCATTTTGACAAATTTGTAGGGGAGTACAATATCTCAGAGTGGAGGTCAGGTCTTCTGCTCCCCTGGTGCATTCACTATAGCTGCCCAATTTCCCTGCTTTTTAAAGTTTGATAGAAATATCTGTGGGCTATAGGTACGTTCTTAAACCACAAGGTTTTTTGCCTATTAGTAAATAGGCTTTAATTCTTCAGTATCATTACCAGTAAACACAGAAGAACATGTACTTGTTTACCCAGCCTTCGCAGCTGGGCGTCTCCTTGGTACTGTTTTTTATTTGCTATTTTTTCTGTTGTTTTAAACTGTTTTTTTTAAAGCTGCCTTTACTGCATTTTGTACCTCACTTTGAGATCTATGTGCAAGGGAAATAATAATGATAATGGCAATAAAAATAGTCAGGGAGTTGCAAATTGCCACAGTTCTTTCTTTGATACATGCATACCACTTGTTTACAGATATGCTTGTTTCCTCCAAACAGTTTCAATTGAGTACAGTGTATATCAACTCTTGAAAGTTTCCTTCGACATTTTTATGTCCTGAATTTGCTCACCCATCTTGAGTATGGCAGGATAAAACTGAATGGTGCAAAGCAGCTTTTAGACCATTCATTATTTCCTTGCCAGATATTAATAGTACCTGGGAGCAGTTGTTAAAACACAAATATTGAGTTTTGTGAATAGGTGTTTGTGGTAAATCCTGAATTAATAAATGAACATTTGTGCATGCTTCTTGTTTCTGCCAAAAATCACAGCTGCCCCAAGCAAAAGTGGTTTGAGTACCAATGTTCTTTCCAGTGGAATGCTATTTTTAGCCTGGGGAGCAGCCTTTACTTTCTCCTCTACTTACAGAGATGGTCTACAGTTTACTGAGAAATCCAAGGCAAATCTGACTGACGCATCTATTTTTCTTTATGGACCATAATCATTTTCACTGTTGGTGAGGATGTGAGTGTGCACACAGTGTTAGGAGCAGTCAGCTTTGCCAACTTGGCAGACAGTGGTGGAGCTTGTATTAACTCTGAGAAGGATTAAAGAATATTTTGTTGGAGAAATTTCACACAGATGATATATGGGGGAGAGAGAGAAAAAAATACCCGCTGTTGATATCAAACCCTTCCAGGTCACTTTCCACAAGGTTTTTCCCCAATTATTAGACATAATATTTCCAAGCCAAGGAGCCTTCTATAAATGCTTTGTATGCTTAATGAAGTCAGAGCATCTGCTCTGCAGCTTCAGCAACACCTTCCCCTTTGGCAAACATTTGTTCCTCTCCCTCCTGCTGTTACAGGGCAGCTGCGACTCAGCCCACAAAGCAGAAAGAGCACCTCACAGGGAGTCTCTCTATTGCTTTCCGTGGGTTGCGCAGATTCAAGAAACCTGGCGGTGCTGGCCTTTCAATCCCAGCCACAGAGCGCTGCTTCAGTTTTTATTAAGCAGTGAACCAAAAAGAAAGAGATGCAAATAAAAGAAGAGGAATGCCCAGAGCCTCTTCTTGTCTCAAAGAATCCCCCCTCCCTGTCATGGCTGGCTCATAGACCAGGAGCTTCCAGAATCTGTTTTGGGATGGGGCTGCCTCACACTGTCATTTCTTCTTTTTTGTCTCTGCCTTGGCTTGTGGCCTCCATGAAAAGGTTAATCTCCAGTTCCCAGTTCCCCTTGCCTGGCATTTGCGAGTGAAGAGGCGAAATAAGACAAGGACACATCAGCTTGGGTTGAACAAGGGCCACTTTATTAAACTATACAAAAACACCTTTTAAAGTGACGTGCAGAGGGAAACCTAGGTGCGGAACTATCTATAAGCAAGCATCTTGCCATACAGCTCACGGGCGACCAGCCCCTGCTGGGGACAAGGGCAAGCCCCATCTGCTTGCCCCATCTGCTTACCCCTTCCGCCAGCCACACCCAGTAGGTGAGTAGGGGGGCCTTCTCAGGTCACCCCCCCCGCACAACCCTCGGGTGGATGAGTTAAGTTGGCCCCAAAAGCAGCCCATATCCTGCCCTCAAGCCGCAAAGCTCTGACAGACAGGCCTCTGGAACCGCCAATCACCTCCAAAGGTGCCTAAGGGGGCCACCGAGCTGTCCTTACCTATTTCCCTTTCCGCACCTTCCCGCCACAAAAAGGGGACAAATCTCTATTTAGTCCCCTTTTACCCACTGCCGAGAAGCACCTCTCGCAGACACCTCTGCAGGTCTGCCAAAAAGACATTACCTGCGTCAGACAGGTGAACGCCATCGGCCCTGTACAGTTCACCCATCCAATGATGAATGCAGGGTGTGAAATAGTCAACCCCCCCTGCCCCAGAATAGCCAACCGAATTTGTAGGTTGGCCTTCTTTCATGCTTGGTCCATCCCTATCAGGCTCCAGACACCACGCCAAACCCTTCGCGGGAGTATGTCTGACCAAAGCAGACATACCCAAGGCTGACGTTGCCTTATTAACTGCATGCCATGCATGTCTGCCAAACTGAGGGTCATGCCCTTCCATTGCCTCGCCAACTGCATGTCCGCACATGCCTGCCAAACTGAGGGCCATGCCCTTGGGCAGCCTGGCCTTAAATAGGAGACCTGGTATGTATTACGGAGACCTGGCTGGACGAGGCCTCAGCTCCCATTCTTGAGGCCATGTGTCCGCCAGGTTTCCGCTATGAGCAGCAACCGAGGGTGGGAAGGCGGGGAGGGGGAGTGGCAGTCATCTATCGGGAGTCCTTGATGTTCACCAGACCTCCGCTCCCAAGGACCAAGTTTGTTGATTGCATGTACTGGAGGTTGGACCCGAAGGGCAGTCTGGGGATCCTGCTTGTGTACCGCCCGCCCCGCTGCACGGCAGACTCCCTGACCGAGGTGCTGGAGGTGGTCTCGGATGTGCGAACGTTGACCCCAGAACTGTTAGTACTGGGGGATTTTAACGTACACGCTGAGACCACTCTCATTGGAGCCCCTCGGGATTTCCTGGAAACCATGGCTTCCTGGGAACTGCACCTTAGTAACACTGAGCCCACCCATGTAGCCGGTCATGCTCTCGACCTTGTATTTGTCCTGGGAGTGGTGGGGAGTGTTCTGAAGTTGGGGGCCATTTCTTTTACCCCCGTGTCATGGTCAGATCACTATCTGGTGAATTTTGACTTCTCGATGCCACACACCCTCCGCAGGGGTAAAGGACCTATTAGAATGGTCCGCCCCAGGCGCCTGATGGATCCGGATGGATTCCTAACTGCGCTGGGGGATTTGGAACCTGCTGAAGGTCGTCCGGTCGAAACCCTGGTGATGGAGTGGAACGAGGGAATCACCAGGGCATTAGACCGGGTGGCTCCGAAATGTCCTCTCCCCCTGAACAGAACTCAAACAGCACTGTGGTATACACCTCGGTTGCGAAGTCTGAGACAGGAGGTGAGATGACTAGAACGCCGGTGGCGGAAATCCCGCTCTGAAGATGCTCGAACACAGGTTAGAGCAGCAATAGCTGCCTACCAGGTGGCAATAAAGGCAACAAAGAAAGATTTCTTTGCTGCCTCTATTGCATCCGCAGAGTGCTGTCCCAGGAAGCTGTTCCAAGTGGTCCAAAGCCTGGTCGGTCCAGTCGCTCAGGAACCCTTGGAGCATTCAAAGGCTTCCTGTGACAAATTGGCAAGGCACTTTGCCGATAAAGTCGAACACCTGAAGAACTCGATTCCGTACGCTGTGGATGCAGTAGAGGATCCAGAGTTAACCAGTTGCAATCCGGTTCAGTGGGATCGGTTCCGGCCTCTTCCTTCTGAGGATGTGGACAAGGTACTTTCAATGGTGAAGCCTACCACCTGTCTGATTGATCCTTGCCCATCATGGTTCCTTATGAACTGCAAGGAGAAATTGGGCGAGAGGATCAGGGCGGTGGTAAATGCATCCTTGAAGGAGGGTATAATGCCACTGGCCCTCAAGGAGGCAATTATAAAACCCATTCTAAAAAAGTCCTCCTTGGATCCCCAAGTTTTGAACAACTTTTGCCCCATTTCGAATTTGCCATTTTTGGGCAAGATCATTGAGCGAGTGGTGGCTAACCAGTTGTCAGCACACTTGGATGAAACAGATTATTTAGATCCATACCAATCGGGTTTCAGGACTGGACATGGTACTGAAACAGCCTTGGTCGCTCTGGTAGATGATATGAGGAGGGCATTAGACAGGGGAGAATTCACCTTTCTTGTCCTCCTCGATCTCTCAGCGGCTTTTGATACCGTCGACCACGGTATCCTGTTAGATCGCCTGGGGGGATTAGGAATAGGAGGCACTGTTTTACAGTGGTTCCGTTCCTTTCTCTCTGACAGGCATCAACAGGTAGCATTGGGAGATGAGGTTTCAGACCCTTGGCCCCTCACTTGTGGAGTACCACAGGGTTCTATCCTCTCTCCCATGCTATTTAACATCTATGTAAAACCGCTGGGAGCTATCATCAGGGGTTTTGGGCTGCGGTGTCACCAATATGCTGATGACACGCAGCTCTATCTCTCCTTTAAATCTTCACCGGAGTTGGCTGTAGAGACCTTGTCCAAGTTCCTGGAATCCGTGAGTGGGTGGATGGGAAGAAACAGGCTGAAGCTCAATCCTGATAAGAACGAGGTGCTACTTGTGGGTGACAGGGGAAGGTTGGGTGTTGCTGACCTGAATCTTAATGGGGTAAAATTGCCCCTGAAGGATCAGGTCCGCAGCCTCGGGGTTGTTCTTGATTCCAAGCTGTCCATGGAGGCTCAGATTTCGGCAGTGAGCCGGGCAGCTTGGTATCAACTACACCTCATACGGAGGTTGCAACCCTACCTTCCTATTCATCAGCTCCCACTGGTGGTACATGCCCTGGTCACCTCTCGATTAGACTACTGCAATGCGCTCTACGTGGGGTTACCCTTGAAAATGGTCCGGAAACTACAACTGGTGCAGAATGCGGCGGCACGCCTGCTTACAAACAGCTGCCACCGTGATCACATCATGCCGGTGTTATTTCATCTACATTGGCTTCCAGTTGTTTTCCGGGCCCAATTCAAGGTGTTGGTCTTAACCTTTAAATCCCTATACGGACTCGGCCCAGTTTACCTGAAGGAGCACCTCCAGTACCACCAACTAAGCCGCCCGACCAGATCAGCCACACAGGGCCTTCTCTCCGTCCCACCAACGAAAACAGCTAGGTTGGTGGGGACTAGAGAGAGGGCATTCTCAGTGGCGGCCCCCACTCTCTGGAACTCCCTCCCGTTCGATCTTCGCCATGCCCCTTCCCTAGATACATTTCGCCGAGCCTTAAAAACATGGCTCTTTGGACAGGCCTTTGGGGTCCCCGGGGTGGGCTAATTTCTTTATATTGTTTTAAAATTGTTTATTGATGGCCCTGTACTGCCGCTTTTTAAAATGGTTATTGTTGACTGCATTGTATTTTATTATGTATTGTATTATTATGTATTGTTGAATTTAATGTTGTACGTCGCCTAGAGTGGTTTCGGCCAGATAGGCGACACAAAAATTAAATTTATTATTATTATTATTATTATAAATAGGCCCATGGCCCCGCCCCTCCCTGCTGCACGTCACGCACGCATAACGCTGCGATACACGATGTTGCCCTTAACGAAGATGGCTGCGGCAGCATCGCTCCCTCCTCGCAACTATGCCCCGCTTATCTATGCTGCGCAGGTAAACGGGGCTTCATTTCCTGGCATGCTCTCTGACCAGCAAGAATAAGAACATGCGGGGTCCTTTTACAGTGGAAGTAGGCATATGGGGAGCTGCCTTATACCGAGTCAGACCAATGGTCTATCTAGCTCAGTGTTGTCTACACTGGCTGGCAGCAGCTCTCCAGGATTTCAAACTGAGGTCTCTCCCAGCCCTACCTGGGGATACCAGTGACTGAACTTGGGACCTTCTGCATGGAAAGCAGATGCTTTACCACTGAGTTGGGGTCCTTCATTACAAAACATTCTTTTGCCCTCTGGGTATGCTAGCAGTTTCTCAGGCTCTCTCAGCTGGCTCCACCTCTTGGTATAAGTCTAAGCATGAGAGGCCAGATGCCCAAGATGGGGTGAATCAGTGGTTGTCCTCAGGAATAATGTATGCGGTTGCGGCAGTTGTTACTTTCCTTCTTTGTAAGTTCCAGAAAGTGGGAAATTGTCAGTAGCATGGAACGGTGCTTAGCAGCAGGGCCAGGGGCATCTTGCATTGACTGCTTCAGCAACCCGTCCCCAAGCTCATTCTTCTGTTCCCCAGCCTTCAACCAGGCTTGTCCTTTTCCCTTCCCCCAGTCTTGGGTCCCTGTGCACTCTACTGAGGCCACCTTCTTTTTCTGATTTTTATTTCCTCCTCCTATGCTTTCTCATTCCTTGTTTATTTGAAGACCAGATTAGTGGGCAGATGTAAAGGCAAATCTCTACTGAGTCCTTACCTTATGGACAGAAAAGTAGCATCTTCTATTGCTATTTGCTTGAACTATCCAAAAGCCACAAAAGACATAAAAAGTACTGGACATAGATGCTTATTAGTAATGAAAAAAATGCATTGCATGGTGATATTTTTAAAAAATGTTGAACAGGGAAATATGTTAAATTTTACCCTTGTAGACCCCTTTAGTACCACTCCCTATGTATATGTATACCAGGCTGTATCCCGAGGGGATGGCACACTAGCATTGTGGTTCCGATTTTTAAAAAAGGGGACCCCTCAAATCCAACAAATTATCGGCCGATCAGTCTCCTAGATTGATTTATAGCCGCTTTCTCCTAAACAAATTAAATGATTGGGACCAAACCAATTTAATCATACATGAGGAACAAGCTGGTTTTAGAACAAATCGGAACACAATCAATCAGGCCTTTATTCTGCATCACTTAATAAGGAAAACAAAGAAAAAAATCTGGCCATCCTTATATATAGCATTCATTGATTTCTCCGCGGCATTCGATTCAGTGGACAGAGGACTCCTCTGGCAAAAGCTCGCCCAATCGAATATTGATCGCAGATTGTTTTGGCTGATCAGGGCGTTATATCAATCAAATAATATCCAAGTGCGCCTAGGTAACAATGGCACCCTCTCCACTAAAATTCCAGTTGCTAGGGGAGTAAAACAGGGGTGCCTTTTGGCCCCCTTTTTGTTTAACTTCTTTATAAATGACTTAGTTGAGGCAGTATCTTCGCCCTCCTTCTTTCCCCCCTCAGTAGGAAATAAAAAGGTTCCCATCCTTTTATATGTGGACGATGTGGCCATATGTTCGCTGAATAAAATTGGCCTCAAACGAATACTCCGCAAATTAAACGAATTCTGCCAATCACATAAACTTAAGATCAACCATAACAAATCTAAAATAATGGTTTGCGGCAAATTCTCCAGAGTTAAGAACACCTGGATATTAAATGGGGCTCCAATTGAACAGGTTGTATCTTTTAAATATCTCGGAATCCACCTGTCCAACAGACTTTCCTGGGCAACGCAAATTAAAGCCACGTCACTAGCCGGTACTCAAATCTTAGGCCTAACCAGAAGGTTTTATTTTTCGCAAGGAGGCCAACTTGTACCACCCATGATTAAAATTCTTAAATCCAAAATAATACCAAAGATTCTTTATGGCTCAGAACTGTGGGGCCTCTCTGCCAGGTTCCAACTTGAGCCTACTCAAAACACGTTCATGAGACTAGTTTTAGGCTTACCACCAGGGACGCCAGCAGCACATTTAAGAGCCGAGCTGGGATTACCATCGATTGCTGCTCGCATTGATTTGGCCAATCTAAGACTCTGGCAGAGAATCTCTAAAATGGAGGAGGCAGCTCTGGTTAAACAATGCTGGCTAGAACAAATGCAAACTGAGGGTTGGGCTTCGGATTGCTTGAAGGTACTTGCAAAATACGATCTTTCTCAATCCAAAGTGCTGGGTTTTAATAGAATAGCCCTTCGAAATTTAGTCTTCGAAAATGATGCGGGCCAAGATCGTGCTTATATTATGATGGCTTCCTTTTCACGTTGGTACCCATGTTTTAAATTAAATCACTACATGTCTAATTATCTTGACACTCTAGACAGAGCTAAAATCAGAAGAGCTTTCACAGCTCTTCGATTCCAAGTTATGCCCACAGCCTTTCTAGATGGCAGGTATAAAGGCCTCCCTTTGGCTCAACGACATTGTTCATATGGCTGTATGGCAGTTGATGAGATTGATCATTATTTGCTTCATTGTCCTCTTTATGAACAACCTAGGCAAAAAATTTTTAAATCATTTTTAGAACCAATAGCATCTTACCCTGATGAGGTTAAGGGCAATATACTTTTATCGGACTACTCTAGGTTAGTCTCTCTCGCGGTTGCAAACTTTGTGATAGCCGCACAAAAACTGAGAGAGAGTTTTATCCATAGGTTAACAGAACCTTAGGACACCTTTTTTTTTTTTAATATAATGTTCGTATCTCTATATGTATTTGCAAAAGGCTTATGGCTATGATGCAATAAAGTTGTTGTTGTTATATATATGTATACATGTATATGTATATATGAACAAAATTGTGATCAACAAAACAGAGGTTTTTATTATATTAACAAAACGTTTCAGCTTCCGCCTTCATCAGCTGCCAACATATATATATATATGTAATTGTTTACAATTTTATTATGTACGTGTTTGATTTTATTTTTGTAAGCAGCCCTGAGTGCCCTATTATAGGGTAGAAGGACGGGATGGAAATATTTTAAATAAATAAATAAATAAATAAATAAATAAATAAATAAATAAAATTGTTAGGCACCTTTTTGCACTACTGTAACTCTTGCCATAGTCTTGTTCATTAAATAGCTTAACTTGGCAACTTGTAAGTAAAATAACCATAAATAAACTGTAGTTCACATGTGTCTTGCTTCAGTTTAGTGGAAACAGCTCAGTATGAATGAAATGCTAGAGAATTATTTCTGAAATTTACCAATGACAACTGTTTTTACTATTAACACAAGTTAGTAACCCCATAGGACAGTGTAGTATTGTGAGTAGACTATTAGTCTTGGACCAGGATTCAAATCCAAGGTTTAAATCTGCAACTCAGCCATGAAGTTTAATGGTATGTCATTTGGCCCATCACTTTCTTCCAGCTTAATGTACCTTATGTTATAGGGATAAAATGATGTGTGAGGAAGCCATACACATTGTCTTTAGCCCCCTGGAGTAAGGTTGGCATACAAAAGTACTACATAAACAAATGTAAGAGTGAAAGATATCTCTTGAATTCTTGAGAACGTAGGGTTGCCTCCAGACTGTAACTGTTTTGTGGGAGGGATTCAATCATATACCAGAAATTAGGGTTGCATAATTCAAGTGGGTTAAAGTGTTCTGGTGCAACATTTTTACAAAAAATGGAACTTTTTGCTGCTAGGAAAATGACTAAAGGTGACGGCACACTTACTGTTCTGCCAATTCCAGTGCATCTCCCCCTCTCTTCTCTGAAAATGCTAGTCAAACCCTACCCCTTTTTACTGTAAAACCTAGTGGGATCAGCTTGAGTGTGTTTGTAATTTGTTTCAAAGAGATTTCACAACTGATCAACAGATTAACGCGATCCTCCTCCAGGTTTGGCCATTGGAAACGCTTTGCTGTAGGTGACTAGTGTGTTCACAACCTAACAAGGAAATTGACAGGAAAAGGTGGGATAATGACTGCCTGACATAAAGATGTATAAACTCCCTGCAAACAAATCAAGATGAATATTGATTGTTGTTGTGTAATCTCTCTGCAAACAACTCAAAATGAATGCTCATTAAAGAGGATGCATCGTATAACCTCTGTTGCAAACAAACAAGGATGAATGCTCAATAAACAGGTTATCTGGAGGAATCCATAGAAACATTATTTTTATAACCTGCATTGGAAGGTTATCATATCCATGTTCAAGTATTCACCTGAACATGCAAACATTCAAACCATGGACAAGAGCAGGGGCATGCATGCAGATCATGCCCAGGCATGCAGGCCCCTATTTAGATTTCTGTACAATTAATGTGAAAATCTGAAGGAGGTTTTTAAGTGGTTGAGAAACCTCTCCACAGTCGGAAACTCTGCCTTACCAGAGTTTCCAGTTGTGGAGAGGTTTCTAAAAAGGTTCCACACAAGGTGTTTAGGAATCTCCTTCAGCCCTTTGCTCTAAATATATGAAGATCTAAACTGGAGCTCATTTGTTTTTAGGCTGGATCTTAATGTCACCCAGGACAGGTACCATGGACATTGGCTCTGTTTACTGATATGCACTGATGATAAAACAAAAACAAAACAATGCAAAATGGCAACAAAAAAGTTCGCTGAACCCTTATGGTAACAACCAGCCATGCCCTTTCGGTTCTGAACCTGTCACACTTAACGTTTTTCCAGGATGTTACCTGCTGAGGGCCAATGCTGTGTAGATCAACAAAGGTTACCAACCCCTGACAGGCTATCATTCACGGACCTCACTCAGCCCGACTGACTTTTAAAAGACAAGGCATTGGCTCAGCAGGAGAAAACAGACAAATGAGAGAATGTGCGGTCAAATATTTATAGCTGAGCGCAACAGGTCTGAACTCTCATGGCAAAATGGAACATGGTGGTAAAGAAAACATAATATACAGAAATGTGTAAACATAACACCATTCAGTCCAGAGATCAATTGGACACAGTATCAAATGGCAAAATTAGCAATGCTAATGGTGGCTAGTATGAAAGACACAGTGTCTATTCCTTCACAGCTTTGTGGTTTACAGAAACTGGCCTTAAACTCAACAAGATCTTCTATGACAACTTCTCGGCATCAGGAACTGGCTTATATTCTACCATTCAAACATATGAATAGCTATTCATTGAAGAAGAAGAAACTGTCATCGAGGAATTTACAAAGGGCATGCACAGCAAACTGTGCAAAACTGGCCAAGGTACAAGTAACATATTTTCAGCAAACTGTATTTTGCACATTGGAATAATATTTTTTTTAAAAAAGAAAATCCTACTGATTTGAATCCTTGGCACTTAGTTCCAGGTCAACAAATAGTGTTTGAAAACAGGAAAGAAATCTTGCTTTCATTGAGATAGGTCAGACTGAAGGGGAAAACTCTTCCAAACTCTGGTTCCTGGGCATCTATAGATGTTTCTCCATCTGTAACACAGCCTAACTGAATCGGAGAGGAAGATATTACCAGCATAACAGGTGGTTGTGAAAGAGAATACCGCCTAAAAGCGGCGGTAGTGAGACCACTCCTGAAGAAACCCTCCTTGGACCCAGATAACTTGAACAACTATAGACCTGTGGCGAATGTTCCGTTCCTGGGCAAGGTTCTGGAGCGGGTGGTGGCCGGCCAGCTCCAGGGGCTCTTGGATGACACTGATTATCTCGATCCGTTTCAATCCGGTTTTAGGCCTGGGTTTGGTACCGAAACAGCCTTGGTCGCCCTGTATGATGACCTTTGTCGGGAGAGGGACAGGGGGAGTGTGACCCTGTTGATTCTCCTTGATCTCTCAGCTGCTTTTGATACCATCGACCATGGTATCCTTCTGGGAAGACTCACGGAGTTGGGAGTTGGGGGTACTGCTTGGCAGTGGCTCCGCTCCTACTTGGTGGGTCGCCACCAGAAGGTAGTGCTTGGGGAACATTGCTCGATACCCTGGACTCTCCATTGTGGAGTCCCGCAGGGATCGGTTCTGTCCCCCATGCTTTTCAACATCTACATGAAGCCGCTGGGCGCAGTCATCAGGAGTTTTGGAGTGCGTTGTCACCAGTACGCTGATGACACGCAACTCTATTTCTCCTTTTCATCTTCTTCAGGTGAGGCTGTTAACGTACTAAACCGTTGCCTGGCCGCGATAATGGATTAGATGGGAGCTAACAGACTGAAGCTTAATCCAGACAAGACCGAGACGCTGTTAGTGAGTGCCTTCTCTGCCCAGATGGTGAATGTTCACCCTGTTCTGGACGGGGTTACACTCCCCTTGAAAGAACAGGTTCGTAGCTTGGGAGTTCTTATCAACTCTTCCTTGTCTCTTGAGGCTCAGGTAGCCTCAGTGGCAAGGAATGCTTTCTACCATCTCCGATTGGTAGCCCAGCTACGTCCCTATCTGGACAGTGATGACCTCGCCTCAGTCGTTCATGCTCTGGTAACTTCTAGATTGGACTACTGCAATGCGCTCTACGTTGCGCTGCCCTTGAAGACAGTTCGGAAATTACAGTTAGTCCAGAATGCAGCGGCCAGATTGTTGACGCGGACAAGAAGGTCCGCTCATATTACACCCGTTCTGGCTCGTCTGCACTGGCTTCCTATTTGTTTCTGGGCTAAATTCAAAGTGCTGGTTTTGACCTATAAAGCCTTACACGGCATGGGACCGCAATACCTGGTGGAGCGCCTCTCCCAATATGAAACTATCCGTACACTGCGCTCAACATCTAAGGCCCTCCTCCGAGTACCATCCCATCGAGAAGCTCGGAGGGTGGTGACTAGAAATAGGGCCTTTTCGGTTGTGGCTCCCGAACTATGGAATGGTTTCCCCGATGAGGTGCGCCTGGCGCCGACGCTGCTATCTTTTTGGCGCCAGGTGAAAACCTTTTTATATTCCCAGGCATTTTAATGCGTTTTATTATATGTATTGTTGTATTTTGCTGCTGTTTGATTATTTTTGTTTACCTTTGTTGGCTTGATTTTATTGTATTATTGTATTTATATATTCCTGACTGTTTTATTTTATGTACACCGCCCAGAGAGCCCTTGGGCTTAGGGCGGTATATAAATAAAATAAAATAAATAAATAAATAAATAATTAACCCACAGGAACAGAGTTCATACTACTAAGCCAACTGAGCCAATGAATGAAATCATTCATAAAGATTCCATGTTGAAGTAGCAAGAAATCTTTCTCGTTAGCTGGGGCTAAAGACCTTCTGGAGGCATTTCTTGATTCTTGTCATGTCTTCAAAGTATGGAGCAAATTAAAAGTTATTCTAGCCTGCCACCTATCTTTATTATGCTAGGTTAGTAGACTTCACCCCTTTGAGCTCTTGGCTCTCCTCAGCAATTGCTATTAACTAGTCATATTTGAAATAAGCTTTTTGGATAAGTTTTCAAATAGGACATTTCTGATGCCAGTTTCCCTTTGTCATCATCAGCTTGGTCCTTATCAGTTAATTGGAGCCATTTTTCTATAACTTACTCTTCCTAGACAGCATCTCATTATTTCAGGCAATTAGCTGCAACACCTGGAAAAACCTGTCCCATTTCTGAGAAAAATTGTTTTATTTCATAATATGGCTCTTGTTCATAAGATGGATGAAACTTGGTTGAGGCTTTTGCAAGAAAACTGATGATGGGAAACAAAGATAGATAACAGTTACATATATTAAAGATAATATTTGCATTATGATGTGAAAATAGATGTGTAAGTGAGCCACACATCATAGTTCTGTGACCTGAGTGACTACTGCGGGGGGGGGGATTCATGCATCTTCCCTACAGGAGAAGTTGCAGAGCTGATGTGGGAATTACCACTTTATATAAGTTATCAGAAGTAGAGGGGAAAGGATGCTTCCATAAATAGGGATGGAAAGATCTGTCTGGTTAGGTTCTCTCAGTTTCTCATTTTTCCAATGTTACATTCAGTTCTCTACATTTCTATAGTGAACTGCAATGTTTATATATAAAAAATCCTCATGAAAATTCTCCACCGTTTTAGTGCAGATTTCTCCAAATTAACACATATTTATAGGCAGTTTTGACAAAGGTGCACATTTTGCAAGCCATTTCTCATCATTTCATGCCTTTTGGCATGTTATTTTCACTGATGTATTGATTTTTATGCACGTTTTCCTCTAATATATGCATTTTTGTAAATGTTGTTTAGTTGGCGAACTACATCCCAAAATTCTAATAAATACGAATTTCAAAGGTTGGCTGTGTTTCGGTTCTCATATTGTTTCGGAAATTGCAGATTTGATCAATTCTGCTTGAAATGTGAACTGAATAGAAATTCTCACCCATCCTTATCCATAATACATGTAAAGATACCAAAGAAACAGAAATGAAGGGAGGTCTACAAAGTGATCCCCAAGCTGACTTGGGTTACTAGAGCTGGCAGAAGCAAACAAATCTAGAAAGGTACAATACACATCATTCTGTGTTGCTTGGGCCAAACTTATCTCCCCTGATTTATTTATTTTTGGAGGCTTGAATCGGTCACAATACCATCCTTCCAGTTCTCTCTTCCAACAGTGTTTTGGGGTTCCCTTTTTCCTTCGTATTCTGTTATTTTGCTCTACCCCTATCACAGTAGGCAAAAATTGACATTCAAATAATTATGTGAAATTTAGCCTTCTGGATTCTCTGTTCCATGGTTCCTGGATAGCAATCTCACTGCCTCTCCTCCAAGCTCCTTTCCTTGCTTCCAAAGTGCAAACAGCTCTGCCCTAAGTTTTGTCTAAAATTTCCCCTTTCTTCCTTATGACTTCCTTTCCTCAGTACAGTGCTTTCTCTCTCTCTCGGCCCACTACTCACATTCCTCTGACAACTCTTCTTCTATCAGGCCTTGCTTCTCAACCATCTGTTTCTTCTATACTCCCTATGCTTCAATCAGCCTGCTTTTGAGGCCTCTTCTAATACAGCTTCCCAGTCCTCCAATTGGAGTAGTTAGAGCCTCAAGAGGGCATGGAAAGGTGTCTCTCTCCAGGGAACCAAGCCATATTTCTGAAGTTTAATCACTCTCTCCTTTACCAAGTTGTACAGCAGGGCAGTAATGGAGATGGTCTTTCCTAGGCTAATTGGGAGAATGTGCTTTTGTGGAATTATCATCCAACAACCAGGAACTATCAGATACTTCCTCGTCATATTTTCATATCCTAGCTTGGGTATGAGGAAATGAGTATTGGGTATGAGAGTGAGGAAAGGGGACTTGGGCATGCTGAGGAATTGATATGTTCCTTGGAGCTTTAAACTCCACTACACTGATGAGCCTCTAGCTCCAGGGTGGGGAGCCTTGGGCCCAGGGGCTAAATGTGGCCCTCCAGGTATTATTATTATTATTAAATTTATTTATACCCTGCCTTTTGGCCAAAGGCCCTTAAGGAGGCTTACAAAGAAAAATGAACACAAGTATAAAATACATCAAATTAAAGCAATACAATTTACAAAAATTAAACTAAATAACAAATAACATTATTAAAAAAAATGTCCAGGAAAGAAACTCAGAGTTGCCTCCTATCCCTTGGAAGTCTCCCCAGGCCACACCCCTCATTAGCCCTCTTCTTACTTCTTACTTCAAGTGCTTTGCCTGGCTGGAATGTGTCCTTGAACTCTGATAACGCCTCTTGCTTGTTTGGTTGGAGGATAGAGAGAAGTGTGTGCATAGAAACTAGCTTACTGCACCATGATAAAATGCATACCTATTACTCTGCCCACTTTGCCTCTAGCCCTACCCACCACGGGCTCTCAGATGTTTGTCCAGAAGGACATGCGGCCCTCAGACTATAAAAGCTAATAGCACACTGTTTTATGTAAAAATATGAAAGTATTAGAAATGAATTGAGATTTTTAATGCACTTTGTAAAGGATGTATTTCTATTAAATACCTTGTTTCAAATTCACATGGTTGATCTATACAGGTGTCGTCCCCCGCCTTTGTATGGAAAGAAATATGCAAATCATGATTGTCCTTTCAACCAAGAGAATTCTAAATTGGCTTGTATTGTTTCCTGCGTGTGTAGCTTGCAGTGTCAGTAAGGAAATATTTTATTTATGTATTTATCTAAATTTATATCCCGCCATTCCTCCCAGAAGGAGCCCAGGGCGGCAAATAAAATATTACAAACACTATAAAACATCTTAACAACAAAAGCCTTTAAAACATATTAAAACAAAACATCTCTAAAAACATATTAAAACAACTTTTAAAACATATTAGAACGAAACATCTTTTTTAAAAAAATAGAACGACAGCTTTAAAAACATCTTAAAAAGCAATTCCAACACAGATGCAGACTGGAATAAGGTCTCTACTTAAAAGGCTTGTTGAAAGAGGAAGGTCAAAAAGATAACAGAGATGGCGCCTGCTAATATTTAAAGGGAGGGAATTCCAAAGGGTAGGTGCCACAACACTAAAGACCTGTTTCCTATGTTGTGTGGAATGGACCTCCTGATAAGGGCATCGGCAGGAGGCCCTCAGTTGCAGAGCTCAGTGATTGACTGGGCATTTATGGTGTAAGACAATCTATCAAGTATCCTGGTCCCAAGCTACATAGGGCTTTGTACACCAAAACCAGAACCTTGAATTTGGCCCGGCAGCTAATGGGCAGTCAGTGCAATATAATGTGGGGAAAGTGAAAGGCACTAGTGAAAGACAGACCAAGAACTGGGAAGAGACCTGGGGGTAGAGAAAGAACTAAAGGAGGACTCTGCTTAGTTCACACAGGGTTGTATTGTATCTAACAATGTATGTATATGAGTGCAATGGACCCCTGATTGTGCAACAGAAACGCTTTCCTCTATCCCCCCCTGCAGTCCCATAAAATCTGCTCTAGAAGGTTGGAAGGTTGCAGGGTAGGGGGCAGGAGAGGAAGGCAAAGTACTATTTTATGAGCAGGAATGTACTCATGCAATACTGTATTGAATCCCACCAGCAGTAACTATCAATGCCAGTTTGCAAAAAAACCTCAATCTTTTCCGCTGTGCTAACAGGCAATCCTATGAATAATTAGGTGCAACAAAAAACATGGATTTCCCCGGTGCCAGAACACTGTCTAGGAAAAATCTATTTACAGCAGTATTTCCTTCCCCAGAAGAAATGTACTTCATGTTTTCTTTTATTCTGTGTGGGATCACAAGCTGGAAGCCTCACATTACTCATATATTTAGTCACTGGGTCATTCTTATGTGCTAGAATGCAAATTATCATTGTGCTGGTGGACAAATGCATTGATAAATTAGACTAATTCATGGTGGATAAGGCTATCTACAATAGCTATGTTCTGCCTTCACTGTTGGAAGCACTATTCCTCTTAATACCAGTTGCTGAGAATCACAAGTGGGGAGAGTGCTATTGTGGTCATGTCCTACTTGCAGGCTTCCCTTGGTCACCTGGATGGCCATTGTGAGAACAGGATGGTGGACTAGATAGGCCTTTGGCCTGATTCAGGAGGACTCTTATGTTATGGTAAACTAATATTTATTCTTTATAACCTCTTGGGAACCTATAAATGTCAAAATGGTCTAGAAACTTTGGGATACAAATTAAGCCTAGATTAACCGAAGGCATGGTCATCTCCATGTTATAATAGATTCCTCCAGGTGGGAAGCTAATAATATTTGCAGATATTTAATACTGGTATGATGATCTGTGCCATTATCTGCCTTGGTCTCCTACACTTTTTTCTGAATGATCAAGACCATAGCTGCAACTGCAGCAGGACAGAAACGGCTAGATTTCCCATAGGATCAAAGAACGTATCAACCAGAGCTGTCATTTACATCCAAAAAGCTTCTGCATGTTCTCTTTAAACGCTGAATTTATATAGATATATATGGAGTTAACAATGGAAAATGCATTTTAACCCACACTGCAAATGTAAGCTTTCTAAGGCATACACTAAAGCAATCACTCTGGTCTACTGTGTTCCAGGTTAAAGATGGACATAGTTACAAATACAGGTCAGAAAATGTTGTCTCTTTCCTTTGTTTTATAAATGAATTTAGCAAGCCCAAAGGAAACATGCCAGCAAAGATATAAATGCTGCTTGCTCCTTGGTTAGAATAATATGGTAAATTAAGGACCTAAAGCACATACGCATTGCTTCCAGTCTAAGAATTATGTGTATTATTTATCACATCGGTGTCCCACCCTTGAGTAGTATACTTAGGGATAATTCCATTTTACCCCCACAACAAACCTATGAGGTAGGTTAGGTGGACAGTAACTTGTCCAAAACCGCCTAATGAGCTTCTAATCCAACAGGGAATTTAAATCCAGATTACCTAAATCAAAGTCTTGCAGTCTATCAATGATATCACATTCTCTTGGAACACATGACTTTGGGAAATTATCTCACCAGCCTATTTTGATTACAACATGCATGAGAATTTTCAGCGGCTCAGCAGAAGCATACTACATATACTTTAGATAGGCTGAAGTTTGCATATTGTATTGATATCTTAAGATGGTGTCATATAGGTGATGTATTTAAAGCAGAAGGGCTTCATCTCTCTTTACCCAAAGGAGACAGAAAATGCAAGACAAAGATTTATGATCATGTCATAAAGATTTGGAAGCTAGGGTTGCACAAGAATCTGACAACTGTTTGATTCCATTCAAATAAAGGCAAAATCCTTAGTATGAAGTAAACCCTTATTAGATTATGCATTCCTCCAAGGCCACGATATTTTTTCCCAGAGGGGTCTGCCTCTTACGATGAGACTGAATCAGTAATAAAACTTGAATTTTCCCCTCAAAGAGATTAATAGAGTGGATATTTATCCAATAAGTTTAATTTTAATAGAACAGTTTAATTAATTTCATTTTTGTTACATTTCAGTGACAGTGTTTACCCATGATAATTTATTCTAGTTTAATTATTCCCTTACTCAATTTAACTTTGCTTTGGGAGTCATATCTAGTGTGCTTGAAGTGGGGTTATGGACTTCTGAGAGGTTGTTTACTGGAGATTTTCATTAAGAGGTCCTTAAATTGCCATAGAACACTTTTTAGTTCTCTCATACAGTTGGGTCTTTTTGATATGAAAAGATAAGCTGGGGGAAGGTGTGGGCACTTTATAAAGTTATGAGCTGTGTGACAGAATTATAAGGGAAAAAATGATGCTCATACTTTCCCAATATGAAAATGCTGAAACTGAAATGCAGCAGCTTTAAGACCAAGAGGATATTAGACCTGGGGTGCAGGAGGGACCTTTTCACATAACATGTAAGGTGTTTTCAGGTGTTTGCATGAACTCATCAATGTGAATCCGTGGGTGGGAGCATGGGTACACATGGAAGCCCTGCTCCTAATGTCCTGGTGCACGTCATCCTGGGTGCGCAGTCCGCAACCTTTCTTGTGCTGAATTGAGAAGATCTGCAGGGGATTTTTACTTGCATTCACTTGAAACCTGATAAGAATCTCTAATCATATTAGGTGTTCTACTTGCATTCAAGAGATATAAGTAAAAGTCTTCTGCAGCCCTTCCTCACTAAACACAGGGGACATCAAGGACAGAGTGGGTGGGGCAATGTGCCTCTGATCAACAGTATTCAGGTAAATGCCTGAGAATGCCTATAATTAACATTTTGCTTTAACTTGTGATAAACTGCTTAACAATTCTAGAAATATGTAAGATAGGTCTATTGATGTCCAGCTACATGGCTAGGGATAGCCCAGTTCATGGCTAGGGATAGCTTTGCCACAGTGACTCACACATTGGTAACCTGAAGATTGGCTTACTGTAATGTATTCTATGTGGGGTTGCCCTTAAAGTTAGTCTGGAAGAAAGCACCGGTTAGGTTGCTGAGGGTAGATCCTGACTGTGGGCATATAGCACCACTATTAAAAGAAATGCAGTAGCTGTCAATTTGGTATCAGACTAAATTTAAGGTTTTGGTATTGACTTACAATGTTCTAAAGAACTTGGGACCAGGCTATCTGCGGGAAGGTCTTCTCCCATACAGACCTGCCCAGTCACTAAGGTCATCTGCTGAGACCCACTCTATTGTGCCACAGCCTGCAGTAGCTTATCTTATGGACAAACAGGAAGAGGGCCTTTCCAGTTGTGGCATCCATCCTTTGGAAAAACCTCCCCTCAGAAATAAGGCATGAGTTAATGGTGATGCAGTTTGTTTGCTTGTTTGTTTATAGCCCGCCCTTTCTCCCTTTAAGAGCCCAGGGAGGCAAACAAAACCACTAAAAACACCCTAAAACACCTTAAAAACAGACTTTAAAATATATTTAAACAAAACATCTTTAAAAACATCTTAAAGCAAAACATCTTTAAAAACATATCTTAAAAAAAGCTTTAAAAACACCTTAAAAGACAACTCCAACACAGACACAGACTGGGATAAGATCTCTGTTCAAAGAGGAAGGTCTTCACTAGGCACCGAAAAGACAACAGAGATGGCACCTGTCTAATATTTAAGGGGAGGGAATTCCATCCTATGTTGTGCGGAATGGACCTCCTGATAAGATGGTATCTGCAGGAGGCCCTCACCTGCAGAGCGTAGTGATCGATTGGGTATATAAGCAGTAAGATGATCTTTCAGGTGTCCTGGTCCAAAGCTGTATAGGGCTTTGTACACTAAAACCGAACCCTTGAACTTGGCCTGTTAGCTAATGGGCAGCCAATACAATTCTTTCAGCATCAGGGTGACATGTTGGCGACACCCTGCTCCAGACAGTAGTTGCTCTGCTGCATTTTGCACCAGCTGCAGATTCTGGATCAACCTCAAGTGCAGCACCCCATATAGCACATTACAATAATCCAGCCTGGAGGTTACCAGTATATGGTCAACAGTGGTCAGGCTATCCCAGTCCAGAAACAGCCACTACTGTCTTACCAGCCAAAGCTGGTAAAAGGCACTCCTAGCCATAGAGATGACCTGGGCCTCTAGCGACAAAGATGGGTCCTGAAGCACACCCAGACTGCGAACCTGCTCTTTCAGACTGAGTACAATCCTAACCAAAACAGACAACTGACCAATTATCCGAACTCAGGAACCACCAACCCACAGCATCTCTGTCTTGCTAGGATTCAGACTCAGTTTATTGGCCCTCATCCAGCTCACCATCAAGTCTAGGCACCAGTCCAGGCAGCAGTCCAGGGCTTGCACAGCCTCTCCCAATTCAGATGTTACGGAGAAACAGAGTTGGGTATCAACAGTATACTGTTGACACCTCACCCCAAATCTCCTGATGACTACTCCTAAGGGCTTCCTATAGATGTTAAACAACATTGGGAACAAGATGGTACCCTGCAGCACCCCACAGCACTACTGCCAGAGGGCTGAAAGACAATCACCCAAGGCTATTATCTGAAAACAACCCTGGAGATAGGATCGGAACCACTGTAAAGGTTCTCCAATACACTTCTCACCAAAACAGCCCAGAAGGGTACCATGGTCAATGGTATCAAAAGCGGCCAAGAGATAAAGTAAGAATAACAGAGTCACACTCCCCTTGTCCTTCTTCCAATAAAGGTCATCAGGTCATCAGGGCAACCAAGGCCAATTCAGTTCCATAACCAAGCCTGAACCCAGATTGGAATGGGTCAAGATAATCTGTTTCATCCAAGAGTACTTGCAATTGCTGTGCCACAACCCTCTCAATCTCCTTCCCTAAAAAGGGGGTATTTGTGACTGAGTGATAGTTATTACAAGCCAATGAGCCCAGGGGCTTTTTCAGGAGCAGTCAGATCACCACCTCTTTGAGGATGCATTGACCACTCCCTGGATCCACTCGGGAATACCCCCTCGTCAAGCTTTAATAAGCCAAGAGGGCAAGGGTCTAGAGGACACATTGCTGGCTGTATTGTCACCAGCACCTTGTCCATGTCATAAGGCTGCATCAACTGAAACTGTACAAGAAGTTGTAGTAGACGTTGTACTGAAACACCTCACTGGGCACTACAGTAAATGTTCATGGGGCATCAATATTGCTATGGAGGCGAGAAACTTTACCCTCAAAGTGCCTTGCAAACAATTCATGGTGCGACTCTGAAGGGTCTAAAACTCAATTTCCTAGAGTTGATGTTAGCAGACCCTTAAAAATATGGAAAAGCTCCACTGGATAACTACTTAAGGATGCAATGGAGGCAGAGAAGTGGGCCTTGTTTGCTGCCCTCACTGCCACACAGCAGGCTTGGTTATGATGTTTTACTCGTGTTTGATCAGCCTCAAAGCACGTCTTTTGCCACTTGCTCTCTAGCCGTCATCCAGCCTGTTTCATTATCCTTAGTTCACTGGTGTACCAAGGTGCAAACTGGGCTCCACAATGCCAGAGGGGGCGTTCTGGAGCAACCATGTTAAGAACCCGAAGCATCTCATTGTTCCATAGCATGACAAGGGCTTCAACCGGGTCACCTGCTCTATCTACTGGGAATTTCCCCAGGGCATTCAGGAATCTAGTGGATTCCATTAGTCTCTGGGGGCAGACCATCTTAACCTATTTTGTACGTCCCAGAGTGGCTGGATAGCCAACCAGATGGGCTACTAAGAAACTCAATAAATAAATAAACCTCTCCACCATACCTGCAGGGGAGGATTGAAGCTGTAAGTCTAAACTTCACCAGGAAGTGGTCTAACCAATGGGGTGACATCCACCACCACCCTTTTCAGCACATGCTGAAAATATACCTCTTTACTTGAGGCCTTTGCCAACTACTGACGCCAACCCTTTTTGATTAAATTTTGTACTGACTGTTAATGCTGCTAGATTTATTTATTGTTGTTGGTGTATTTTAGTATAAACTGCCTTGAAATGTTTTCATAATAGGTTACATATAAATAGTTTAATTAACAGATGTAATAGCCAAAAGTATAATCTTAATATTTGGAGACAGTTTACACTGTTTTGGCAGAAGCTAAAATTTGTTGTTGTTATGTGCCTTCAGGTCGATTACAACTTATGGTGACCCTATGAATCAGCAACCTACAGTAGTGTCTGTTATAAACCACCCTGTTCAGATCTCATAACTTTAGGTTTGTGGCTTCCTTTATGGAATCAATCCATCTCTTGTTTGGCCTTCCTCTTTTTCTACTCCCTTCTGTTTTCCCCAGCATTATTGTCTTTTCTAGTGAATCATGTCTTCCCATGATGTGTCCAGAGTATGATAACCTCAGTTTCATCATTTTAGCTTCTAGTGACAGTTCTGGTTTAATTTGTTCTAACACACAATTATTTGTCTTTTGTGCGGTCCATGGTATTGGCAAAGCTCTCCTCCAACACCACATTTCAAATGAGTTGATTTTTCTTCTGTCTGCTTTTTTCACTGTCCAACCATCACATCCATATATAGAGATCGGGAATACCATGGTCTGAATGATCCTGACTTTAATGTTCAGTGATACATCTTTGCATTTGAGGACCTTTTCTAGTTATCTCATAGCTGCCCTCCCTAGTCCCAGCCTTCTAATTTCTTGACTATTGTCTCCATTTTGTTTAATGAGTGTGCCGAGGTATTGATAATCCTTGACAAGTTCAATGTCCTCATTGTCAGCTTTAAAGTTACATAAATCTTCTGTTGTCATTACTTTAGTCTTCTTGACATTCAGCTGTAGTCCTGCTTTTGTGCTTTCCTCTTTAATGTTCATCAGCATTCGTTTCAAATCATTCTTGCTTTCTGCTAGTAGTATGGTACAGTCTGCATATATTAAATTATTGATATTTCTCCCTCCAATTTTCACACCTCCCTCATCTTGGTCCAATCCTGCTTTCTGAAGCTGAAATTAACAGGGGATATATTTTGATACTGAAGCTCAGAGGAATATGTCAAAATGGTTTCCCCCTTATTAAAGTGGCTCATTCTTTCAGACAGTCACTATTCACACATCACAATAAGACTGATGGTCTTTCTCCCATTTCCATCTTCTGCCACCACAGGTAATCTGGCTTCCTCTCAGAACTACCAAATCAATGACAGATTGCTTAACACCTCTCTAAATCACCACACACAATAGAGAGGAGATAGGGGGATGGTTTTGGAGTGTCTATTCACTACAGCTAGTAGTATAAAGTTGTGAAACATAAAAGAGCTGAGAGTCAAAACCCCGATGCTTCTCTGCCATAAGTGTATATTCCATAATTTGGAGGAATTGCACTGCTTGGTTTCAGAATTCTTTTATTGTAGTACACTGCCCTCTGCAGGAGGAATCCAGAATCGGTGTCTCTGAAAATATAGCTGTTTCTTCAGTGGCATCCTGGAATGTTTAATGTTACTCAAGTTGTGATAAAAATGTTACAGGTCCATTATAAAACATTACATTGCAATTCCATCACATTTATTTATTGCATAAATTTATTTATTTATTTGTTGATAAATCACATCTATCAGTCTAATGATAATAGCATAGATTTGGTTAACTTAAATCAATACTTTTTGAAGATGTCTCTGTTAGGAAATACAGATTCACTATACAGTACTCAGATACAAAACCAGGTTTTAATTAACACAGTATTTCTTTTGTTTTCATAAAACTAATCTAGAAGGAAATAAATTATTATTGTACTGGTACCAGCATTTTATAATGGCATATTTCCACTCAGATGTGCATGATTTCATACAGACAGTGAATGAGCAATACTATCAATCATTTATCAGTTCTCACTAAACTGGTAAATCTGTCACTCTGAACTGTAACATTTCAAATGTTGGAACCCCAGACGCGGCCCCCTGTTGAACTTGATGATTTGCAGCTCACTGTGACACTAACCAGGCCACTTCACCCCTAGTTTAAACCCTTTTCTCTGTCATCAAACTTTCTATGTGGAGGAATTTTTAATTTTATTTAATTTAATTTTGATATGGAGAGCATTCAATCACATGAGACTCAACCACCAACTTTTAAAGCTGTCCTTTAGCTATTCATTTAACAGCAGAACTGTTGCATGTGCAGGAATTACAAGCTGTAAAAAGTTTCAGCTGATGATTTTTGCATATTACAACTGTTAAAAACACAGAAGCAAGTAAGGCCTTTTTGGTTTGTGGCCTCCTGCAGTTAGACATAGGTTTACTTCTTTATTAGTGATAACAGGCTTCCAGCTGGTGTTAATTTATAACAACAACAACAACAACAACAATACTTTTTTCTTGTACTGCACCCTTGTGCTCAAAAGACCCCGGGGTGGCTAACAATTATAAAAGAAAAATACAGTCTTAAAAATTAACTGTTAAGAACCCAAATCCATGATAAAATACAACATAATAGCCTGCAGTAAAGTTATACAAATAGCAACAGTCTCACTAGGTTCCAAAGGCCTGTACAAAGAGATAAGTGCATGTACCTACTTGGTGAGCATGCTGGCTGTATAGACCTTGTCAAGTGGAGAGGAGAATTTTATCACACAGCCATATACAAAGCAAGGGAGGGAAGTGGTAAGGTTCCTCTCACTGGTATTCCTGTAATGTTTGGTGACATTTATTGTTAAGTCAATGCTTTCTTACAACCCTGATTTTGAAACACGGAAAAAACATCAGTAGTGATGGAGCAATAATTAACAATGGGCTAACAAAAAAATCATTTGGTCAGGGTTTTGTTTTCCGTGTAGATCAAGCACACTTCACTTTTTCATCACCTTTTTCAAAAAATTCCATGTCACTTAAGAACTCATTTTTCACATACATTGCCTACTGGTTCAGCTAAACTTTCAGCCTTATTGAAAAGTCCCGCTCCGCCCGCCCGCCCGAGTGAAACCTGGATGGGCAGTGCGTATTTGCGGCTGGGGTTGAAGCCCCAGTTGCCATTGGAGGAACGGGCAGCTGTCACGCGTTGCACAGTTAGCACGCCACACAGCTTGCTGCATGAGTGGGTGGGGCGGCTTTGGGCCTATTTAAGCCCGTGCCGCCCTCCCTGCCTTCCTCTTGGTGCACGACGCCCACCCCACCCTCCCATGGTGTGTTCGTGGTTGCTTCGGGGCCGAGTAGGAATTTTTATCCTGCCTACCCGGGTTGGTGGACAGGTTTTTTGCCTACACCACACTGTGGTGGTGGGATGGATTCGGGTTAGGGGGCATTGCATTTTTAATAGGTGTTTTTGGCTAATTTGGCTAATTCAACAAGATTAAGGTTAATTCCCTGAGTTGGGTTCAGGTTGTCTGGTCACTCGTGCGGATTGGTGTGGGAAGGGAAGTAGGTAAGGACATCTAGGTGGCCCCCTTAAGCACCTTTGGAGGTGAGTGGTTCTGGAGGCCTGCCTGGAAGGGCTTTATGGCCCTAGGGCAGGATAAGGACTGCTTCTGGGGCCTACTTACCTCATCCACCCAGAGTTGTAGGGCCCCGGGGGTGGTGATGTGGGAAGGCCCCCTTGCTCACCTACAGGTGTGGCTGGGGTAAGGGGTAAGAAAAATGGCTTATACTGGCCCCAGCAGGGGCTGGTCGCCCAAGAGCTGTACTCCAAATGCTTGCTTATAGATAGTTCCACACCTATGTTTTCCTCTGCAGGTTAGTTTAAAAGTTTTGGTTTATAGTTTAATAAAGTGGCCCTTTGTTCAACCCAGTTTACTGTGTCAGTGTTTTATTTCAACCCCATGCCGCAATGTAAGGTTTAATTAGAAACTAAAGTAACTAAAGTCAGCCCTAACACTGATCATTCTTGTTGCATGTGTGTAGAAACGCAACTAACAAATTTAATAAATAAATAAATAAAAGTGCTCAGGTGGTCACCCGGTGTAAGCTTTGGGATTCTGGTTCATGGTTCTCTTCTTTTCTGCCTTCTGATATCCGGTCATAGGCTTCAGCTGTGAGGGTCTTTCTGTATCTGTTGTTACTATCTTCCTTCCTTCCTGGTAGACTGTAGCCACCAGCATCTGAATCAGCACAGAAACACACTTACATCTAATCAGAATCTGAGAGGAGATAGCTTTCCCCAGGGTTTTAATTTGTCTGTTAAATAACAACCTGCTTGGCAGCAGCAAATGTAGCCTTTTAATCTAAGTTTCCCTTGGTACCATGGGAAGTGTTAAAATTAGATTTTTTACATTTACTAAGCCAACAGGCCTTGACTTCAAACTTGCAAATAAGTAGTAATTAGGATGACGCCTAGCTGAATTCCTAGGAGGATGCTATTCTTTTAATTCACTGTGCTAATTTTAAAGTTATTATTTGAACTCCCATGTCAAGTCACTGTAAACAATTAATTTGGAAATGTGCTTTTTAACTCCTTGATTTATGCCGGTGTGCAGATGATATCTGGCTGATGGATGGGAAGCTCTTTCCTTATTGTTGCCTTCCTTGTATTTTTCATGTTAGTTTTTACCAGCCCTATCATAAAAAGCATATGGGCTGGTCTCCTTCAGGCATCAGATTATTGGGGTATCATTAAAATGAAAGAAATTGCCAGCTGTGTTGTTGGTTATTTAGTAAACTTATTTAGTAAATTCTGATATTTTAACCTACCACTGAAGTGCCATTTGGATTTTTTTTTGCCTCAGGCACCATAACGTTTTAGGCTGTCACATGAAAATTATTTCATTTAATGAAATGCAGGGGTCTAGTTGTCCAGGGTCTCGGGAGGTCTTATAACCCTTATTTTTTGAGGAGCAGGGACTCAGCAGGGTCCCTATGTCTCCAGCATTCTATGAGCCAATCAGCACGAAAGGGGAGTGTGTTAGCCACTGGGAAGAGTCTTCAAAGATGATTCCTTGTCCTTTCCTGCTGATTGGAGCCAAACAGAGTGAAAGGAGGTGAGTCAGCCAGTGAGAAGATTCTTTTCAGTAGCTAACACTCTCCCCTTTCATGCTGATTGGCTCCTAGAGATATCTGTTGCTGTGGGAGAAGGCATGAACAAGGACCTCATTCTTAATGCAGCAGCAAAGAAGGGGATGTGGCTGTAACTAACATGAAGGGAACCCTGCACTTCTGAATTTGCCACTACACTACTGATGTAATTACATAAGAACAATTACTAAGAGTTTATTACAGCAAGTGGCACCCAATGATGTCCACCTGCTTGCACTTATGACACAGTGGACTTCTGGTTCCTGTTCTTCCCTCTCCAGTCTCCCCCCAAATCTCCCAACCCTTCAGATCAGATTTTGGGTATCCATGTGCAGGGTACTGTAACTAGAAAATAACATTAGGAGAAAGAAACTTTCAGGAAAGATGTTTGAAAAGAATGTTAGTAAATATTGACCTACAAGAGAAAAAATATATATTTCAAGTAAAAGGCAATGTCATAAAATTTTAGCAGGCAAACTGTAAGAGTAAACAGTTGCTGGATTGTTAAAGATGACAAAGAAAACAGTGAAAGCATTTCTGAAAATGATAGGGAAGAAGATAATTTGAACTTATGTCAAGGAAAGTAACCATCACAGGGAAAAAAATAGATGTATAAATGTGGTGCAAGAATGTTAAGAAACACATGAGTACAGTCATACCCTGCTTAACATCGCTTCACTTAACGTCGCCTCGCTATAACATACATGCTCCATACGGCCCCATACCCCACTTAACGTATGCGCGTTTCGCAATTACGGACACTTAATGGCATGACGCCACTGCCGTCTAGTGGCGATTGCAGTGCAGTACACGCATAGATAATTGCTTCACTTTAAGTACATTTTCACTTTACATACACACTCCAGTCCCACTGCGTACGTTAAAGCAGGGTATGCCTGTACAGTGTTGTTCTAATCCTATTGTTCTGTACTCTGGCAGCCACTATACCACAGATCACCATATGTAGTCATGCACACTCACCTACAGCATTTTTTTAAAAAAAATCCTAAGAATAGTTATAGAAACAAGAGATAATATAGCAGCCCCAACAGCCACTGCCACAGCATCCATGCCAACTCTTCCACTACCTCTATCTTATCACATCTTACATTACTCAGTCATGCTCCAGAGGTACCAGTCAATGCAGGATGATGGCAGAATACTCCTGGTCCAACAGCATACAACCTTCATCTTTTTGCCAGGCACAATGGCAGAACTAGAGATGTGAAGGCCTGAAGGGAAAAAAATCAGAAAAAGCCAGGATTCTTTTCCTGTTTCCCCCCCCCCTGAATTTTCTGGGGTCTCCCCCTCTAAAATATTGGTAAAAAATGGGAGAAAACGTAAAAACAAAAAAGGGATTTCCCCCCCCCCCTGAATTTTTCTCTTTCCCCCCAGGTTTTATCAGTTTTCTTTCTGTGCTTCCATAAGAACATAGAAAGAGCCTGCTGATCAGGCCAATGGTCCATCTAGTCCAAAATCCTGTTCTCACAGTGGCCAACCATGCACATTTCCAGGCAGGACCAGATAGTGAAGGAAGGACTGACATTCCAAAATCATAACAGGCAGCTGATCCCATATCCGAGAGAGTAAGATTCGCACAGAAACCTATGAGCCCTCCTTCTCCCCCTGCTCCAGCAGGGTTTAATTGTGGAAAGATGCTCCTACAGAAACAGTTGTCAGAAGTTCAGAACATTACATGTAACACATATGTATTAGTGGCAGTGTGAGAAAAATAAACATTTTACAAAGAAGATGGCCACATACAAACACAAAGAAGACTGGAAACTGCAACTGCAAGCTCATGGCAACCAGCAGAAGTAGCTGCCCTTCAACTCAGTGAAAACACAAGGCTTTTTGGTACTCTGCCAGTATTAATGATTTGATGTTGTGAGATTTGCAGGAGGGGGATGGAAGCAGGACTATAACATGAACACCACAGAGCAATTCTAAATCACATAAGACACAGAGCAGATAGTAGGAAGCCATGGTCTCTGCAGTGGCCAGGAGTGCTTTTGCCCAGCTAAGACTGGTGCGCCAGTTGCGCCCGTTCCTGGAGACGCCTGATTTGACTACAGTGATGCAAGCTTTAGTTACATCCCGTTTAGATTACTGTAACGCGCTCTACGTGGGGCTGCCTTTGAAGACTGTTCGGAAACTTAAACTGGTACAAAGAGCTGCAGCCAGAGTGCTAACTGGGGCTGGTTACAGGGAACATACAACCTCCTTGTTACGACAGCTCCACTGGCTGCCAGTTTGTTTCCGGTCACAATTCAAAGTGCTGGTTTTGACCTATAAAGCTCTATACAGCCTAGGTCCAGGCTATTTGCCAGACTGTATCTCCCCATATGAGCCTGCCCGGACCCTGAGATCTTCAGGAGAGGCCCTTCTCTCAGTCCCAACACCTTTGCAAGTGTGATTGGTGGGGACACAAGATAGGGCCTTCTTGGTGGCTGCCCTCAGGTTCTGGAACTCTCTTCCTAGGGAAGCACGAATGGCACCTTCTTTGCTATCCTTCCGTTGGCAGGCAAATACTTTTTTATTCTGACAGGCTTTTGGACTAGAAGATGTATACGATAGGGCCTCATAAGGTCTGTTGTATTGTTCTATGGTCCTATTCTTAATGTTTTAAATTGTTTTAGTATCTTAAGTGTATGTTTCATGATTTTAATGTTACGAATAGTTTAATTCTATTTTAATTGTATATTGTTGTATGTTTTTTTACCTATGAGTAGTTTTTATTTGTAAGCCGCCCTGAGTTCCAGTTTTGGAAAAAGGGTGGGGTAAAAATAAAGATTCATTCATTCATTCATTCATGGTGAGGCTTTTGTTGCCTCCCTTGTGCCCACTTTCCACTTGTCTGCTCTTAGCAATGTGGTGCCATGCCTTGATACATGTGTGTTCTGTTACGACAAGTGCTCTTGGGAACCTGAGTGTGTGAATTTGCCACACTCATGTCCCATGAAACACACCTCCTTGAGAGGAGGGGATCTTTTGCTAGGGATAAAACAAGCGCTTTGCCCTGAAATGTGCCTAAATGGTGTATATATTTAACCCAAGAAATGCAGGTCCAAACCAAAATAAAGCAAAGCTTGATTTTATTGAGAGAAAGAGTAGGAAAGCATTACAGAATTACTTGGGTGCATGGCAGCATTAATCATTAATATCCTAACCCATTCATAACTTTAAACTAAAGAAATCTAAGGACCCTATTACTATAAGAGGTGAAAGGTAAGAGAGATTACCTATCCTATGCCCAGAGTGGGCGGTTGAATACAGCTGAAGTTATGTGGAAGAGCTCTGATCCAAAACAAGGAAGGAATCTCTTGGTCTCAAGGTTTTGCACCGAGACCCAGAGTCTCCCTGGTTCTGTCCCTGCAGTCCTTGATGCGTTCCTTGAGAGCGTAGTACACATGTGTGGGAGCTCTGATGTTCCTCAGCCCCCCTTCCTCTTTCTTCCTCTCCTCCTTTTCTACCTTCAAGCCTCGGTTTTAAAAGATTTTTTTCCTCTCTCCCCTCCTGCCAAGGAGGGTATGAAAGTCTGGTGATGTTGTGTATGTGTGTGTGTATCTCCAACTGACCCTGAAAACTAAGGCTCCTTACAAACAATGGGATTCACTGTGGGTGAGGGAAATTTGCCAAAGAACAAGATAACAATTATGCAGAACATTTATGTCGTAGCTTTAGTTTTGTATCTTAATTTCTGCCCTTGTTACTCTTCGCACAAAACCTTGTGGGAAAGCATAACCAGCCATACCATTAGGTGGGGGTGTGGGGTGGGAATTGTAGTTTAGCAGGCTCCATGGCCCTGCCTCGTAACAGTTCTCTGGCAGCAGTGATCAGCTGCAGAATGTACAGGATCCTATTTTCCACTGTGGCTGTGGGAGTGGAGTGGGAGGTGATGGGGAGGAGTCATCTAGATCTCTTCACTGACCTGAGTGGAAATTCAATCTTTCATTTTGTAGGCTACCACAGGAGGTGGGAATGTACCATGAGCGAGGATAATAGGATTCCTTCTAAGCACTGCTCATCTCCTGCCAGCTTCCTGCACAACTCACTTTTCGCCCCTTGTTCTAGGGCAACATTGCCAACATCAAGGTTTTGTAGGACATATTATCTTACAGGTGAAAGATTATCACCATGCTGGGGACTTAAGAGTAATCATGGCCGCACCCAATATATGTGACTGATCTACATGATCAGCCTCCAAAAATCTGACTTCTAGAACAGAAGGAACATAGATTAGACTTGTTTGGCTGACCATGCAGATCAGCCACTCATATAGAGTTGGGTGTTCCAGGCTACCCCAGAACTGCTTTCATCATTGCCATCCAACTCTCTGCTTCCTTGCATCCTACATAAAGCAAAGTTTTAGCTTGATGTACAAAATACAAGGAGTTAGCTGTTCCAAACAGATTTTGATTTTACCAGTTTTTTCAGAACTTTTCTTTGTTCTTATTCTTCACAGATGATAGCCTGAGGTTGTCCAAACTGACATTTTATAGAGGTAAATTCTTTTAAGTGCTATCTAGAAGTGATGTTCCAAGACTTCATTCACATTTAAGCAGCATTTAAGACTACTTTTGTCTGCTGTGTCCCTTTTATTTATATTCACTAATAGGCAAAAAAACCCCTTGCTATTGAAGAACGTACCTATAGCCCACAGATATTTCTATCAATATCTGGAGTGGGCAGGGGAGGAGGAAGAAGGCAAAGGGGAGGGGAGGGAGAATGGAGGAGGACGAGGATGGGAGAGGAGAGGGGAAGGAGAGAGGGGGAAGGAGAGGAGGGAGGGGGAGGAGGGAGGGGAAAGGCAGGTCTGATCATTTGCATGCTTACTGAGTTCAATGGAATTTACTCCCATGCAATCATGATTAGAATAGGTAAAACTGACCATGGAGGAGGAGGAGGGGACAGAAGATTGAAGGAGCAAGGGAGAGGAAGGAGGGGGAGAGAATTGGAAGGGTATGGGGAGGGAGGGGTGAAGGTAGGAGGAGGGAAGGGGCAAAAGGGAGGGGATAGGAGGGAGGAGGAGGGGAGGGCAGGTTTGATCAATTGCATGCTTTTTGAGTTCAATGGGATTTACTCCTGTACAATCATGCTTAGGAAAGGTGAAACAGACCTGGGGGAGGGGCAGGGAGGGGGGAGGGGGAGAGAATGGGAGGAAGGGGTGGGATAGGGAGGAAGGGGGAGGGGAGAAGGAAGGGGAGCGTAGGAGATTGGGTGGGCGGGCAGTGAGCAGAGAGAAAGTCCCTTTCCTTTCCAAAAGGAAAACATTGTGAACAGTATCATTGTTTTTCCGAGTTTCCCATACCTTTTTATTCTATAGCAAGCATATGTAGTCTCCCACCAAAATTTAAAACAAAGCTGTCCCTGGCCCTATTCCTTTCACAGAGCTACAATCCCCAGAAGAGGCCGGGCTATCTCTTAAACCACTATGGCCACTGGAGTTCTGTCAGGGGAATAGGAGTCTCCTAACAACTCTCAGCACCCTTCACAAACTACACTTCCCAAGATTCTTTGGTAGAAGCCATGAGTGTCTAAAGTGAAATAAATGTCTGGCATGGGTGTGGCCCTCTGATTAGGCAAGCCAAACAGTGGTGAGTCTGGCTTTTAGAACATTGATGGTTCCTACTGAGCATGCCCAATGCTATAATAGACTTTAATATTAAATTTCTTAAACTAATTAAAACTCAGTCATGGTTTTTAAAAAAACTTTTAAACTGCAGAAGATGATGATCAGGGTATGGGGCAAGGTTAGTAATAGGATTACAGTTACTCTGTGAACATGGCTGTCTTTAAATGAATTTCAACAAATTATGAGGCCACTGACAGAAAAAAGTCCAGTAGGGGTCTCGATTTCCCCCCTCTTGTTTTACGCTTTGAACTCTTGATTATCTCTGACTGTTTTGTGTATCAGCATGAAACATTACAGGATTGTTAAGCAAGCATTTCTGAGTTCAGGACTATAAAAAGGTTTTGTTATGGGAAGCAGCACCATAGCATGGGAGTAATTTAACATTATGGAATGTGAAAAATCCATGCTGGTTATAGTATACAGTATAATACAATCCTGGAATCCATATTAGTTTTGTAATGGATATTCCAAAGTAAAAAAACTGACTGATGTTTTTATTTTTTAGTATTTATTTTGTTATTATTTCATATTTTAATGTGCTGTTAACCAATCTTAACTATTCTGATTATTTATTATTTCGGTCAAAGACCAGCAAAAATCTTAACTATTGAAAGAGCCATCTTAAAACATATTAAATAAATAGCACAGCACAAGTGATCTGGATTCATTTAAATTTCTTTTTAAAAGATGATTGTATGTAAATTAATATAATATGCAAATTTTACCAGCTTCACCTAGTCAGATTTTTTTACCAAGATATCCTTTAAATATTGAACTATATTTCATGCTATTTGTCATCTAATTTCTTCGCAGCTATTCAAATAATGTTTCCCATCTTATTTTTTTTTTAAAAATTCCAGTCTGTATCTGTATTGGATTTGAAATTGTTTTTATATACGTAATTGTTTTAACTATCTTTATATATGCAACTGTTTCTATATATGCAATTGTTTTATGTGTTTAATGTGAAATTCTTTTGAGATGCTTTATAGGAACCAATTCATAAATGAAATAAACAATAATAACAAATAATATTTTTTCAGCATTTATACATTGCCTTTTGACAAGTGACCTGAAGGCAACCTGTAAAACAAATCCTTATAAACACATAATAAATTAGTTTAAAACAGGTCTTTTATTGCTGCTTTTCAAATTGCAATGGAAACCTGAACTCATATCCTTGATTTGGGTTGTCTAACTGCTTCAGTCTGATGTTGAGACCCTTTGAATGTTATCCTGGTTGTATGGGAGCTACTGTGTTATCTGCGTTGAATGGGGCCTGTATGGTTTCTGTACTGCTGGGAAAACATTCAATCAGGGCATGATTGCATAGATTTTTTAATATGAAAGTGGCACCCCACATCCCAGCAGGCTGCTGTTTGGTCAGGACCAGTGTGATTGTTCTTCACCCAAGCATTTGGCCATTTAAACGTTAATTCTGCTGTGCTGGGACCACTCATAGAAAAGTGGCACCACTGTGGCTGGTGTAAATTTAAGGCATGTGCTATAAGAAAGAATTGCAGACATGCTGAAGTAGAAACTGAAGTGCTTCTCCACCTAGAGATACCCTCTTTATTGAACTCCTCTCCTTCCTGTTCACACTTTAACCCCTGCAGAACCAATAGTATATTACATCACAGTGTGCTCCATTGGGCAAATTACAGCATGATATATCATGGAGCACAACTGTTGATCATATCAGCTATTCAGAACTAGATTTTCAACATGTATTGGTTATTTTGTCAGTAATCTTCCACAAAAGCATGGTTAGCCAATTAGGATCTAGCTGTTAGTTCCATTAATCATTAGGACACTCAAAATTAGATAAAACACAACCCTAGTATTTGGTGGTACATGCAGCGCTGTGTGGGAGTAAGCCTGGGATTTGTGTACATTCTTGCTGCTCTGGGCTGCTTCTGGGAGGAAGAGTGTGATATAAATTTAATTAGTATATTGATTAATGGAGTGTGATATAAATTTAATAAATTTAATTAGTAATTTAATACGGACAGATTACACACATAAATAACTGCTTATTCCCACTCTCCCTCGGAAAGAACAAGTGCATAGTCTGGGGATGCTCTTGGATCCATATTTGCCCATTTGGGTCTCAGGTAACATCATCTACCCTGCATGTACCATCAGTAAACTAATACTGATTTGTTTACAGAAATCATTCATGGTGATAGAGAAATGCAAACATTAGCTTTGGCAGTGGTAACTCATTTGCTCACACCATAGACTTTCCACATGGGCTGCAGGGTTCTAAGTCATGGATCTTGTAGTCATCTTTATCTGAAGTCATTGACCAAGAGTAGGTGCTGGTGGGAAGCATTCTAGTGCAACTGACATAACTGAAGGAAAGGTGGAACTAAAGGATCCAGAACTTTCAAATAAAATGGGCAATTCGATTTTTCCATAGAAAACAAAACTCCACCTAAAGATTCCTCAGATATATCTGCTTTTCCTATCAGATTTTAGAAACTAAGGACATGATATATTTTTCCTAATACAGTTTTAGAAACTAAGGACATGATGTATCTTCTTCTCCAATCCCAATGGATACAGGATTCTCCAGGATATAGGCAGTAATAATAATTAGCAGGCCTGGGAACTTTGGATGGATGGATGGTTATCCAGGTGGCATGCACTATACAATGGCTGATAGACTGGTGATCCATATATGCCTGATGAGAGTATGTTTATTGAACCCAGAAACCGAGAGAATCAAAACTGAAAGCCCTTTTGAGGGCAGGGAAATTATTGTTCATAGCCATGGGAAATATTGGGAATCATCCTGTGGCATCCCACAGGGTTCCATCTGGCCCCCATCACTATTTAACATTTATCTGAAGCTACTGGAAGCTGTCATCAGGAGATCTGGAGTATGGAATATTAAGGTTATATCCAGCTCTATCTTTCAATCCCACCGGAATCAGAAGAGATACTTCAGGAGCTATATTGGTGCTTGGAAGCAGAGATGAACTGGATGTGGACCAATAAATTAAGGTTAAATCCTGATAAGGCAGATGCTATGTGTTTTGAGTTCAGATTTCAGAGGGGAAGACAGCCTGTTTTAGATGGGGTTATACTCCCCTGGAAAGAGGAGGTCTGTAGTTCGGGGGTACTCCTGTATCCAACAATATCACTGGAAGCTTAGGTGGCCTCACTGCTTATTTCCAGCTATGGCTACTTCACCAGCAACACAACACCCCCTTGGACAGAGATGACTTGGTCATGGTGCTCCATGCTCTAATCACTTCTAGACTGGATTACTGCAACATGCTCTGTGTGGGGTTGCCCTTGAATACTACTCAAAAACTTCAACTGATCCAAAATGCAGCAGCCAAATTCCTGGCTCAGATTCCATTTAGAACTCACATAGCTCCTGCTTTAAAACAACTGCACTGGTTGCCAGTTTATTTGGGGCCCAATTCAAACTGCTCACACTTAGGCTGCAGATACACAAAAGGTTGGCTCCTTCCATACATACCCTCCTGGGTGCTAAGATCAACAGAAGTGGCCCTCTTGGTAGTTTCACCACCCTCAGAGGTTCAGGGATGGTAGGGCCTGGTAGAGGGCATTCTCTGTGGCTGCCCCTAAGTTGTGGAATTCCCTCCCCACAGAAGCTCTTTATTGTATAGTTTTCATTGTTTGCTGAAGATGCACTTATTTACCTTGCCTTTGATACCTGAGATATATATTTTTGGGACCCACCCTATTCTTGCAATTATAAATTGGTTTAACTTAATTTAATATTGCATTTTACTTTGTTGTAACCCATCCTTGGACCTAATGGTGAAGGGCATGTAAGAAATTGTTAATAATAATAATAATAATAACAACAATAACAATAATAATAATGCCCCTGTTGTGAGTGATAAAAATGCTGGGTTAGATGGGAGTGATCTACAATGAAAAAAACCCTAGATAGCAGAGCACTTTTCTGCAACAGAGGTGCAGTTTTTATTTATTTGCTGGAGAATGCATATGTCTTGTCTCATACGCATTTTTACTAGGGGATTTTAGGTTCCATTTCCCCAGTCTTCAGTCACAATTGCACTGAAACCCTGAAAGTGAAATAGCTTCCAAAGCAAGGTGTGTTTGTTAACTGACCATAAGAACTAGGATCCCTCTTCCATTTCATTTGTTTACATAAAAATAACCCTAAGATATCTAAAGAAAAATAACAGTTCAGGAAGAAATCGCTGGGTTTAAACAAAGTGATGGTTCTATACTTATCTACCAAGGAGTAAGCCCCATTGAATTCAATAGCGTACTTCCCTGTAAGTGGGTATGGGCTTTAATTAACTCTTAAGGCCTATCATCCAACTTCTGGAGCAAGAGAAGTTGGCATAAAGTTCTACCACATCCAGTTGCCATTCAGGAGCCTCTGGGTTGGCTGAATGCTGGCTGAGCTGGGAGCTGCACATAGGGCCCAGAAAGTAAAAGCCTGCTCTCTCAGATACTCCTACCAGGGAGAAAGCCCTCTCCATTGACTTCTATTGCAATCATTTTCTTAGACCGACCTTTCTCTTGGCGTAACTTTTGCCTGGATTGGGAACTGCAGGAGAGGTCCAAACACAAGTTGGATGTGGTCTAAGTCCCCTCACCTTGGCCTCTGCCCTGACATACCCCTTTTTCAGGACTTACACCGGCTCTGCTTGCACCAGTCTCAGCTAAGCCGGGCTGAGGGATTTATGCCACCACAGCCTGGCTGAGCCTAGCCGGCTCACCTGGAGATCCGCCACATCCAACTCCCCTCAGACTAGGGTAAATACAAGTTGGATTGCTCCCTTAGTCATAGCACAGCAGGGGAAAACAAATGGTTGAATCTTGACATAATTATTATTCCAAAAAGTAACAAAGACCTCTTTTCTATAGAAAATTAGCATTTTAGAAAGAATTAAGAGTGTCTTATTGTTTTATAGAATGTTTAACCATACAGTGGATATTGTTGTGCTTATTATAGAACAGCTATAAAATTTACCATGAAAGATAAAAGCTTAAGAAGAGCCCTACTGGATCAGCCCAAGAGGTCCATCTACCTCAGCATTGTTCTCACAGTGGCCACAGGCCAACCAGATGCGTATGGGAAGCCCTCAAGCAGGATTCCAACAGCACTCTCCCTGCTTGTATTCCCCATCATCTGGTACTCAGAGGCACACTACCCGACTAGATCAGATTAAAATTCCAGTGTTCTATTACCACCTGCAGACAGCCAGGGTAGTACTTTTTAAAAAAGATCCAATAAACAAGATCAGCAGAAGTTCCTTTGGAAGAGTGTGCTCCCTGTTCTAATGCTCTGCATCTTCGCTGCAGGCAGCCTTGAGCTTCCCCCTATTTTACGTATTTTTTTCATAATTAAGATGTGTCAACCACAGGATTTCCATTTGTCCATTTTATATTATGAAAAAAAATCATTATTATTGCCATATAATGCAAAAAATTGGCTATGTCTTCAAAGTTAATTGTCAAATCATCCTGCAATGTCATCCTTTTCAAGCAAGATATCTCAGAGCATTCTGAATCTCTTGTGTGGCAAACATTACTATGATGAGACTGACTCACTCTACCCACCTTGCCCCTCCCTTGCCCCTCTTTCTTTGCTGCTGTCCTGAGCTAACCAAGGGCTGTCTCTCGCTCTCACTCTCTCTGTGCTAAATGTGTGTGTGTGTGTGTGTGTGTGTCACTGGGTGCTTTCACACATGGGGCTAATAGCTCTAGTTTAACGGAATAATAAGGTAGCGATTCATTCCGGATTTCAAAAATCCCTTTCACACTGCAGTACCTGTTATACCTGCATTTTGCGCAACAGTCTTTCACACAGGTCTTCACCTACCGGTTTGAGGCCTGTCCTTTCGGTGCGTGGGGGGGGTTTGAAGGAGGCGCGATCACGATCACGATCAGCTGAGAGGCGGGCCAGCATAGCAGCAGAGGCTCTGGTTAAGCAGCAGCAGCATAGGCTGCTCTCCAGGAGCAGCTGGGATCGGCTAGGAGGCACCACGGTGGCAGTTGGTAAAAGTGGGAACGCACTGCATGCTGGGATGGCTGTCATGTGAGCAGTGGCAGTAGCACAAAACTCCTGCAATCTTCCAGGTTCCCAGCCTGCTATCGGAATTTTCCCGGTATCATTTATTGCGGAATTTAGCGCAAAACTTCCACTACATTCCACCAGAATTCCAGAGCTACCCATTATGTTGTGTGAAAGCTCAAATTTTATGCACAAATTAACAGTAAATAAATTGTCAGAATAACGGAAGGAAGTGCAGTGTGAAAGCACCCACTGTGTGACTGACAGTGGCAGACAGTGTCAGTGCAGTGGGGCGGTGCTGCCGTCTGCTTGCCTACGCCTCCCCCCCACTCTTTCAGACTGTGTTTTTTAACTTTCTATTGCCGCCCCTCACAAGACCCTTGTTGATGTTCAAATCATTGGCACAGCTCCTGGTGCCCTATCTAAGTGTGCGATTTTTAAACGATTTAAATAAAACAGGAATTCATTGTTTAAATCAGATCGTAAAGCAACCTAAAAATTACACAATGTTTTTCTCTGCCACCAAAAAACTACGTGGAATGCTGTCATTTACATAAGTATCTACAAAAACAATTATGTAATTTTTGCAACCTGAAAAAAAACCCTGTGGATTGAATCACCCCCAAATGTGTGCAGAAGATCCAATCGGCAAGCTCCCGAGAAAAGCAGAAACAAAAAAAGGATGGACTGGTAAAGAAACGATGAACAGCATGAGGATCAGCACCATGAAGCGAACCCCATCCCTAGCTGTGACTAATGACACTACTGGGTCAAAGCCAAATGGAAGCCCAGAGGCTGATGTGCACAGATGCAAAAGGAGAGTTCGGACTTGTCGACATACACAATAGGAACATGGAGTGTGAGAAGCATGAACCAGGGAAAGTTAGAAATTGTCAAGTAAGAAATAGAATGCATCAATGTTACAATACTTGGCGTGAGTGAATTAAAATGGAAGGAATAGAACACTTTCAATCAGGCAACTGCAAAATATTTTATGCAGGAAATGAGAAATTTATTTATTTATTTATTTATTACATTTATATACCGCCCCATAGCTGAAGCTCTCTGGGCGGTTTACAGCATTTAGAAGAAATGGAATTGCTTTAATAGTGAGAAGTGATGTAGCAAAAGTGATGTAGCAATTAAGAGCTATAACCCAAGGTCGGAGCGAGTTAAAGCAGTGAGATTTAACAGAAAACCTATTAACATAACCATCATCCAAATCTATGTTCCAATGGCAAACATAGGAGAAGAGGAATTGGAGAGATTTTAAGCAGATTGGTCAGAGTCCGATTCCAACGAAAGGAGGAAGTCAAATCTCCGGTAAAAGGGGTCGAGGTCCACTCAGCCTTCTATGTATCCGTGGTCGGTAAAATGAGTACCCGGCATATGCTGGGGGGTAAAGAAAGGCCGGGGATGGACCTGGCAATCCCACCCCATATATATGGTCTGCCTAGTAAATGTCGCAAGACGTCACCCTAAGAGTCAGAGATGACTCGCACTACAAGTGCGGGGACACCTTTACATTTTTACAGGAAGAAAATGATCACACACTAAACAAAGATGTTTTGATAATCATGGGGGACTGGAATGCAAAAGCAGGAAACAGAGAAGAACCAGAAATTGTGGGAAAATGGGGCTTAGGAGATAGAAATGAAGCGGGAGAAAGACTTTGAATTCTGTGTAACCAATAATTTATTTCTTGGAAACACATATTTTGAGCAACCGAAAAGTTGACTGTACATGTGGACATCACCAAATGGTCAATATAGGAATCAAATTGATCATATAATTGGCAACAGAAGATGGAGAAGTTCCATCCTTTTGGCGAAAACGAAACCAGGAGCAGACTGTGGTACAGATCATGAACTGGGAAGATCAAAAATCAGAGTAAAGCTAAAGAACAACAACAAAGCAATCATAATGCCAAAATACAACTTAAACAACATCCCAGAAGAATATAAAGATCAAATAAGGAACAGATTTGAGGCTTTAAACTTAGTTGACAGAGAACCAGAAGAACTATGGAATGAAGTCAGAGACATTATCAGGGAAGAATGCAAAAAGACAATACCTCTCGTTAAAAAGAGAGAAAGATCTCAATGGTTGACTGAAGAAACTCTTAAAATGGTTAAAAATAGAAGGAAAGGAAAAGCAAAAGGAGACAGAAACACGGTCAAAACCCTAAATGAAACAATACAGTGACTAGTACATAGGGACAATGAGAACTATTACAACAGTTATTGTATACAAATAGAAGAGGACAACAAAAAGGGAAGAACAAGAGCCCTATTCCAAAAGATTAGAGAAATTAAAGGTAAATTTACCCCAAGAGTAGGGATATTAAATAATCAATAGGGGAACACACTGCCTGACCAACTGAGATAAAATAAAGGGAGGGAGAAATATCAATAACTTAAGATATGCCATACTATGATACCATACTAATAGCAGAAAGCAAGAATGATTTGAAACGAATGCTGATGAAAGTTAAAGAGGAAAGCACAAAAGCAGGACTACAGCTGAACGCCAAGAAGACTAAAGTAATGACAACAGCAGAGTTATGTAACTTTAAAGTTGACAATGAGAACATTGAACTACTCAAGGATTATCAATACCTTGGCAGAGTCATTAACCGAAATGGAGAGAATAATTAAGAAATCAGAAGAAGGCTAGAACTGGGGAGGGTAGCTATGAGAGAACTAGAAATTCTGAGGAAGTGGACAAGGTGCTTTCATCTGTGAAGCCAACCACTTGTCTTACTGATCCTTGCCCTTCGTGGCTCCTTGTGAGCTGCAGAGAGAAATTGGGCGAGGGGATCAAAGCGGTGGTAAACGCATCCTTGAAAGAGGGTGTGATGCCATCAGCCTTCAAGGAGGCAATTGTAAAGCCCATCTTAAAGAAGCCCTCCTTGGATCCCCAAGTGTTAGATAACTTCCGCCCAATTTTGAATCTACCATTTCTGGGCAAGGTCATTGAGCGAGTGGTGGCCAACCAGTTGTCAGCACACTTGGATGAAACGGATTATTTGTATCCATACCAATCGGGTTTCAGGACTGGTCACGGAACTGAAACAGCCTTGGTCGCTCTGGTTGATGATTTGAGGAGGGCATTAGATAGGGGAGAATCCACCTTTCTTGTCCTCCTCGATCTCTCAGCGGCTTTTGATACTGTCGACCACAGTATCCTTCTGCTTCGCCTGGAGGGATTGGGAATTGGAGGCACTGTATTACAGTGGTTCCATTCCTTTCTCTCCGACAGGTACCAACAGGTAGCGTTGGGGGAGGAGGTATCAGACCCTTGGCCTCTCAATTGTGGTGTGCCACAGGGCTCTATCCTCTCTCCCATGCTATTTAACATCTATATGAAGCCGCTGGGAGCAATCATCAGGAGATTTGGGCTGCAGTGTCATCAATATGCGGATGACACTCAGCTCTATCTCTCGTTTAAATCTGCACCAGAGTTGGCTGTGGAGACCTTGTCCAACTGCCTGGAATCCCTGAGTGGATGGATGGGAAGGAACAAGCTGAAGTTGAACCCTGATAAAACCGAGATACTACTTGTGGGGGACAAGAGAAGGTTGGGTGACATTGACCTGAAGTTCAATGGGGTGAGTTTACCCCTAAAGGACCAGGTCCGCAGCCTTGGGGTTGTGCTTGATTCCAGGCTGTCCATGGAGGCTCAGATTTCGGCAGTGAGCCGGGCAGCCTGGTACCAACTACACCTCATATGAAGGCTGCAACCCTACCTTCCTGTTCATCAGCTCCCACTGGTGGTACACGCCCTGATCACCTCTCGTTTGGACTACTGTAATGCACTCTACGTGGGGTTACCCTTGAAAACGGTCCGGAAATTACAACTGATACAAAATGCGGCGGCTCGACTACTTACGAATAGTCGCCGCCGAGATCACATCACACCAGTGTTGTTTGACCTACACTGGCTTCCAGTTGTTTTCCGAGCCCAATTCAAGGTGTTGGTATTGACCTTTAAATCCCTATACAGTTTCGGCCCAGTTTATCTCACGGAGCACCTTCAACGCCACCAATTATGCCGCCCGACAAGATCGGCCACACAGGGCCTTCTCTCAATCCAGCCAACAAAAACAGCCAGATTGGCGGGTACAAGAGAGAGGGCATTCTCAGTGGCGGCCCCACTCTTTGGAACTCCCTCCCACAAGATCTCCGGCATGCCTCTTCCCTAAATGTATTTCGGAAAGCCTTAAAGACCTGGCTTTTTCAGCAGGCCTTCGGGGTATCCGGGGAGGGTTAATCGATATAATTGTAATGCCTCCTACCCAGTTTTAATATTGTTGTTGTAGATCTATTGTTTTTATTGTATTACTGTATTTTATTAATTGTATTTTAATAATTTTGTAAGTCGCCTAGAGTGGCCATTGGCCAGATAGGTGATGAAGAAATTAAATTTATTATTATTATTATTATTATTATTATTATTATTATTAGAAAAGGTCTTCAAATGCAAAGATGTATCACTGTACACTAAAGTCAGGATCATTCAGACCATGGTATTCCCGATCTTTATGCATGGATGTGAAAGTTGGACAGTGAAAAAAGCGGATAAGAGAAGAATCAACTCATTTAAAATGTGGTGTTGGAGGAGAGCTTTGCGGATTCCATGGACTGTGGAAAAGACAAATAATTGGGTGTTAGAACAAATTAAACTGGTACTATCACAAGAAACTAAAATGATGAAACTGAGGTTATCATACTTTGGACACATCATGAGAAGACATGAGTCACTAGAAAAGACCATAATGCTGGGAAAAACAGAAGGGAGTAGGAAAAGAGGAAGACCAAACAAGAGGTGGATTGATTCCATAAAGAAAGCCACAGCCTGAACTTACAAGATCTGAACAGGGTAGTTTATAGCAGACGCTATTGGAGGTTGCTGATTGATTGGGTTGCTATAAGTCAAAATCGACTTGAAGGCACATAATAACCACAACTACTACACAGAAGGTGAGATGTGTCTATCCTCTTGCTCAAAAAAAATATTTTTTGCTTTTTGAGGTAAAGAAAACCTTTTTGTTTTTTGCAATAAGGAAAGTGATGAAAAACGCACACTGGAAAGTGTGGAATAACAATTATTTTATATTATGTCATATGATCTCCCCGCAAACAAATCCAAATGAATGGTCAATCAATAGCAGATGACTTATAACCTCCCAGCAAACTTTGTGCAAGCAAATTGGGATGAACAAACTGACCAATAATAAAGGTCACCTGGAAGCAACCACTGTCTCTTTACCCTGGCCTGTGACACGTGAGACATATATTGTTAGGAGTTACCCTATTTTGTGATTTCAGATTGTTCTTAATTTTTTTATGCTCTTATCTTAAAATTGTTGTAATCTGCCCTGGGACCTTTGGATGAAGGGTGAGTAATAAATGTTGTTAATAATAATAATAATAATAATAATAGTAATAGTAATAGTAATAGTAATAATAATAATAATAATAATAATAATAATAATAATAATAATAATAATAATAATAATAATATATCTGACTACTAGCAGCAGTTCTCCAGAGCCTGAGGTAGATAATTTTGCCTGGCTTTTGAGGCTGTACCTAAAGATGCTTGGGAATCAGCTAGGACAGTGGTTCCCAACCTTCATGAGTACGGGACCCCCTTTATAAGCTTAAAACTGTTTGTGACCCCCTCCCCCCAGGGAGGCAGGCTGGCTGCCGGAAGGAAGGGGAAAAGCAGCCTTTCCTTGCAGCCTTGCTTCTTTTTGCTTCACAAAAAAAGCCCTCTCCTCTTATTCTGAGTAAGGGTGTCGTCAGCAGTGCAAGGAGATGGGAGTCAATGATAGTATTCCCCTCTTCTTCCTGGTAACTCCACCCTCAGCCTCCTTTGGCTTCTGCCATGTGTTCTATAGGCAGATGTCTGCCCTTGATGTGCCTGAAAGACACTCTGGCACTTCAGCAAAAATCCTCCCCTCTTGTTTGGGGCAAGGGGGAGGTGTCATCTGCAGCTGCAGTGGGAAGCAGAAAGTGTCCATGGAGTGAAGACTAAAACAAAAAATCAATTTCTTTACTATTTGTGGCCCCCTCTGATTACTTCGTGGCCCCCCTGGGAGTCACGGCCCCAAGGTTGGGAACCACTGAGCTAGGACATTATTATGCATGCAGACCATGCACTGAGCTATGGACCCATGACAAATACACATTTTGTTTCATAATGGGCTGTGACAACCAGCAAACCTAAGTTTATGTTTTCATTTATTAAGAGGAAATCAATTCTCTTTAAGAAAAAAAACTGCCTTTTTAAAATGTGGCTGAACTAGTAATGGGTAATACTGGTGGGGAATCCTTTCATTTCAGAATAGAAGGCAGGAAAGTTTGAATAGGCTGAAGGCCACACTCACAGAGCAGCAGATAAAGAAGAATCTTAAAATTCAGACTCAACTTTCAATTAACATTCTCTGTAACAATCAAAGAGATTCAAAACGTACATTTTAATCTCTTTGATTATTACAGAAAAGGTTGATAGAAACTTGGGTCTGAATTTTAAGATTCCTTTTTCAGATAGGAGCCAAAGAGACAGAGAAGGCAGCTTATTGCCAAGTGGGAATTGTTTTCAGCCTGTGCTTTGCCAGTTTTATAGTGTACTAGATCAATGTGGTGATGATGATGATTTAAATTCAGTTACTTGACTGGATCATTACATTTGTTAGCATTGTACAAAAGTCCTGGGTGGTTTAGTTTAAAAAGTGGTAAATTATGATGCCTTAAATCTCTAGTCTTTTTGCTCAGGTTTGGTCCTTGTTAGCAATGCCTTAATAACAAATTGTGACTGACACTAATGGGTGCTTGCTCTGTACAAAACTGAGGCATCTTAGCATCAGACCTCTATTTTGCTGAATTTTTTGTCTGTCAAATATAGAAAGCAATAAGCAGCAAGACTCTCAAGCCTAACTTTTTGTACACACATCAGAGCTTGGAAAAGTTACTTTTTTGAACTACAAATCCCATCAGCCCAATCCAGTGGCCATGCTGGCTGGGGATGATGGGAGTTGTAGTTCAAAAAAGTAACTTTTCCAGGCTCTGCACACAATACTCTAGTAAATCCCACTTCCCACGGTTATTAAAGTATTAACACTTTAAGTTATTAAAGTTTCTTCTATTTAACAACCTAATTCTGGTCTTCTTAGAACATTGCCTGCATAAAGGTCATTGTGAGCCTGGCATTCGGAGGCTAATCTTGCCAAGTTAAAATTGTTTGCCTAAAGCATATGCAATTTCAGGCTTGAAAGAAATAATGCAGGGTGAGTGTTATGTTGTATGTGCTAGAAACCTCTCCATCAATGTAATACTCTCGTTTTTCTGGCCTCTGACGTTAACACTCCTGTCTTGTCTAACCATTGCATCATGCTTCAGTTATGTTGATCCTCCTGTGCAGTTAGTTTTTTAGTTTGCAAAAAAAAAAAAATCTTGACAACTATTTATTGTTTGTGTTTTTAACCAGGTAACCTCAAGTTTGTTATAAGAACATTTGTTACAGGATTCTTCAATGTTTGTTTGTTAAAGGAGTCTTCAATATATTTTCTCAATAAAATTGTCTGCCACTCCTCTGTGCCTTGTTCTTTTGATTGGTGGACAGCAAGAGTTTGACCTGCTATTATCTGAATTTAGAGGAATGTGGGCTACCGAAAACATATATAGACCCACAAGACAATGGATTCAGTTCAAGCAGGCTGGCTGGCACAGTGCTCTGTTTCTTAAAACCCAGAAGTTTGGGAGTGGTGCTCATAGTTGCTGTATTTTACAAGTGTTCTGTATTTCATCCACATGTAGTGTATTAATCTGCTTCTGTATAGCTGTTGCTGTGTATGTAATGGAGAATTTATATATTCACACATGTATGATCATGATTATTAAGAAGGCACATTTCTTTTATAATCATAAGGAGTTAAAAATTGAACTTCAGGCCTAATGGGACCCTGAGATTCCAGCTTGTAGAAAAAACCTGGATCTTAATATTTAACTCAAAAACCTGTTGCCATGGAGGCAGTCAAAGAGACCTTCTTGAGTTCTTTGCTAAGACCTGGCCGAGACAGAAAAATAAATTACCCATTGTTCAGAATCAAGGAGTGTTTAAATTTTGGGGAAAAGGCTGGGTTTCCCAATGTTTGATTCTTGAATGCCATCTAGGGGATAAGTAATCAAATGTTTTAATAAAGAGAAATAGATTTTAGATTTAAATAACAGTGTATTAAATTTATAACTTTATAGATGTCTTTCCATTAAGAAAAAGGTACTTCTGGGGTAGCCTGCTTGTCTGTTTATATATCTAAAGAGGCTACAGTCACCCAGTTTTCCTCTGTTTGTGTAATTTCAAAATGAGCTCAAGTGTTTTAAATAAAATCCTCCTTCATAAGCGATGTATTTTATAAATAAAGAAAAGGGATTTCTGAGAAAAATAGAAGGACAAGAACCGTTATGGCAAAGAAATTGGAACTGGGGGTGTTCATACATTCACAAACATCCTGAGTTAAGTTCCCAAACTTAACTCAAGGGAACTTGTCCAAAATATTTCTAGGTGTGCCAGAGTCAGCCTGTCCAATCAGAAACAATGCAACAATGGATGTACAAAAGTATGCTTGAGAACATGTTCACAGAAAGAACTGTTCCAGCTAGTCCCAAAATTCATTTGTCTTGAAGGAACAGTAGGACAATGGTAACATTTATGATATGGACAGAATCTTGGAAATCACCAAAGGAGTTAGCTAATGATTTCTGATTGGTTTGGAATGAATGTAGAGAGGAGGAACTGTAATGTTGGGTGGGCAAGGAATCATAAGATTGGTGAATTACTGTCACGTGTTGTAATATTAAGGTATAAAAGAGCTTGCACACAGTGTCTCAGTGCAGTCTCTCCTGGATATTTCTGGAGGGTGACCCTGCATGTGCTGGCATGTGCTTGTAAAGAATAAAGGCCTACCTTTTTGCTTCAAGCCCGTGTCTTCAATTTTTATTCATGGACCCCCAGCAAAAGATCCCAATGGAGAAAGAATTCTCCTACATGTGCAAGCTTGTCTTCAAATGAAAATAACCTTTAATTAGCCTGCTACCAAGACTTGTTTCACTTATTCTGAAAGCCGTGTTCTGTTCATTGCCTTCTTGTTGGATCCCTACATAAGAACATAAGAAGAACCTGCTGGATCGGACTTCCGGGAAGTGGTGCTGGCTGGTGGTTGTCTCTGAGGGAGCTCTGCCTCAGAGGAAGCTTTTTTCAGGTTAAAAGCCAGCCAAGAGGAATCTTGGACTGGCTTAAATGTTCTCCAAGGTATAGGAGAACCGATCAGATCTTCCACAAGACTTCGTTGAGCTGTCGGCGGCTGGAATTGATCAGGAAATTCCTGAGATAAGAAGGCAAGCCGATCGGCTGAAGACGGAGTCAGGAATTCCACGCAAGCTGAACTGGAATAAAGCGAAGCGTTTTTTCTTCTCTCAAAAAAAAACGTTCTTAACCAGCGAGCCCACTTCTGCCTAAACCTTATCATTCGGCTTAAATTACTGCAATAAAAGGGATTTGTTTATGAATCAGCAATTGAGAAACCTGGGTGAGTCATACTTTTTCTCTTTTAAATATAATTAAGGAAGAAAGAAAATATAAACAACTTATATACTTTTTTTACGACAAAAAGCTGGCTTGAATTTGGACTTTTAAAGTTTAAAAACGGATGAGAGGTAATTATTATATTTTGGACTATTTTTCTCTTTGGACTATTTCTTGTTGGATGAATCCGCTGCTCGTATATGCTACTAATTGTTTAGTCTTGGCAACCAGAATTGTTTTGCATTCTTGGAAGCAGATAAGGACTGTGTTGTGCTGGCTGGATTTCAATAATAGGCCTGGAATATTAACTCTTCTTTTTGGTGGAGGGAAAAAAAGAAAAGAAATAGACTGCCCTTAGGTTCTGAAACAGTGATTAATATTAGAAATTAAAGGCCTCTTTTTGAAAATGACAACTAAAAAAACAACCAAGGCCCAGGGGCGAAGAGGTTCTATTGATACACAGGAAGAGGATATACCCCCAGAAATGTTTCAAAAAATAATGGAAGGGATTAATGCTATAAAACAGGAAATGAAACAGGAAATGAAAACTGAATTGACAGATATAAAAGACTATATTAAAACACAAGTGGATGAGATTAAAGGGACAATTGGGCAAATAAAGGAAGATGCAAAAAATACTAAAGAAAAGGTACAAACCTTGGAGAATAGAACAGATATACTAAATCTGGAACTAGAAAAAAATTTGGACTATTTAGCTGTGACTGAAATGAGAAATAAAGAGCATTGTTTGAGATTCCGTGCAATCCCTGAGGAAACAGGTGAAGACATTAGAGATAAAATTGTTAATGCTTTAGTAAAATTTCTGGACTTGAATGAAGATAGGATGGAATTTGAAATAGACAAAGTTTATAGAATTAACTCCAGATATGCAACAATGAAAAAAATTCCAAGAGATGTGCTTGTTCATTTCGTAAAGAAGACGACCAGAGATATGGTTTTACAGCAACACTTTAAATATACCTTTAAAATTGATGGTAAGGAAATACTGGTGATGAAGGAAATTCCTATTAGACTTTTACGTAAGAGAAAAGAATATGCTTTCCTTACAGAAAAACTTAAGCAATGCAAAATTCAATTTAGGTGGGACGTTCCAGAAGGAGTGATTTTTACATTCAGACAACAGAAATACAGACTGAATACTGTTCAAAAAGCAAGGGACTTCTTGAGAAAAGCTTCAAAAGATATGGAAGAAGATAAACTCAAAGATATGGATATAGTTCCTGGGAAACAAAGTCAACAAGGATATGCAGAGGAGGGGAAGGAAGATGATGGATCAAAAGGAGCATCAGGCAAATTTTAAAATACACGCTTAATGATGGATTACAAATACCTAACTTGGAATATAAATGGAGCCAACACGGCGCAGAAGAGAAAGAAAGTGTTTCATTATTTGAAAAAATTAAAATTGGATATAATTTGTTTACAAGAAACTCATATTCAGAAGAAAGATTCCAAATATTTGATTTGTAAAAATTTGGGTGAAGAATTTATTTCAGCTGGACCAAAAAAAAAAAATGGAGTTGTTCTCTATATTAACCCACAATTGCTTCCTAAATTGGTATTATTGGACGATAGTGGTAGATTTGTGGGGGTTGAAATTACTTTACAAGGTACAAACATTTTGATAGTGGGTATTTATGCCCCCAATGAAGATAAAACAAGGTTTTATACAGGACTTATGGAAAAATTGTCAGAGTTTTCATATGAGCATTGGTGTGTCATGGGTGACTGGAATGGGGTAATCTCACCAAAAATTGATAGGCTTTCTGAAAAAAATATCAAAGAGACACAAGGTAAATTACCGAAGATTTGTTTTGAACTCATGGAACATTTAGAATTGGTGGATACCTGGAGATATATAAATGATAATGCAAAGGAATTTACTTATTTTTCAGAAAGACATAAAACATTTTCGAGGATTGATATGATTTGGATGTCAAAAATTTTAGCGAAGGATATTTTTAAAATGGATATATTACCAAAAACTTTTTCGGACCACAATCCTGTGATATTAACTTTAAAAAAAAAAAATCTTGGATTTAGATGGAGACTAAATGAATCTTTATTACAGAATGATAAAGTAGTACAAGAATGTAAGAAGAAATTAAAGGAGTTCTTTGAATATAATTTATATAAAGGAACAAGTGAAAATATTGTTTGGGATACTAGTAAGGCATTTATGAGGGGATACTTTATTAAATGTAATTCTGAATTAAAAAAAAAGAAACAACAGAAAATGCAATTAATTTTGGAAGAAATAAAACAAAAAGAGGAAGAATTGAAAAAGAATCCAGCTAAAGTTTCTATTGTAAATCAAATTAAAATGTTACAGAAGCAAGTATCAATGTTGACAGTTAGAGAAATTGAAAGGAAATTAAATTTTGCTAAACAAAGGACTTTTGAATTTGCAAATAAACCTGGGAAATGGTTAGCATATAAATTAAGAAAAGAACGTCAAAAAAATATTATTTTAAAGATACAAGAAGGAGATGAGACGCTGACAGATAATGTAAAAATCAAAAAGATTTTTCATCAATATTACTCAACATTGTATAAGTGTCAAGAAATTCCATCTGAAAAAATAGAAGAGTATTTATCTAAACAGAATTTGCCGAAAATTACAGATTTTCAGAGACAAGTTATTAATGGCCCTATTACGTCAAGAGAGATATCTGAAGCTATAAATAAAATTAAATTAGGAAAGGCGCCAGGACCAGATGGGCTATCTGCAATGTATTATAAATGTTTGGAGGAAGAACTCTTGCTACCCTTACAGTCTACAATGAATTCTATTTTGCAAGAGGGAAAGATACCGGATAGTTGGAAAAATGCTAATATAACATTAATACCTAAAGAGGACCAAGATTTAACTAAAACAAAAAATTATCGGCCAATATCTCTACTGAATAATGACTATAAAATTTTTACAATGATTTTGGCTGAAAGATTGAAAATAATATTGCAACAATTTATTCAGGAAGATCAATCAGGGTTTTTACCTAAAAGACAATTACGTGACAACGTCAGGAATGTTTTGAATGTGTTGGAATATTTAGAACAACGAAATGATAAACAAGCAGCTTTGATTTTTTTAGATGCTGAAAAAGCATTTGATAATTTGAATTGGAAATTTATGTTCCAGGTTTTGGAGCAAATGGATTTTGGAGACAACTTTATAAAATGGATCAGATCGATTTATACATCACAGAAGGCCCAGATAATTGTTAATGGAGACTTAACGGATTCATGTGAAATACAAAAGGGTACAAGACAGGGATGTCCATTATCTCCCCTTTTATTTATTCTGGTTTTAGAAGTGCTGCTTAGAGATATAAGGCAAGATAAAAGGATTTCGGGATTAAAAATAAAAAAAAGAAGAATATAAATTGAGAGCATTTGCTGATGATTTGATAATTGTACTAGAAAACCCTTTGGAAGGAATTCATATATTGATGGACAAATTAAAAGAATTTGGACCGTTAGCAGGATTTAAGATCAACAATCAAAAAACAAAGATGTTGGTGAAAAATTTAACTTTAAGGGAACAGAAAGAGTTAATGGACAAGACAGATTTTACAATAGAAAAAAAGTTGAAATATCTAGGCATCATCATGACAAATAAAAACTCAAAGCTGTTTCATAATAATTACGAAAAATTATGGACAGAGATTAAGAAAGACTTGCTAAGATGGGATAAACTACAACTGTCATTAATGGGTAGAATATCTGTGATAAAAATGAATGTATTACCGAGAATGATGTTTTTGTTTCAAACTATACCTGTAATATCCTCTGATTTACCTTTTAAACAATGGCAAAAAGATATTTCTAAATTTGTATGGCAAGGAAAAAAACCAAGAGTTAAATTTAAATTACTTCAAGACGCTAAAGAAAGAGGAGGACTGGGATTACCAAATTTGAGACTTTATTTTGCTGCCTGCTGTTTAGTCTGGATAAAGGAATGGATCTTATTGAGGAATAAAAGACTATTGGATTTGGAGGGCCACAATCTGAAGTGGGGATGGCATGGATATCTATGGTATGACAAAGTAAAAGTAAACGTAGACTTTAACAATCATTTTATAAGACGTTCTCTGTTGAAAATATGGAATAGATACAAACCAAGGTTTTATTCGAAAATACCATTATGTGTCTCAAGTCAAGAAGCGTTTTATAGAAGAGAAATGTCTGGAAAAGAGAAATGGTTAACTTATCAAGAACTATTAGAAAATGTACATGGAGAATACACAATGAAAGAGAGAGAACAATTGATAAAGGAAGGATATAGTTTTCATTGGTTTGCCTATTTACAATTGTTAGAAAGATATAAAATGGACAAGAAAATGTATGGGTTTGAAATAAGTAAATCTGATTTTGAAATAGGTTTGTATACAAATGATGAAAACATAATTGCAAAAATGTATAAACTTTTATTGAAAATGGATATGGAGGAAGAACAAGTAAAAGAGTGCATGGTAAAGTGGGCAAAAAATTTTGGTCATAACATACAAATGGATCAATGGGAAAATATGTGGAAAAAAGGCTTGAAATTTACATTATGTTATAATCTTAAAGAAAATTTTTATAAAATGATGTACCGTTGGTACATGACTCCAGAAAAGCTGTCAAAAATGTATAGTAATGTCTCTAATGTTTGTTGGAAATGTAAACAACAAGAAGGATCTTTTTATCATATGTGGTGGTCATGTAAAAAGGCGAAATTATTCTGGGCACAGATAGGTAGGAAGATGCAAAAAATTTTAAAGATAAATATTCAGTCAAAACCAGAATTTTTTTTACTGGGTTTTATGGATAAACAAATAGAAAAGAAATATGGAAGAATATTATTATATATGATTACGGCAGCAAGATTATTATATGCACAAAAGTGGAAAATGGAATCAATACCAACAATGGAAGAATGGCTACTGAAATTAATGGACTTAGTAGAAATGGATAAATTGACGTGTTTACTTAGAGAAAAATCGACAGATACATTCCTTAAGGATTGGAAGCCTCTCTTAGACTTTTTGTCGAAAGATCAAAATAAAATGATGATACTGGGATTTGATGATTAATTAAGACAGCTTATGGAGAAAAGGGATTCTGTATGTACATATTAAGGGACAGGTTTGATGTATATTATATACTTATAGCTGATCTGTGACAAATCGGAAGTCAACCATTTTATTTTTATTTTTTGTTGTAGTATTGTTATGTTTTTTCTTACTTTGTTTTGTTTGTTTTTTGGAAAAATTTGAATAAAAACTATATATAAAAAAAAAAAAGAAGAACCTGCTGGATCAGGCCAATGGCCCATCTATTCCAGCATCCTATTCTCACAGTGGCCAACCATTGGCATACTAGTCTTAGTGATACACTAACTTGTATACATGAAGCCTGATTATTTATTTTATTAATACTGTAGGGAAGGTGGAAATATTATTTTCATTCATTTTGATCTTTATATGTGTGAAACCTTTAGTAAGAGTATTTGGAAAAGGACCATATTTGGCACCTTGAGAACTAGAACTTCTCACAGGTATGTGAAGCAGGAAAAACACAAAGTGTATCAGCCTGCTTGTGTAACTGACTTTTGCTTGTGGAAATGGGGTACCTATTCTCTTCCCCCACATGTCCCCCAATTCTACATTAGAAGGTTGGAGGGGGAGCTTTAGTAGCAGGTTGGGGGCAGGAGGATATGGAGAGCAAGGGGAAATCCTTTTGCGCCTGTTGGTGTGATGGTGCATCTCACCCAAACCATTTTAAATGGAATTGAGGAAATTGGTACGTGGCAGTCAACTAACAGTATAATCCTATGTATGTGCTTACTTGGTATTAAGGCCTCACTGTGTTCACTGGGGATTCCTCCCAAGTAAGTGTGCATAGCATTGCAGGCTAGGGCTAGTAGAGGGTCAGGTGGGAGGAACAGTAGGAACAAGAACAGTGTTTTGAATAGTTGGTCCTCACACTGAAATGTCACTTTCAGCTTCATTGAACCCAGTGGAACTCCAGTGGAAGAGGAGGAGAGGATAAGCCAAAAGTCATGCAGAAAAGTTGGGTTTTGAGAAAAGGAGAAACATGTCATCACATACATATTCATATTTTATTATAATTTTATTTATTAGAGACAGTAAGCCCCATACAACTTGTCTAGAACCCAAGCCGCTCTCGGTTCCTTCTGGGAAGAAGGGCAGAATTTTAAAAGACTATTTATTTATTTATTTATTAAATTTGTTAGTCACCCATCTGGTAGGCCCATCCTGCCACTCTAGGTGACATACAATAAAATACAAATACAATCCATAAAAACATAAGCAGAAGATTAAAACTACCCCTAGAACTGCAGACTAATGACCTAAGTCCCCTCCCCAGCCTGGATAAAGACCCAAGTCTTCAAAAGATAATAATAACACCACCAACAACAACATGGACACAAATGGGTTTTTAGGCTATGACTGTAAGAATACTTAAGTGGAAATAAGTCTCATTCAAATCAATGAGACTACTTCTGAGCACATTTAGGATTGGGCTGGTTCAATGAAAATGTGTGCCAGGCAGTGCTTGTTTGGTTAAAAATGAGGCGCGGGACTCATATCTTGATAAAACTGCCATGGGTGCTGGCACTAAATGGCTTGCACGGGAAGCAAAAAAAAAGAAGTACCTGTACTGGTTAATACTGTCACAAAAAAAAGCCTGGTGCCAGATATACATCATAGCAATTGGTCATTAGTACTAATGTACTTTTGGTTCAACTAGGACAGTTTAGTGTACAATCTTGTAAACACTATTTGCTTTAGACAAAACTTGTTTTCCAACCCTAACACACTAAAAAGTAAGATTATCTGAGCTCTGTAGCAAGCATTGTACAGTCGTTCAAAACGGCATAGACGCTGCAGTTATTCAATATAAAGAAAGCCTTTTTTTCATGAAGCAAAGTTTGCATTTTTTTGCAGCTTGATTACTTGCTACCAGGAGGAAAAATGCCTGCTTACTTTGTTAATTTTTTATTTGGTATTCTGACATACTCATTAACTGTCTTACTGTATGAGTAGGTCTCACAAGTTCAGAATGCATGGTTGATAATGGATATGGCAACAGCTGTCAACAGAGGAGGAGACAATACCTTTGATGACAAAGCATCCAACGGCATGTGGAAGACAGGGCGAAATGGAAGGTATTCAATACTATTATTCATTTAGAACTCCAATTAAAAAGTAAGTCATTTAAAAACAAAACAACCCACTCTACTTAAATCTGGGATCACAAACATTTTAGGCTCCTGGACACATTTGGATTTTTGAGTGACTCCTAAGTGCACCATCCCCTCTGGTCAATTCTCTCCTGCCCCCGCCCCCCTTGAATCAGCCCCCATGCCCCAAGAGACAGAAAAGGAAAACATGTGCATGCACATGCTTCCAAGATATCTGGGTAAAAGTCAGATCCAGTAGAATTAATCTGAGCCTTGAAAAGCACACAGAGCTGAGAGAGTAGAATAACTGTCACTCTTTCAACTTCTTCCATCAGCTCTGTGTACTTTTCATGGGAGAAACAGGTAACTAGCTCATGACCAAAGGCACAGTGAGAGGATGGGATCAGAGCTTTCATAGGTGCCAGGAAAAGATCACCTGTGGTTTCATGTTGACAACCCCTGCATAAGGCCGGCCAAATAAAAGAAGCACCTAAAATTGGATGTGTGTACCTCAGAATCCGCCCCCCCCAACAAAAAGATTACGGACGTCTGAAATAATTTGTTCAGAATTAGCAGACATATTTGCAAGAGGATTTTTGTGTCTAACAGCCCTATCATGTGCAACTCTACTTGGAAGTCATCCCACTGAATTCAGTAAGATTTTCAGCACAGTCTTATTCATGTCTACTCAGAAGTGAGTCACACTGATTTCAGTGTTATTTTTGAGTGAATATGCATGGGATTGTGTTGTAAGGCTTCAGTCCTGTACATACTTATCTGGCAGTAATTCCAACCGAATTCTATGACGCTCACTTCTGAGTAGATATGTTTAGGATTGCACTGTTAGTCCCTCGAGGTAAATGTGCATAGGACTGCAGCCTAATTGTTTCCCATTAAATCTGGTTGATTTCTGATTTATCAACCTGCATTACATTTATAGCCCATGTCATGACTTTGCTGCATAATTTGCATGCATGAATTATCACTGTCACATAACGCAATAACTTTGCCATTAGGATCCATAACTCTGCATTAATTCATGCTGTATGAAATAGGTGTATCATGTGTTTCAGATGTTGAGTGGGTAGCAGAATATAGTCCTGCCTTCACCAACCTGATTAACCTCTAAGTGTTGTAGTCCAGCTCCCATCATCTCTAACCATTGGCCATGCTGCGGGGCTGATGGGAGCTTTAGTCCAAAACATTCAGAGGGTACAAACTGGGAGATTTAAAATCGAAGCCGGGGATGAGCGAGGCCTCTTACCTTACCTCTGCTGGTGCTGTGCTGTGTTGCATTGCGTTTCCTGTTGTGGCTGTGCCTATTGCTGCCGTTGCTGCTTTTTGCTGCGGCTTGTGTGGGTCCGGTTCGCGGCCACTGCTGGGCCGTTCCTGTGGCCTCCGTCGCTGTGCTCCTGTCACCGTCCCGCTGCTGCTGTTGCTGCGCCCTTCGCTGCCGCCATTGTTGGGCGTTTTTTACCCTTGTTTTTTGTTGCTGTCGCTGTTTTTTGTTGTTGTTTTTTGTCATCGCTGCTGCTGTGCCGAGCCCCGTCGTTTCTCTCATGTGCCTTGGGCTGCCCCTCTGCACGTTGGAGCTGTGGCTGGTCGCTGCCGGGCAGCTTGCTTCTTCTGCCGTCGTTGCGGCCGCAGCGTTTTTTGCCACGGTTTGTGTTTCACCATCGCTGGCGTGACTGTGCCCCTATTGTTGCTGCTGTTGCTGCGCTTCGTCGTGGCCTGGGCTCCGTTGTCGCTGCGGCCCTTTTTTGTGCTCTGGCTGCCCATACCTCTTCGTCATCACTGCCATCTGGATCCTTCGAGGGTAGCGTTTTCCGTGGGAAGGAGAGAGGTCCAGAGCTGGCGTCTACGCGCACAGAGTGCGGGACTATGTTTGCTGTGTCGGTTTGATTTGGATGAGTGGGTGTGTGTATGACTGTGTATTGTGAGTGAGTGTGTATGCTTGTGTACATAAGTTTTTTGTACTTATATTTTTATTATGTGCCTCGGGAAGAGGACTTTCCATCAAGCGGGGAGACTTGAGGGGGCCCCAATTGCTGTAGTGATGGGCAGAGGGAGGTATGGTGGTATGAGTAGGACATGCCAGGTAAGGGGAACACGGCCCAGACATGTTGTGGCTGTGCCTTGTTCCGGTCCTTCTCATACCCGCAGGGTTGTTGGTTGCCCACTCAGCCAACTCTCAGATCTCCAGTTGCTGCTCTTAAATGCCAGATCGGTACATAATAAAACCTCCCTCGTCCACAACTTGATTGTGGACGAGGCGGCCAATCTGGCATGCATAACCGAGACCTGGGTGGGCGAGCAGGGAGGAGTCAGTCTCTCCCAGCTCTGCCCACTGGGGTACCTGGTCCAGCATCATGGTAGATCTGAGGGTCGGGGAGATGGGGTTGCTGTGGTCTATAAGAGTTCCATCTCACTCACCAAGCACCATGTCCATGCAGCTACCGGTCTGGAGTGTTTGCACCTTGTGCTGGGCCAGAGGGACAGGCTGGGAATCCTCTTGGTGTACCGCCCACCTTGCTGCCCAATGGCTTCCCTAACTGAGCTGATGGAAGTGGTCTTGGAGGTACTGTTGAGATCCCCCGGACTATTGGTACTGGGAGATGTCAACATCCATGCCGAGGCTACTTTGTCTGGGGCAGCTCAGGACTTCATGGCCGCCATGACAACCATGGGGCTGTCTCAATATGTTAGTGGTCCAACACATATATCAGGGCATACTCTAGACCTTATCTTTGCTACCGGACATGGGGATAGTGATCTGGATGTGGGGGATCTTACATCTCTCCCTTTGTCATGGACAGATCACTGCTTGTTGAAGTTTAGACTTTCAGCGGCCTCTTCCCTCTGCAAGGGTGGGGGACCTATTAAATTGCTCCGCCCCCAGAGACTAATGAATCCTGAAGGCTTTCAAAGGGCTCTGGGGGACTTTCCGGCTGATAGGACTGGCGCTCCTGTTGAAGCCCTGGCTAATCTGTGGAATGCAGAGATGACCCGGGCTGTTGACACGATCGCTCCTGCGCGCCCCCTCCTCTGTAGAGCTCATACAGCTCCTTGGTATACTCCAGAGCTGAGAGCGATGAAACAAGATAGGAGGCAGCTTGAGCGGAGGTGGAGACGAACTCCCGACGAATGCAATTATGCACTGGTTTGTGCTTCCACCAAGCTGTATGTAGGAGCGGTGAGGATGGGGAAAAAACAACATTTCGCTGCCACCATTAAGTCATCTCTCTCCCGCCCAGCGGAGCTTTTTAGAGTTGTCCGAGGGCTACTCCATCCAGGCCTGCAGGACATGGCAGATACATCGGTGGCCCGCTGTAATGAGTTTGCTGAGCACTTCCAGCATAAGATCTCATGCATTCGCCGGGACTTAGACTCCCATTTTATAGCAGCCGATCCTAGTGAAGCATCCGGAGCACAGTCTTGTCATGTTTTATTGGATGAGTTTCAGTTGGTTCAGCTCGAGGACATGGACAAGGTGCTTGGACAGGTACGTGCGACCACTTCGGTATTGGATCCTTGCCCCTCTTGGCTAATAAAAACTAGCAGGGATGGAACAGTTGGCTGGGCCAAGGAAGTGATAAATGCCTCTTTACGAGAGGGAGTGGTCCCTGGCTGTCTGAAAGAGGCGGCGGTGAGACCACTTCTGAAAAAACCTTCCTTGGACCCAGAAAATTTCAGCAGCTACAGACCAGTGGCGAATGTTCCATTCCTGGGCAAGATCTTGGAACAAGTGGTCGCTGGCCAGCTCCAGGCACTATTGGATGAAACCGATTATCTAGATCCATTTCAATCGGGTTTCAGGCCTGGTTTTGGCACTGAGACGGCCTTGGTCGCCCTGTTTGATGACCTATGTCAGGAGAGAGACAGAGGGAGTGTAACTCTGTTGATCCTCCTTGATCTCTCAGTGGCTTTTGATACCATCGACCATGGTATCCTTCTGGAGAGGCTCGCGGAGTTGGGAGTTGGAGGCATTGCTTGGCAGTGGTTCCACTCTTACTTAGCGGGTCATCTCCAGAAGGTAGTGCTTGGGGAACATTGCTCAACGCCGTGGGTTCTCCAATGTGGGGTTCCGCAGGGGTCGGTTTTGTCTCCCATGCTTTTTAACATCTACATGAAGCCGTTGGATGCGGTCATCAGGAGTTTTGGAGTGCATTGTCATCAGTATGCTGATGACATGCAGCTCTACTTCTCCTTTTCATCATCTACAGGTGAGGCTGTCGATGTGCTGAACCATTGCCTGGCCGCGACAATGGACTGGATGAGAACTAACAAACTGAGGCTCAATCCTGACAAGACTGAGATGCTGCTGGTGGATGGTATCTGTTGGTCAGTGATGCAGGTTGTGAGACTTACAGATTAGGTTTTTAGCAGAGAGAGAGAAACCTGAAGCAGAAGGGTTAAACTGTGAGAACAGAGTTCCAGACAATCAAGGTCAGTGTGGCTAGCTGAGTGTGTGATAAGCTGGGAACTGGCAGGAACTTGAGTGTGGGGGAAGAATTGTCAATGGAGGAAGATGTCTCTAATGTCTTTGCCTAGTAAAGACTCTTACATGAAACTTGCCTGGCCTGTATTATTCCTGTTCTAAACGGCTCTTGGATTCATACCACGTCTCACCTACACACGCAGTATGCTACAGGGGTTATGGGCCCAGATTATGAGGCGTTGTAGCGGGTTCGAGAACTGGTGAAGTGGCGTTGTTGCAGAGAGAAACAAAGCGCAAGTGAGAGGCAAGTAAGAGTGAGCAACATGGCTGTTAATCTGTCTTCCGGGATGCCGATGGAGAGACTGAATGCTGTAAATTACTCCAGCTGGAAGTGGAGAATGAGAGCTGTTCTGATTAAAGAGGATTTAAATGATGTCGTGGAAAACCCCCCTCCGGCAGCTCCTTCAGCAGCGTGGCTGAAGAAAGACGAGAAAGCGAAGGCTTTTATTACTCTGGGGCTATCAGATTCACAACTGTTGCTGGTGAGTAATGAGCCGACTGCTAATCAGATGTGGGAAAAGTTAAGAGCTGCACATGTACAGCAAACTGCGGGAAGCAGGCTGTGTTTGGCACGGAAGCTTTATCAGATGCGTTTTACTGATGATGTGACTATGGAAGAGCATTTGGCTGAATTTCGTAGATTAAATGCAGAGCTGCAAGATCGAGGCGTACATCATAATGACTTGCAGATGGTTTATCTCCTGTTATCTTCGTTTGATCAAAAATGGGACGTGCTGGTTGCTGGTCTTGAAAGTCAACCTGACGGGACTCTATCTTTGGACTTTGTGGAACAGAAACTTCAACAAGAGTGGTGTAGGAGACAAGAAAACAAGAAAATGGACTTAAAAGAGGCTGAGACTGTGTCTGTACAACGGAATCAAAGAAGCAGGGAAGAGACTAAAACATGTTATTTTTGCGGGTCACGTGGGCATATACAGAGACATTGTTTAAAGAAGAGGAATTACAGAGACTTTGAAAGTCAGAGGGCAAGCGTGAACTTTGTTTCTAAGGAAAGCAATAAACTGATTAACTCTAAGTGGCTTCTTGACAGTGGAGCGTCTAATTGCCTAATCACAGACTCTAGTTTATTTTACACTTCAAAGCCGACGCAGGAGAAGCTTTATCTGGCTGACGGATCAACTCAGAATGCGACAGCAAGAGGAACGCTGAAGATGGGTAATTTGGGAATTTTAACAGATGTATTATTGATTTCTGGTTTAAAATATAACATTCTATCAGTGAGAAAATTGGCTCAAATAGGTTGTAAAGTTACATTTGAAGGGGATAGATGTTTTGTGAGAAAAGATGGTGAAATATGCATGCAAGGGAAATTACAGAACAAAATGTTTATAGTTGAATGCAAGATTGATAAAGACATGTGTGCTTGGATAGCAGTAAATAAAGAGAAACATGAGAATTGTGTCCATGAATGGCACAGAAAATTAGCACACGGACATTTTCAAAAGATACAAAACACCCCAAAATATAGTCAAGATTTGAAGTTAACACACTGTGAGCATGTGGATGAGTGTGAGGTATGTTATAAAACAAAAATGACTGTGAATCCAGTAAATAAGAGCTGTGAAAGCACGACTTCAGAACCATATCAGCTTATACATGTGGATTTAGCTGGTCCTTTTCAGTGCTCAAAAGGTGGAGGAAGGTTTTATTTAGTGATTGTGGATGATTTTTCCAGATTTACACATGTGTTCTTATTGAAAAAGAAAAGTGATGCAGAAGAGAAATTAAAGACATTCATACAGAAAACAGAGACACAACATGGGGCTGTTATCAAAAATATCAGATCAGATAGAGGAGGCGAATTTACCAGTAATTCATTTCAAACATATTTGGAAAAGAAGGGAATAATTCATAGTCTCACCACTCCCTTCAGCCCATCCTCCAACGGCACGGCAGAGAGGAGGAACCGGTCATTGCAGGATTCATTGAGAGCAATGCTAGCAGATGCTGATATGAATAACACTTATTGGGGTGAATGTATACTGTACACTGTTTATATTCAGAACCGCCTAATGCACAGAACAATAGGCATGTCTCCCTATGAGAAACTGACTGGGAGAAAACCCAGGGTGCAACACATAGAATGTTTTGGGGCAAAATGCTGGGTACATGTTGCAAAACACTCAAGAGCACAAGCAGGACGCATTTTGGGATTTCAGAATTCATATTACAGAGTTTGGTTACCTGAGAAACAACAAGTAGTGTTAAGCAGAAACATAAAGGTGATAGATAAACCTTGGAGACACAGCCAAACAGTGATCTTAGAGAGTGAAAACAAACAGGAAGCTGCAGATGTTCCTTTCGGGCAGCAAATTCCATTAAAAGCTGCTTTAACAGATTTAATATGTGGTGGCAAGCGTACTGTTAAAAGACTGAGAGGTGAAGACATAACAACACATGATACAGAAATGCCAAGTACGAGTGCTGGTCCAACTAAAGTTGAAAGTGAGGAAGAAATGGAAATAGATAATGTCAGGAGATCAGAGAGAAAAACGAAAGGTCAACCTCCTCAGAGATTTGCATTTAATGTTACACAACAGAATAATGAAACAGATGAAATTCCAGAGGAATGGGAAAAAGAGGGGCCTATAGATAAAGAAACAATGGATCTAATGTGGAAGTATTGTGTTGAAGAATGAAATGTAATTGTACCATCAAATAAAAGCAAACATGAATCTGTGAAACTTGTGTAAATAAAGAATAAAGAGAAACTGAACTGAACTGAAACTGTAAATAGAAACTGTAAGAATCCATGTACTGAAATGTATTTGTAATGAAGGTTAATGTTGTAGAAATGTAATAATTGTGACTTGATGTTTTGAAGTCTGCAAGTCTCAGGTGGGGGCTGTTGGTCAGTGACGCAGGTTGTGAGACTTACAGATTAGGTTTTTAGCAGAGAGAGAGAAACCTGAAGCAGAAGGGTTAAACTGTGAGAACAGAGTTCCAGACAATCAAGGTCAGTGTGGCTAGCTGAGTGTGTGATAAGCTGGGAACTGGCAGGAACTCGAGTGTGGGGGAAGAATTGTCAATGGAGGAAGATGTCTCTAATGTCTTTGCCTAGTAAAGACTCTTACATGAAACTTGCCTGGCCTGTATTATTCCTGTTCTAAACAGCTCTTGGATTCATACCACGTCTCACCTACACACGCAGTACACTACAGTATCTCTGATCGGATGCTTGGATACATATCCTGTCCTGGATGGGGTTACACTCCCCCTAAAGGAGCAGGTCCGTAGTTTGGGAGTCCTCTTAGACTCTTCCCTCTCACTCGAGGCTCATGTAGCCTCGGTGGCACGGAATGCGTTCTACCAACTTCGGTTGGTAGCCCAGCTACGTCCTATTTGAATAAGGAGGACCTCACATCAGTTGTACATGCTCTGGTAACCTCACGTTTGGACTACTGCAACGCGCTCTACGTAGGGCTACCTGTGAAGACAGTTCGGAAGCTACAGCTAGTGCAAAATGCAGCGGCCAGATTGCTAACTAGGACCAAGCGGTTCGAGCATATAACACCTGTTCTGGCTCGCCTGCACTGGCTCCCAATATGCTTCCGGGCCAGATTCAAAGTGTTGGTACTGACCTATAAAGCCCTATACGGCGCAGGACCACGATACCTGTCGGAATGCCTCTCCCGGTATGAACCGGCCCGTACACTACGGTCTTCTACGAAGACCCTCCTCCGGGTCCCGACTCATAAGGAGGCCCGGAGGGTGGTGACAAGATCTAGGGCCTTCTCAGTGGTGGCCCCCGAACTGTGGAATAGTCTCCCCGAGGAGGTGCGCTTGGCACCGACACTATTATCCTTTCAGAGCCAAGTTAAAACCTTCCTCTTCTCCGAGGCATTTTAATCTCAATTTAAGTTAATTTCAATTTAAGTTAATTCAATTTTAAATATGTTGTAATTGATTTTAGTTTGTGTTGTTTTTATATGCTCTGTTGTATTGTACTGTGTGATTTTATTGTACTTGTGATTTTATTGTATTTGTGTTCACTGCCCAGAGAGCTATTGCTAGTTGGGAGGTATAAAAGTTGAATAAATAATAATAATAAATAATAAATAATAACCACATTTCATATTTTATTCAACCACCATAGTCATTGATTAATTTTTTCAGGTAAATTCCATGGAAGGAAAGAAGCTGGCTTAGTCTACTGCATGACTAGTATTGGATGACCTGTAGGTCTTCTGGCCATGGTTAGTTTTATATTGTGGTGTAAAATGTTTTGTGTTTTTAGGCCTTTTTCAAAGTGTGCTGAAGTCAAGAAATGCACTCTTACTAGATTTATTAGAAGAGCTTATGTTTTAATGCATCACTGGAGTGGAAATTCAGGGCTTTGAAGGAAAGCTGTTGGCAGGCTCTTATTGGTGCTTGCCAACTTTCAGCTGTTTCCTTGATGTTCCTTGAAACTGATATGTATTTTGGAAATCCTAGGAGATTGTCCCAATGCTGTTTGCTGAACATGTTTCTTCTTAATGATAGTTAGCATTTTTGAGTATTCAAGGGGCTTCACTCTGATCATCATCTTATAATCTTTACAACTTTGTAAGGATTGTGTTGTATTATTCCCATTTTTTAGATAGGCTGCGACAGGTTGTTCTTGTTTCTGGTGAGAAATGATTCTTTAAAAAAGGCTGAGATTTTTCAATTTTTTACTATAGCTGCTGGGTGAGATGCTATATCCAGTAGAGGAATTAGTGCACAGATTTCCATAGTTTTATTTATTTATTTATTTATTTATATCTCACCCTTCCTCCCAGTAGGAGCCCAGGGCAGCAGTTAATGATCCAACATGCATCTTGATAATTTACCTAATGATAAATGGCTAGCAGAGCAATCCTAAGTAAAGCCCGGGGGGGGAGTAGCAGATGATCCCCCTGAACTTTTCAGATTGGGCCCTACAGTGGAAACACTAGTAAGTCTGTGTCCATAGAGCTTCCATGGTGGCATCTGGAGCTTCTGGGATGTGCAGAGAGTCCAGCCAGTGCAGGTGCTTCTCGCTGGCAAAGATATACTTCTGTTTCGTCATAATCTCCTGCAGCCAGCCTTTGGCGGGATTTAGGATTGCTCTGTAAGAAAATTATCCTGTTTAGAAAAGGTGCTTTACCAAGCATTTCATATTTATCACTGCCCTGAAAAATTCTAGTTAGTCACATTTCAAGTGAAATCTGCCATTGTGGTCAAGTGCTCTTTGACCTTCCTTTCCCAAAAAGTTTGGTTTGACTTAAAGTTCTAGTCAACTTTATTGGCAGAAGTTGCACTCCTGTTAAGTAAATAAATATCTTTTTGAAGATGGAAATTACCTTTTTGATGAGTAATGCACTGAAACAAAATTAGTCCTGATCTTTGTGATCCTGTTCTGTCTTGTTCATCTTTTCTTTTCATCTTGCCATAATTACTAAGTAAACATTGTAGTAAATCCATCCTAGTACATCCCAAGGTGAGATGGTGGACATTTATGGATTTATGATGATTTGTGTAGCCAAAGTATTTAACTTCCATTTGCTAAACAAGAATGGGAAGCTGTGGGCTTGAGGATGAATGCACTAGGTGGCAAAGTGTATTCAAATACTGGACTTGTTGGATTAGATGAAAAACCTCCAGATTCAAATGTTTTAATTTTTTTTTCAGGTTCAATATGATGTTTCAGGTTGAAGCTGGTTTTTTTTTAAAAAAATCCTTCAATAAATGTGAACATATTGTAGTACTACAAAGTTGGTGTTAGATTTCTACATTAGTTTTCAGATTTTCTTATTAAAATAACCCGACAGTTTAATTTCTCTCTCTCTCTTATATCAATGAACTTAAAAATTATCTTTCAGTGCCTTGTCAAAATACTGAAGATCTCAGCCAGGGTACTTCTGAAGTGAATACAGACTGACAGAATAGGCTTACATCTTGGTTCCTCTTTTTCTTAAAAATTGGCCTTTGCTACGCTTTTGCAATAAAAAGTGGCCTAGTTCATACATAACACTAAACTCTAATTTAATATTATGAGGACAAGATGCTGTGAGCTGCTTCTGCTCCCCCCCCAAAGAATGGACCCAGAGTTGAGATTGCAGACTTTTGCTTCCGTTTTAGATTAACAACAGCTTGTTATGACATCTGACTCCTAAGTGTGGTTAATATTAACTAGGGCTGGTGAAAACGAGCCAGCCTCATAAAATATGGTTTGAAATTGACTTTGTTTCCACTAGCCATAATTAAAACTAACTATAATTTTTCTGGTTATAGACATCACAACAAGCTTCAGTTAGTCTAAAATGTAAGGAAAGCTTTCAAACTGTGCTGGAGTGGGAGACAATATGCAAGCCTTACATTTGCTGCAACATTGTCCTGCGATGCTAACCGTTCTCTTTCTTTTAAGCACTTTGTCTTTTAAGTACTTCTTTTAAGTACTTCTTATAAGTGCTTTGTCTTTAGTCAATGGTAAACCACCTCTGAATACCTTTTACAATGAAAACTCTATGAATACACTATCCAAAATGGAACATGAGATAGTGCTAGAAGATGAGACCCCCCAGGTCTGATGGCACTCATTGAGCTACTGGGGAAGAACAAAGGACAAGGACAAGAAGCATTGTGACTAATGATGCAACTGGGTCAAAGCCAAAAGGAAGCTGGGAGGCTGATATGCACAGATGCGAAAGGAGGTCCGGAGTGGTACGACACACACAATACGAACATGGAATATGAGAAGCATGAACCAGGGAAAGTTAGAAATTGTCAAGCAAGAAATGGAATGCATCAATGTTACAATACTTGGCGTGAGTGAATTAAAATGGATGGGAAAGGGACACTTTCAATCAGGCAACTGAAAAATATTTTATGCAGGAAATGAGAAATTAAGAAGAATCAGGGTTGCTTTAATAGTGAGATGTAGCAAAAGCAATTAGGAGCTATGACACAAGGTCTGAGCGAATGATATTAACGAGATTAAACAGGAAACCTATTGCTCCAATGGCAAACACAGAAGAAGAGGAATTGGAGAGATTTTACGGAGAAGTACAGGAAGAAATTGATCACACACCAAAACAAGATGTGCTGATAATCATGGGGGACTGGAATGCAAAAGTAGGGAACAGAGAAGAACTAGGAATTTTGGGGAAATGGGCCTTAGGAGATAGAAATGAAGCAGGAAAGAGACTTGTTTCTTGCAAACACATTTTTTGAGCAATCAAAAAGATAACTGTACACGTGGACATCACCAAATGGTCAATATAGGAATCAAATTTATTATTTAATTGGAAGCAGAAGATGGAGAAGTTCCATTCTTTCAGCGAAAACGAGACAAGGAGCAGACTGCAGTACAGATCATGAACTGGGAAGATCAAAAATCAGAGTAAAGCTAAAGAACAACAACAAAGCAATCATAATGCCAAAATACAATTTAAATAACATCCCAGAAGAATTTAAAGATCAAATAAGGAACAGATTTGCGACTTTAAACTTAGTTGACAGAGAACCAGAAGAACTATGGAGTGAAGTCAGAGACATTATCAGGGAAGAATGCAAAAAGACAATACCTCTAATTAAAAAGAGAGAAAGACCTCAATGGATGACTGAAGAAACTCTTAAGATGGTTAAAAATGGAAGGAAAGCAAAAGCAAAAGGAGATAGAAACATGGTTAGAACCCCAAATGCAATAATACAGCAAGTAGTACGTAAGGACAAAGAGAACTATTACAATATTGTATAGAAATAGAAGAAGACAACAAAAAGGGTAGAACAAGAGCCCTATTCCAAAAGATTAGAGAAATTAAAGGGAATTTTAAACCAAGAGTAGGGATGTTGAATAATTAACAGGAGAACACACTGACTGACTGAGATAAAATAAAAGGAAGATGGAAGCAATACACTGAAGAATTATATAAAAGAGATAAATGATGACCGATTCATTCACGGAGGAACCGTATGATGAAGAACCAGAAATTTTAAAATGTGAGGTGGAAGCTTCACTTAAAATACTTGGAAGAAATAAATCACAAGGAACCGATGGCATACCAACAGAATTGCTACAAGTTACTGAGACTGAATCTGTCCAAATTTTGACCAAAAAAATCAACAAATATGGAAAATAAAACAATGGCCTTCAGACTAGAAGTGATCAATATACATCCCAATTCCAAAGAAAGGGGGTCCCAGGAAATGCAGTAAATATCAAACTATTGCCTTAATATCCCATGCAAGTAAAGTCATACTCAAGATTCTACAACAAAGGCTCTTATCATATATGGAGTGATAAATGCCAGATGCCCAAGCTGGATTTAGAAAGGGAAGAGGCACCAGAGATCATATCACAAACATATATTGGATAATGGAACAGACCAAGGAATTTCAGAAGGAAATCACCCTGTGCTTTATAGATTACAGCAAAGCCTTTGACTGTGCAGATCATGAAAAACTATGGAATGCTTTAAAAGAACTGGGGGTGCCACAACATCTGATTGTCCTGATGCGCAACCTATATTCTGCACAAGAGACTACTATAAGGACAGAATATGGAGAAACTGATTGGTTCCCCATCGGAAAGGGTGTGAGATGGGTGTATTTTATCACCCTATTTATTTAATCTATATGCAGAACATATCATACAGAAAGCAGGATTGGACCAAGATGAAGGTGTGAAAATTGGAGAGAGAAATATCAATAATTTAAAATATGGAGACGATGCCATACTACTAGCAGAAACTAGTAATGATCTGAAACGAATGCTGATGAAAGTTAAAGAGAAAAGTACAAAAGCAGGACTACAGCTTAATGTCAAGAAGACTAAAGTAATGACAACAGAAGAGTTATTTAACTTTAACGCTGACAATGAGGACATTGAGTGTGTCAAGGATTATCAATACCTTGGCACAGTCATTAACCAAAATGGAGACAATAGCCAAGAAATCAGAAGAAGTTTAGGACTGGGGAGGGCAGCTATGAGAGAACTAGAAAAGATCCACAAATGCAAAGATGTATCACTGAACACCAACATCAGGATCATTCAGGCCATGGTATTCCCGATCTCTATTTATGGATGTGAAAGTTGGACAGTGAAAAAGTGGGTAAGAGAAAAATCAACTCATTTAAAATGTGGTGTTGGAGAAGAGCTTTGCAGATAACATGGACCATGAAAAAGACAAATAATTGGGTGTTAGAACACATCAAACCAGAACTATCATTAGAAGCTAAAATGATGAAACTGAAATTATCATAGCTTGGACACATAATGAGAAGGCATGATTCACTAGAAAAGAGAATAATGCTGGGAAAAACAGAAGGGAGTAGAAAAGGAGGAATGCCAAACAAGAGATGTACTGAATCCATAAAGGAACCCACAGACCTGAACTTACAAGATCTGAACAGGGCGGTTTATAACAGATGCTATTGGAGGTCACTGATTCATAGGGTTGCCATAAGTCGTAATTGACTTGAAGGCACATAACAATGACAAGGTGAGAACATAGGAGATAATTTAGAGTGCCATTTGTTCCACACAAGAAGTGTTGATCGAGTAAAAGGATTGGCGATGCAGAATATGACTGATTTCCCGTTGGACAGAAATGGATATCCCAAAAGTGGTGCAGAAGCCAACGCTTTTTCTTCAAGCAAGACCCAGCTTTTATTAGATTTAGAAATCATAAAGGCTAATTGTCAAAGCTGAAAAGCCTCATGGTTCATTTGCAAATGTGGTAATCCCCATCCTCCTCCATCAGGCTTCCTATAATATATTTTCGTTGCCAATCAAGGCCTTTTCTTTTGGAAAACAAAGTAATTCAAAAGTCCTTGCCATTTCCGGATTACATCCTGATGCAGTACAATGGGGAAAGTTTGAAATAGATATAAAAACCTAGGGACAATTTTCATTTGGAGTGCCGCTATTCTGCCTAGAATGGATGGATTTAGTTTATTCCATTTAACAACATCTCTTTTCAGGTTCTTAACTAATGGATAATAATTCAAATGGAATATCTTAGAAAGCCTCCTGGGAATTTGAATCCCCAAATATATAAATGATATTCTACACATATGCGACTTAAGAAAGGTGCAAACTTTCAATTGAACCTTAGGATGACAGTTATGGAACATAACGGAGGATTTCTCATAATTTACTCTTAAGGCCTGACAACTGTGTGAAGGTGTCTATTTCCTTTTTGAGTGCTTCCATGGAGTCTTGTGGTGCGCATATCACATCATCAGCATACATATTTAAAAGATGCACTTTGCCCTCCCCACAGTATCCAATAATATTTGGATTCATACGTAACCTTGCAGTGAGTGGTTCCAGGGAGAGGGTGAAGAGCAGCGGTGATAAGGGGCAGCCTTGTTTTGTTTGTCTTTCTATAAAAATCAGAGGAGCGTTTAAGATGTTTGTACGGACAGTTGCCATATTTTTTCAAATATAGTGTAGTAACTGCTGAAAAAACTTCTTCCCCAAATCGAAATGGTATAAAACTTCTAATAGATAGGGCCATTCTAAACAATTGAATGCCTTGAAGATGTCTAATGATAATAAAGCAAGGGGTCAGTCATAATGCATGAAATGATGAACTACATTTAGGACTCTATAGATGGGGTCTGAAATATGCCTTCTGAGCATGAATCCCATTTGATCTAGTTGCACTATGTCTGTAACTATCTTATTCAATCTGGAAGCCAGAATTGAACAACTTCTGATCCTGGTTCAAGAGAGTAATTGGGTAGAACGCACCCATTTGGGTACTATCTTTACCTGGTTTTGGTAAAACTGCTATTCTCGATTCATGCCAGGTGTTTGGAATCATTCCATCAGTCCAAATCATATTAAACAACTGAGCCAATCTAGGGACTAAAATATATTTTAATTTTTTATAAAATGCACTCCCGAACCCATCAGGTCCTGGTGCTCTATTATTTTTGAGACATTTTATCGCCATTTTGATTTCTTCTTCGGAAATGGGGGAGTTCAAAAGGATCGATTGAGTGGGTTTCAGTTTTTCAGGAGTGAAACCAATAGATACTCCTTAATACAAGATTATGATGTGTTTGTGGAGCTATATAATTTATTATAAAATTTGGCAAATTCTAGATTTATATCTTCCCAACTATGCACAATTCTGCCTGATTCATCTTTTAGGGCATATATTTTATAAAGGCCCTGTTTCTTTTGTAATGCATGGGACAATAATTTAGAGTGTTTATTATCTGCCTCATAATAACGTTGTTCATTACAGTAATGAAATGGCGATTTTGTTAGCAACCGGGGCTTCTAATTCTTTGTGTTTGGCTTGTATTATGTGCAAGATTTGCTTAGTTCCCCCTTGTTTATGATGATGTTCTAAATTTGAAATATCTTTTAGCAGCTGAATCCTAAGGGGGTCCTCGATTTTTTCTTCTTAGCCTGCTCTGCTATGCATATTCTTCTAATTGTTGCCTTTATGGCATCACAAATTGTGGTATATGCTATGCCTGGGGTTGTATTAAATTCAAAGTATTCTTTCAAGGTGAATGTTAGATTTGGGGCTGAGGATTGGGAAGCAATTAAAGTCGGGTTTAACCTCCAGATTGGATGAGTAGAATTGAACTGTCAGAGTAATCTGCTGAATAATCTGACACTATCCTTGGCATTATATATGCTGTCAAGTCTGAAACCGTGGGAGAGACATTAGAATATAATCCAGCTGGGAAAATGACTGGAACCATGAAGAAAAATAAGAATAATCTCTGACCCCCCGTTTAGTCTGTCTCCAAGTATCAATTAGGTTAAACCGTAATAGTAATTGGGGTAGATGTTTTTGCCTTGAAATGTTGCTCTCTGACCTCTAGTGGACCGGTCCATATTTACATCCCAGACTGTATTAAAATATCCCCCTACGATAAGAGCATTTTCTTTTGCAAAATGGGCTATTCTTTAAGGTTTTACATAAAAAAGACAATCGGCTGTACATTTGATGAATAGACCAATGCTAATATGATTATTTTTCCTTCCAATTGTCCTGTAACAAAAATATACCTGGGTCTCTACATATAGCATATAGCTGAAAATCCATTGACCATGCCAACACTATGCCCACCCCATAAGAGTGGGAAGACCCCACAGCAACAAATTGCTGACCAAAGTAGGGGTGGAGAAGCAGTCTGGCATTAAAGCCTGCTTTATGCTTCCTGTAAAAAGATCACGGAGGGTCTCTGAGCACGCAAGTGGCCGGAGACTCTCCATCTCTTGATGACGTCCCCCAACTCTCTGACATTAAGTGTTATACACCGGAACCCAGTCATATAAAAATAGTAAATTTATCCTGAGTCTAATTATCATACTCATTTCTTTTTAGAAAAACACAGTCCTTTACACTATATCTATCAATCCAGCAATTGCTCACAACCCTAAATTTCCATCCAATTTAAAAGTCCAATTCCTAATTCCAAAAACTCTCCTACCCCCATAATCCAATTGCCCCCATTGCCCAACTATAGGCTTCCAAGTACATCTCAGGAGATTGTGGTATAAGCCAACAGTATTCCCGCCAACTTTGGGCCTGACTACCTTGAGGGTAAGAAAATGTATCATCATTATTTGCAGAAATAGCCACATCATCTGCAACCAAGGCAGGACAAAGGTTCCCCCCCCATCCCACACTATTCCCACTAATTAATAATTAACCCAATCAAATCTTTTCATACCCAAATGATATTTTATATTCCTTTCTCTAACATTAACCTCAAATAAAATTGTATTCCCTTCCCATGTGAACTATAGTATATAAACAAACTGATAGTGTGATCACATAATTACTGTGCTTTGAAACATTTCCTCATTTCTTCTTAGCAGAAGTTGACCTGCTGCTTCTTTGTGGGAGAGGAACAGGAGAAGCAGGAGGAATAGTCCTCCCCTTCCAGTCCTCCCCTTCCAGTCCTCTCCTGCAAGGACCATATTTATCAGGTCATCTGCCTCCAAATCCCTTTGCACCATGGTGAGGGGATATTCAAGGACAGCCAGTAAGCAGGACATCTCTTGTTTATTTGTTGCCTGTTGTAGTGTTCCATTTATTTCAGTTAGCAGGGCAAATGGAAATCCCCATCTATATCTCACTCCCGCTTCCCAAAGTAGGTCAGTAGCTGGCTTAAATGTTTTTTGGTGGCAGAGCGTTTCCAAGCTAAGATCCTGTAAAAGCATGATTCGTTGACCTTCCACTTCCAAAGATTCTCGTGTTCGAATGGCTTTCACCAGAGCTTTTTTTCTCTTGAAATTGTAGAATGTCACTGTCACATCTTTCAGTGGTGCATTCGCTTGAGATTTAGGACCTAGGCTCCAGTGGGCCCTTTCAATGTCTTAATGGGTTATGTTGAAATTGGGGAGAATGTCCTTCCACCAATTTATTAAAAAATGTGTCATGTACTCTGGAGATACAGATTCTTTCAGGCCACAAATCCTCAGGTTCCTTCTTCTTCCCCAATTTTTCTGATATTCTAATCGAATTTGAAGGTCTCTCTGACTCTTTATTAGGTATGATTGATTCATTTTGTTTATTTCAGTCATAGACCAGCGTGACTTTATTAGGTATTTAATGGTGTCCATGTGTTGTAGCCCGATATCCAAGGTGTCTCCTGCTGGCTTAGCTACCTGATCGACATGGCAGTTTAGAGTAGAGATCTCATCTTCCAAAGATTTGAATACTGTATCCCATCTATTTAGAAGATCTGTCTGAAGGGAAGCATTTGTGAGGCAAACAAGCCCTCTTCCATCTCTGCTACTGCACCTTTGTCTTCTTTAGCGGTTTTGGAGTGATTGCTGCTTTCTCTTTAGCTCCTGAGGTACCAGACAACATATCACACTATCCTTGTGCAAATAATGGGGTAAGTGTGTTCAAAAAGGGGGTGTTAAAGGCATAAAATGCAGGACTGGGAGAGGAGCCTCAATGCTGCTCTGCTGTTCTTCTAAGCACGCCCCCCCATTTTTAAGTGTTTTACCACTGTTTGCCATCCTGGGATCCCTTTAGGAGAAAGGTGGGATATACATTTAATAATAATAATAATAATAATAATAGTAATAATAATAATAATTAATAATGCCAAACCATGGTTTAGCATTACTTGCAACCATAGGCAGTATTGAGATGTAATACTGGGGCTGGGGTTCATCCCTGTAACAGTAAATCAGGGATAGAAAACTTACTTAGCTTGAGGGTCATATTCCATTCTAGGCAACCTTCTGGAGGTCACATACCAGGTCTCCGGTTTTCGGATGGAGTCTCGGGTTTTTGGGGTCCCCTCCGGCTCTCCAGCTAGCGCCCCTTAATCTCCAGACTCTCAGCTTCAATTTAAAAAAAATTAAGTTTCTAGGTGGTCTGGTTCCCAAGATATACACCAAAACGTCAACTACTCCCCATGCAACTGTTAAATCTGTTTTACAGATGTTTAGAACAGCTCCTAGCTCTAACTACAACTCCCATCAGCCCAATCCAGTGGCCATGCTGGCTGGGGCTGATGGGAGTTGTAGTTTAAAAAAGTAACTTGTTCAAGCTCTGGCTCTAACCCTGCCCTTTCAGGATTGTAGCCAATAAATGAAGCCAGGTTGTGACTTCTTGATCCAGGCATGCCTACGCTTAATTTCAACATCAGAAAATGGAGGCTTTCAGATTTTGCAGTTTGTGTAAGTAATGTGGCTTAAAGCTTTTTTTCTCTTCTGTGCAAGAGTCAGACCCTGGGCTATGAAATATGAAAGTATTTAATCCAATACTCCATTAGGACTTTTGAGTAGACATGGTTAGGATTATATGAGGCGTATTTTTAAACCTCTCTCTGTGTGTGTATCCTTTCCAACAACCCTGTGAGGTAGGGTTGGTGATTGGAAACCAAGGCAGCTCACAATAAGAAATAAATCACTTTAGGACTTCCGGGAAGGGTGACTTCGCTTGTGCCTGCTTTTGAGATGGGCTCCCGCCTCAAAAGAAGCTTATTCAGATATAAATCAGTCAGAACATTTTTTTTTTTGACTGATGAAATTTCTCCCGGGCAGGGAGAAACGTAGAGATCAACCTCAAAAGCCTGTTTTTGTTGGGAGGACTGGATTTCATTAATTTATGAGAAAAGGTCCAGCCAACAATGCCGGACGGACTTCCAAACTTTTGCTCTATCTGTTTAATGCGATACGTTTATCATTTTTTCAAAGAGAAAACCGACTAACAGGCAAGCACCCTTCTTTCTATTATTTTTCTTACTTGGTTTAAATTGTTGCAGCAAAAGGAGATTTGTCAGATTGATCGGCTTTGAAGTACTCCTGGGTGAGCTATAACTCTTCTCTGTTATTCACGAAATTAACAGCTTATCTCTGTTTCTGTTGCAAAAAGCTGTCCTGGAAGTGCATTCTAAAGATATAAACAGAAGAGGGATTTCTATTCCGAGGAATGTTATATTGTCTGGGACTATTCTCTTTTTGGTCTATTTTATTTCGACTAATCTGCTTCTTCACGACGCCACTAACTGTTTTGATGCTGGGAACCAAATTTGTTTTGTATTCTTGAACATAGAGAGATAAGGCAGGCTGCTCTGTTTATACTGTGATGTCATCAAGCCTGGAATATTAACCCAATTGTTGCTGAAATAAGAAGTGGTTCTTCTTTACTTCTGTTTTGCTTTGTTTTTGTGGTTTTAAAAATGGCAATCAAGAAAGTGGCTGAGAATCTGGAAGTAATTATGTTTCAGAAAATAATGGATGAGATTGAGATAACGAAACAAACCCTGCGACAGGGCAGTAAGGAGCTGAAAATTGAACTGAGCAAAATGACGCAGGAGCTTAAAGAAATAGGGGATCCTGTGAGAGAGGAGAATGAGATCAGAGATGAGAAAAGAAAAAATAAAGGGAAGATACAAGCCCTGGAGATTGGAACAAATGTGGAATTGGAAAAAGATCTGGAGTTTATGGATATTAGAAATAAAATCTACTGTTTGGAATTTAACGTTATCTCTGAAGAAATTAATGAAGATATTAGAGATAAAGTTATCAATGGCTTGGATAATCTTCTGGACTGGAATGACGTGATGGAGTTTGATATAGTGAAAATCTATGGAATTAACTGCAGCCATGTGACAATGGAAAAACTCTCAAGAGGTGAGCCAGTGCATTTTGTAAAAAAGAAGAACAGAGATATGACTTTACAACAGTACTTCAGCAACTTATTCAGAATGGATGGCAAGAAAATATTTGGGATAGAGGAAATTCCCATCAGACTCTTATTATATGACTATGGCTATGACAGCAAGATTATTATGGAATACTGATAATGGAAGATTGGACACTGAAATTACTGGACTTAACAGGACTATTGAAGATGGAAGATGAAATTAATAGGGATAATGGAATAATGGCTATTGAAATTATTGGACCTAACAGATTTTGATGAGATGGATTAATCGAAATGTTTATTTGGAGAAAAATTGATAGATATATTTCTTAAAGAATTGAAACCTCTCTTTGACTTTTTGTGGAAAGAATAAAGTAATGTTTATGAGATTTGATGATTAATTAAGATAACTACTGGAGGAAAGTGATTTTATAATATAATTTAAGAGACAGGATTGTTATATATTGTAGACCTATAACTGATTTGATCTGTGACAAATGGGAAGTCAATATTTTATTTTTATTTTTTTTGCTTAATCATTTTTGTTTTGTTTTGTTTTTTGTCTTTGAATGTTTTATGATTTTGTTTTGTATGTTTTATGAAAATTTGAATAAAAATTATTGTAAAAAAAAAAAAAGAAATAAATCACTTTAAAAACCAATAACCATAAAACAAGTATAAACAGTTGCAAAACAGCTTAAAGTGGCATGATTCTGAATTTTGGGTTGAGTGAATGAAGTTTTTTTATTTATTTTTATTTATTTATTATTTGATTTATATCCTCCCCTTCCTCCCAGTAGGAGCTCAGGGCGCAAACAAAAGCACTAAAAACACTTTAAAAATCATAAAAACAGACTTTAAAATATATTAAAACAAAACATCTTTAAAAACATTTTTAAAAGCTTTAAAAACATTTTTTTAAAGAAAAGGTTTAAAAACATATTAAAAAGCAATTCTAACACAGACACAGACTGGGATAAGGTCTCAACTTAAAAGGCTTGTTAAAAGAACAAGTTCTTTATCACTTCAGGGTAGTTTTCCCTGGTTAAGTAAGCCCCATTGAATACATTGGGACTTGCTTCTGAGTAAACAAACATAGGATTGCACTATAAATATCTTTACAGGTTGTATAAATAATAAACATATTTGATAGTCATGCTTATATAAATATTTTGTCATACTGTGTCCCAATAAGTATCCGATTTCCCACTATGGTTGTATGATATTTCCTTTACATTTTAAGTATGCCTTGGGGTGGTCATGGTTCTCCATTGTTTTCATCCTGAGGGGCAGATAGGCTGCGAGATGGTGGGTAGCCCATGGTCACCCACTACACTTTATAGCTCATTTCCATTACATGCAGGCAAAATTTATTAAGTGGATTCACACAATACGTTTAAAGCACATCCAACTCGCATTTAAAGCGCACGACGTCCCCTAAAGGATCCTGGGAAGTGTCATTTCCCCCTCACAGTTATAGTTCTCATCACTCTTAACAAACTGCAGTTCTCGTGATTCTGTGGTGGAATTCATGTGCTTCAAATGGGTGTTGAATGTGCTTTAAATGAATGGTGTGGATCTGCCCTAGGTATGATGTGCATTCAAGAGTGAATTGAAAAGAACAAATTTAAAAGATACTTCTTACTCTTACTCATTTCTCAGACCTCTTTCTGAAGTGAAGGGTCAAATCTGTAAAGAAGTTTGGAGCAGCCACGTTAAAAGATAAGGGCAGGGCATTCCAGGCAGGGGGTTGCCAACCCTGCTTGGATATGGGTGTCTTTGTAGAGCAACCCTAGTCAAGGTTTACCAACAGCACAATCCAAACTATATCTACTAGAAGTCAGTCTTGTTGAGTTCTATGGGGCTTAGTCCCTTAGTAAGCGTGTTTAGAATTGCAGCCTTCAGGAGCATCCATCTTTACTCCCAAATGCTCCCATCTAACATCTCCACAACACTAAGCTCCTTTGTCCCTACAGTGACCTTCTGATGACTGGCCTGGCCTGAAGGCACGTTTTAACCCTTCTTGCTGAAAGCAAGTAGGCTAGATTAAATGTTCGCTACCCAGGCTCCATCTTTTAGCTAAGATTTCTATCTTAATTTCCAATCAGATTTTTTTAATTGTATGCTCCAAGCAATTGTGATTGATGCTTAATGTAATCATGCTTAATGACATCACTAGGGCCCGCCCCGTGACATCACTGGGGCCCGCCCCTCAAATCTCAGGTTTTGGGTTGCTTCTGACCTGGCAACCCTAGCGGTAAGTGGGCCCAGAATAAAAAATGGGCGGGGAAATGAATGTTAATTTTACTGTTGGCTTGTTTCTACACACACTGCTCTCTATCTTCCATCCAGACAAGAAGCATTATCTGAGTTAAAGGAAACATTCAAGTCAGACATAACCACTCAAGGAGGGAGCAAGCAAGGCGGGGGGGCTGTGTCTATATGTGAGACCTGGGCAGAAGCCCTTTGCCAGATAGAGAGCCTGGAGGGCTGCATTCGATCTCTAGGCCTGAGATTCCCTATCCCTGCGCTCAACCATAGTTAGTGTTACATGGCAATGCACACAATATTCAAACCTGTGCCAAGAAATAGAAACAGATAAGGAGTATGTATGCTATTGTGTATAGTAGAAGAAAAGACAAAATGTAAGTATTGCAGTGAATGTCCAATGTCCACAATTCTGTCAATGTTGACTATCTCATACAAGTTTTTGGAATGGTCCTCAAATATCTCTGAAAAGTGGAAAATTAATCCAGTAAATACCGTCTGTAGCTTTCACTGGTTTATCACTTAGGCTTTTAAGGTTTGTCTGGGTTTGTTAATATTATGCAGTCGTTAACACTCACTTGTTGGTATTCATCAAATTTCAGACAATATTATAACATGTTTTAACAGTTATTAAAACTTTACAGCTGAACTCCTAAGCATACTTATCAGAAAGAAGTCCCATTGCTTTCAGTGGGGCCAACTTCCAAGTAAACCTCTTTAGATTTGGATTGCAAAGCTAGCATCCTATGTCTAGACCCAAGACAAATGTACCATAGTGAGATCTGCAAGTTAAAAAATGTATAGGATTGTGCTACAGCCAGTAAAAGCTAGGTAGATGGCATGGATACAGCTTGTATGACAAAATAATTATAGATCTGAATAGGGCCAAATGGCCATCTAGTTTTGTCATATGCCCAACTTCTACCTACTCTCCTCAAGTTGTATCCAGTGAAGCCATCCTTCTCCTCTCCCCATGTGTCTTCTGCTGAACCCAGAACAGTTTTTTGGGGGCGGGGGGGACAGGGGGCACATGAAGAAACAAGAGAGAGAAGAAGACCTGTTGCGTAGGTGGAAGTCCTTTCTTTAATAGGACAACTTTGTTGGATGCAAGCCTATGTCACCACAATGGTATATACTTCAGCTGTAAAGTGGACTAGTCAAAATAGGTTTGTGGTGTTTTTGAAAGGGGACAGTAGCTGCAGCACCCTCAATTAGGATAGCAGTGGCTTCAGATGCATGCTTATGCATCCCAAGGCAGGACTGTACATCTAAACATGTAATGTGCAAACTGAACCTTGTTGACAGGTTAGCTTTTGAAAGTTTTTTTTTTTTTGGTCTTAACTATGGTCCGATTTATTCAATTTGGCCATTGACTATTCCTTTTATTTTCATTGCATAATAGGCTGCAGTTTGTGTGCAGAGCACATGAAGTTTTAGTTTTTTCCTGTGATATTTCTGCTGTCTTTCCTTTTTTTAAAATAGGCATTTCTAAGACTTTTTGTCTTCTTTTATTCCCTCCTTCTGTCTACATAAAATATTCATATTCTTCAATTACTCCTCTCTTGCATATTGCTTTTCTTGCTTGTTGTATGGTTAATTTGGTCTGCAGCCTGTCTCAAAAAATGATACCTATTAACTTATAAAATATAATTTAGTAAGTGTTGCTTTTTGTCCTGAATGAATATACTGCTGTTAAATCTGAATGTTGGGAAATGGCGGCCGGGGAGTTTACAGCTACAGATAATTATTATAATGTAATAGCTGTCATCTGATCCTCTGATTCTCCATGGTTCCATAGAGAAATTGGTTGGTGAGATGATTTAAGCCACACGTTCAAGGTTTCTTATTTTCATGTGCTGAACTAGTTGCTTCTTCAAGAATGATTATATCACCAGTGCCACTGTAGACTGCTGGACTGTACCATTTCAAACTACAGGTGAAGTAAATGAATATTTGAATGTCCCCATATATCACATTTTCCCTACCTGCAAAATCTTAGGAAGCAACGGATACTTTGTGTGGGGACTGCTTGTCTGCCTTTAGTTCTAGGTTTTGCTATAATACATCATTGCACAACAATATTTCCAACTAATTTAATACCATATAAATATTCTTAATTAATTAAGCTAGGAAAATGGTGGAAATGAACAGTGATATTATATAGCCCTGATCCCAACTTCATTTACTTGGAAATGAGTCACTGATTCTTTTTGGAAGCTGATCTTTCTTAGGTTCATTTACCAAAAAGATAAGCGATTTCAGTAGTGCTAGTTCTTAATCAACAGCAACTAATAAAACAAACAAACAAATCCCTCCAGGGCGCAGGAAGCATTTGCAGCTAGGGATAATGGTGGGCTCATAATCAGCATGATCTCCAGCTGGAAATGATAGCTTACTGTGGCCAGGAGAAACTTTGCTGGGCCCTTTCTTAGCCATAAAAAGCTGTCAAAATCAGCCAGCAATGATGGAGGCTTGCAATTTCTCACGATCCCTGATGGCAACTCCATTGTCGTGGAGCAATAAACTGCTGGTTATGCGACTTGCATTAGGTTTTGTTCCTTGTACTAACTCTGGTCTATGATGTTCTAACAGGAAGCATCTGGAACAATAATAAGGCTTTTCAGTTGGAGGCATGCATACAAAATTTGTTATGACAACAGTAGGATTAGAACTTTACAGGGCTCTGCTGTACATTAGAGGCTGTGTTGCAGTCTGAAGACGCATAAGGCCACTGGCTTTGCTGAAGCCGAATAGGTCTGGATGAGAAACTCCTTGAGAATTACATGTACACCTCCTGGGGTTCCATGTTGGTAGAAAGGTAGGATATAAAATGTACTAAATAAATAAATGTAGATGCAAAATGGTGTTCTAATTCAGACATCAATCTCATCACAATTGACTTTGACTTTATTTTATGTTGGAAAGCCATGCTAAAGTTAAGCACCCATTTTTGTACAACATTGTTAGTGTACTTCTAGTAGGGTTGCCATATTGCCCGGTTAGCAGGGTTTTACCCGGATTCTATGCATGCCACCCGGCGCCCGGCTAGCCCCTTAGGTGGCCCGGATTTTCAGCTTTAATTTTTAAAAAAAGTTTGTAGGTGGTCCGGTTCTCGAGATATGCATAAAAACGTCAGCCGCCCCCCCGACTGTTAAATCTTTCTTTAAACAGTACTGTACTATAGTACTTTCTAGCTTTAACCCCGCCCGTTCAGGATTGCAGCCAATCAGAGAAGCCAGGATTGTTTCAGTTTCATTGACCTGAGGCAGTGTCTAGAAAACAAAATGGTGGTCCCCCCCCCGTTTATCTGAAAATCTCATAAATTGGGTAAGTATATACATTTCAGTTTTTTCCCCTCTTTTGTGCAGGAGTCAGATCTTGGGCAGTGTTTTGAAAACCTTCCCAATGCTTGCTTTTTGTAAAAGCAATGCTAATCCCATATGCCCAGAGTAAATCCCATTGAATTCAATAGGACTTACTTTTGAGTAGACATGGTTATGAATGTGCTGAAAATCAATGGGACTTTGGAGTGAATGTACAAAAGAATTGTGTTTGTGTTCTAACTCTTTCTGCCCCCTTCTCCAGTCCTATTTTAAAGCAAGTAGGCAGGGCTTACTTAGGTATTACAGTTTTTATTCTGTAGGAAAGTAATACTGATTTTTTAAAAACTAATACTGATTTTTCTGCAATGACCAACTGGTTTGACAATAAACTATTATATGGGCTGTATGTATTTATACATCTGCAGTGTGTGTGTGTGTGTGTGTATGGAGTCTTTCCAACACCCCTGTGAGGTAGGGTTGAAAACCAAGGCAGCTCACAACAAGAAATAAAGCCATTTAAAATCCAATAACCATAAAAACAAGTATAAACAGTTGCAAAACAGCTTAAAGTGGCATGATTCGGAATTTTGGGTTGTGTGAATGAAGTTGCTTATCACTTGAGGTTGCATTTCTGTCCCTGTTTGAGTAAGCCCCACAGAATACACTGGGACCTGCTTCTGAATAAATAAACCTAGGATTGCACTATAAATATCTTTACAGTTTGTGTAAATAATACATATATTTGATAGTCATGCTTATATAAATATTTCTTCATTTATCATATTTTTGGTTTTTGGTTAGGAATCCTGACTGGTTGTGAGATGCTTAGTTTTCTGCCTTACTCATAGGAATCTTGTTGTGGTTGGTATGGTATTACATTTAGGAAAGTGTTACTGCCTTCTGTGTTTTTTTTTCCTATTTGCATTTCACTTATCTTTAACCTCACTCCGTTACAGCCATAGAAGCAACAGCAGCATATGCAAGATAATTAACTCCCATTAGTGATAAGAGCAAGAATTTATAATTATTATTTCAATTAAAACAAGAGGCTTATCAATACTTTGAAGAGGACCAGATATTTATTTTCTTTCTGAGCCCAGGACTGGGTCTTTCATGATGCCCAGGGGAGGGGGGGGAGCAGGAGAGTAGTCGATAAGACAGACATCCTGGCATTGGTAATCTAATTAGCAAGGTATGTGTGGGGTTGTTGCACACTTCCAGGCCCAGTTTCATTTTGAGTATGGAGGTGGAAACTGTGTAGATGTGGTTGATCAAAGGGAGAAGAAATTTTGAGTTAAGCAAAACTCTGCTTTTATAAAACCTAAGAAACATACAGATACTTTGAATGTCTGAGTGCTTGCACCAGTGGAATAGTGGAGGAACTTGTAAAGCTTGCTGCAACAGTATTTAGAACTGAGCATGTGGTGTGAAAGACTCCTTTTCCTAACATTTTGGCTTCTTGTTTTTCTCCACCCACCACATCTTTGAAATATATCGTATATGGTTAACCGTACTGCTGCTCTGACTTACTTTATGTTTGTTGCTATTTTGTGTTTTTATTATGTTTTTATATTGATTGTGTATTTTTATTGTTTTTATTATATTTGTAAGCTGTGCTGAGCTCTGTTTTTAACAGCAAAAGGGCAGGATATAAATTCTCTTAATCAATCAATAAATACTCCATAGTGTTGGAAACTAGAGTCTAGGCATTTAAGGCTGAAAATGTTGCTTTTAAAAAAAAGATTTCTCACATCTTTCCCCAGCTTTTGTTGGTAATTCCTAGGCACAAAAACAAAACAACTGGACAATCCAAATATTAATATGCAGATATTTGCATAATATGCAAATAATATGCAGATATTTGCATAATATGCAAATACTTTACATAATATGCAAATTAACCTGCCTGGATTTGTGGAACTGGAATATGGCAACCCTAACTTCTAGACAATTAAACTTGAAAACACAATGCAGCTCAAAATGATTAATTTCTGCATTTATTTTATATTATTTTTAAAGTTAAAAATGCATACAAAGAAGACAATGCAATAAGTGGATTACATGGGGGAAATGATATTTTTAAAAGCTTATTTAATGCAAGCAGCAGGCTTCGCTACAGGAAATATAAAGATATACTTAATTAGATTTACATATCTTTTGTAGACTACTATATTCTCTGAGGTAATGGTATCTGGAGACTCACAGAGGAGCATAAACCATATGCCATTTTCCCCTTTCCCCATCACAGTGTATCTTTTCCCCCCCTTAATCCAAGTTTAGTTGCCGGTAATTTGAATTTATATGAATTAGAAAAGGGAATATGAACCTTTAATTCTCTCTCTCTTTTTAATTTGTTGTAAAAGATCTTTAAAAAAAGGACATTTTCACCACTGGTGAACTTAATGCAAATATATATGCTCCAAAATTTCTAAAATATTACTCTGGAATTTGTGACAGCCTTATAGAGATATACTTTGGCCCAGGTATTTTAGGAAGCTTGAGATCTTTTTCAATGAACATATTATTTTGAACATTCTCTTATAGGGCTTGTCTGATTCCCCCCTCTCACTATTATTTTCTTGAAAGCTTTTTGTGGTCACCCATTTCATATTAAGTTCTTGTGATATTTTGGTGCTAAACTATCTGCTCTAATGAAGGCTCATCTTGTGCCATAATGAAGCAATGCATTATGGGCACTCCATGTCCCCTCCTCTTATCCAAATATTTACTAATGTGAAATGCATGTGTTGTCATTGCATTGAGAGTTTTCCTGTTGCTGCTTCACATAGTTTGCTGCCCCATCTTGCAGAGATGGGGAAAATTGCAATGCCATGAGATCACGCCATGCATTTTGTATTGGTGAACATTGTCAGGAAAGAGAGGTACAGGGTTGTCCTTTTTGGTGGCTGCTCAAAGTCTACTTCCAGCCTGTGACTTCACTTTATTTGCTGAGACCTAGTTAATTTTGACTAAATGTTGGCTGCTTTTTCTTATGGCTCACAATCTGTACAGCAGGTACATGAGCATAATAACAGCTCAATATTGACACATCTTAAAAGGTTGCAGGTTCCATGCTGCAGTGAAAATGTGAGTTGTGCCTCAAATCTGGATCACCTTTCCCAGTTTGGTGACCTAAAGACCACAGGGCTGATGGGAGTTATAGTCCAATACATGTGGAGGGCTCCATGCTGGGGAAGGCTGACCTAGATGTTTTCTACAATGCAGAAATCCAAGCAGAGCAATCCAGACTATAGGAAGTCAGTTTAATTTATGCTGGAGTAAACTATGCTCACATTTATTTATTTTTATTTATTTAATTGCACTTTTAAACCGCCCTATAGCAACAAGCTCCTATTCCAAACTCTGTTCAGGAGAGAGGCTATTGCCCAATCCTGGCAGAGGCAAAACAAGCCTTTAATAGAGTTTGAGTTACATCACCTTTTTTGCAAGTGCAACTTCTGCTGGGTTGCTAAGTCACATGACTGAGCTGAATGGAGTTTGAAATTGGGGTAAGCCTCTCCCCAGAACATCCCTTTTTCAGGATTTACCCTGGTCTCAGCTCAGCTGGCTTTGGCTGCATCGCTTGGCTGAGCTGGGATGGAGGACTTATGCCAGTATATTTCTGGCTGAGCTGTGATGAGGGACTTCAGTCGGTGTACCCCTGGCTGAGTCACTGCTCAGTGACATATCTGCCTATTTCAAACTTCACTCATCCTGGCAGATAATAGGTTGCTTCCTAAACTGCCTTGCAGAGATCATTATATAAAGATAGAAATGATCTTCATTATCATGAAGAGTGCTTTCCCAAATATCAATCATCTCAGACTCTCCGATTGGCAGGTGAGGCCTTGTTGGGGCTGCTGGTGTTGACCCGTGACAGCGCCTTTTCAGTGGTGGTTTCCAGTTTGTGGCATGCCCTCCCAATTGAAGTGTGTCTGTCTTCATCATTACTGACTTTTAGGAGGAATTTGAAAACATTGCTATTTACCTAGGCATTTGATGGCTGAAGGAAACAGTTCCTGGCCACCCAGAGATCACTGGATGAAAGAATGTTTTTATCTCTGTTTTTATAATGTTTTTAATTATTTTTAGAATACTTTTGGTGTTGTTAAATTATTTTGTTGGTGTGTTTGCCGCCCTGGGCTCCTTTAGGAGGAAGGGTGGGATATATATTCAATAAATAAATACAAATGTCCCACTAAATTCAGTAGGACTTGCTTCTAGTAAACATGCTTAGCGTTATGCTGCAAGTCCAGTTAGCAATATTTAGTAAAAGTAGCATAAGTTAATTGGCTCTTCAAACCCTGATTTATTTATTAGATGAAGGTTTAATATCATATATTTCTAGACTGTGGTTGTTACAAAGCATTATGTTATCATATTATCACACTGTTGCTCACCTTTTCTGATGCAGATGAACCTTGTGTCTTTCCCACTTAATCTAAATAAAGGTGCATTATAATGTCCATGATGTTGATGGCAGCATTTTTAATAGGAAGAAACAGTATCATGCAAATATGGATCATTGATGGAAAGTCACATCTTTCTAAAGAGCCTCTCAGCACAATCCTATGCATTTTTACATAGAAGGAAGTCCTGCTGTGTTTAGTGGGCTTACTCCCAGGAAATGGTATGGATGATTGCAGCTTTAATTAAGTTCAATATAAATATTTAAAAAGGGGTAGTGACCAGCTGAATTACTGGAGTAGCTAGGAATTATAAGCATTTCAGCTGTTACCAATCTTTCAGAAAGATCTTGCAAAATGACTGAAAGCATTTATTTATTTATGAAAAGGCACCTGCTTGCATAAGCAGCTAGATTGCTGGAGATATCAGCAATAATTGGTTTAGTTTTACAGTAGATTATAAAAGTATTGTCAACATGAATTTTAAATATGAACAATTTTCAATATGGACAGTTAGAAAAACTGAAATAATGTTCCACTGTTTTGGGCTGTATTTCAAAGATCAGACTATCAAGTGTTAATACATGTAAGTTTCCAATTACTTTCTGGAAGCTGATTTGTATCTTTTAAAAATCTAATATATCCTGATGATTCTAAGTTTTATGTTATACATCAGAATGAGGTTTTTTTTCAGGGGGGAAGAATATTATACCATCCATCTTAAACTTTCTTCCACAGCAAAATGAAGCATCTCAACTTGTCCTTTGCAGCCTGTGGGTTTCTGGGGATATACCACTTGGGGGCAGCATCTGCTCTTTACACACATGGTAAGAAGTTATTGAAGGTTGTGAAGGCCTTTGCAGGAGCGTCTTCAGGATCTTTGATTGCCACTGTTCTTTGATGGTGCCAGAAAATATAGAGGTAATTGAACATGCAAAAAGATAGCGTAAATCTACTCATTTGGGATCATATAAACTGAAATTATTATAATATGACCAATATCTTGTTATAATGCAGCTACGTGCTTCTGCTAGCATATTCCAAATAAAGCATTTTGAGGCAATGATGGATTTATGAAAAGTGTTATGTTTTGCGTTAGTCTTTTGCCTATCTTGTGTATTGCAGAATTATATGTGAAATGGGCAGTGATGAATAATTTTTAGACCTATCCAATTACTTTTATAATTCATATGCAATTACTTAGTAGCAAGTATTTAGAAGTATGTATTTGTGCAGAATTGTCATTTAGTTAATGACAAAAATTCTATCAGCCCGGCGCTCTTGGGGAGCCCCTTAGGGAGTCCGGAGGGCGAGGGTGCTACCCCTTCTATATATTTTTTTTTAAAAAACCAATCTAGAGGAGATTGGTAGTAGGGAGGGCATATGGCACATGTGTAGTTCCTGCGCAGGGGGAGAGCCTGTGTAGTAAACTGAACAATAGGATAAAGTTGCCAGATGCCTTCAGAGTGAGAGTCTGCAACTGGCAGAAGGCTGGCCCTCCCTGGCTGTGAGATGGGGGAAGTAGATGTGCCGTGTGAAAGATATTGAGTGGGTCTGACTGTCCCCATTTCTCTCAGAGGCCTACTAGGATAACTGGTTCAAGTAGGTTTTATTGGTGGGCTCTTGCTGGGTTCATATCAGATGTTTAGGAGGAGTCTTAGTAAGGAGGAACATGGGTGATGCCACTCCAATTTCAGTGATCATAGGTAGTGGGAGGAGTAGCCATGGGGAGGTGGTGAGCTACCACAGAAGTTGAAGGCACGTCTATCTACACCTTGTTCCTCACTCCCACTCCTCTCATAGACGGGTTCCTCATTGCTCATCTGCTGTGCCCACTGGCCTGTGTGTGTTGTTGTTTAATGCCAGATTGGTACACAGTAAGAACATACTCATCCGTGATTTGATTGTGGATGAAGGTGCTGATATGGTGTGCATTACCAAGATCTGGGTGGGTGAACTGGGAGGAGTTGATCTGACCCAGGTTTGCCCACCTGGATACTTGGTGCAACACCAGCACAGGCTGTAGGGACAGGTGGAAGAGTTGCTGTGGTCTACAGAACTTCCATCTCTGTCACCAGGAAATCACACTGTCTTGGAGCTGGCTGTGAGGGCCTGCACCTGGTGTTGGGCCAAGGAGACAGTAAACTAGGGTTGCTGCTAGTGTACCCTGCTGCCTGGCAGTTTCTCTGACCAAGCTGGCAGAGGCCATCTTGGCTGTGCTGTTGGAGGAGCCCAGAACGATAGTCCTGCGTAATTTCAATGTCCATGCTGAGGCTACCTTTAGTGTTCTGGCTTGGACCTTCATGGCCTTCATGATGACCATGGGAATGTCTCAAGTTGTCACTGGCCCAACCCATAGGGCAGGGCACACCGCTGATGGTGTTTGCTCCAGATGGAGGAAGGGGTGTTCTGGAGATAGGATGGATGTTACCCCATTGTCATGGTCAGTGTCCTGCCCAGAGCCAAAAGATTCAGACTGAGACAAGGTGATGTCTTTCTCTCTTTTTATTAAAGTTATGGTTATATCCAAAGCAATGTGCTTCATTCACCTGTCTACTCTGACTCACTACTTTTCCTGACTAACCTAACTAAGCAGTCTCTGCAGCGTTCGGGGAAAGTTGACTCAGCACTTGTGCCTCGGAAGGCACCAACTTAAGTTGGGAAGGTTTTTGTGCACAAGTGGCGACTCCGCCTGAGTTGCATCTTTTGAAAGTCTCTCTTCTCACGCCTCCTCATGCGGGGCAAGGGGGGCAAGTCTCAGATGGCACATTGGGCAGGGGGGCTTCGCTAGGTGACAGTGCGGGTTCTGGAAGCTGAGCACTGATTGGCTGGGAAGCATTTGGAGTGTCTAGCGGGGATTCCTGTGCTCTGGCATTGGACTCACAGGAGGGACAGGAACTGCATCCCTGGAAGTGCTGGGCATGGGAATTTGGGGTCTGCCAGAACCCTCCCTGCTACTCTCCCTTCCTCCCGCTTTCTAAGGAACCTCATCCTCATCTGACTCCACTCCCTGATCTAGCTCCCCCTCAGTCTGGGGAACAACATCTTCCCCCCCTCCATGCTCCATTTCCCCCCACCCCATGTGCTTGGGCTTATCCAGGTAGGCTTCGTGGAACTCTTTCACCAGATCCAGCATGTGGACATCAGTAGCTGATTCCCAAGAACACTCTGCCTGATCATACCACTTCCAATGGATCAAGTACGGCAGTCACCCTCGGCATTTCCACAAGTCCAAAATCTGCTCCATCTCATACTCCTCTTGCTCATCCACACCTATAGGTGGTGGAAGCGGCACCTCTTGTTTCCAATGGGGATCGGGAAGCTGCTCTAGTGTAAGCAAAGAGTGATGAAACACCGGGTGAAACTTGAGGGAGGCAATCTCAAATGGAAGGCTACTGGATTGATCTGGGTTTCAACTTCAAAGGGTCCCAATTTTATGGCTTCCAATTTATGACATTGTGCTTGAGTTGGCAAATAGCAAGTGGATAGCCATACCTTGTCTCCTACATGAATTTCGGATCCCACCTGCCAATGTTGATCAGCTGCTCTCTTGTAGTCGGCCTTCACTCTCTCCAACTGTTCCTTTAACAACTGCTGCATGGCCTAAAGTTCCTGTACAAAGTCTTCCACCACTGGGACGACTAGACTGACGTTAGGGGTGGCAAGGGCTCAAGGGTGATATTCCAGGTTAACAAAGAAAGGTGTCTGCTGGATGGTAGTGTGCACTGCACTGTTGTAAGCAAATTCTGTAAAGGCAGGAAGAATACCCAGTTATCTTGCTGGTAACTGACATAACAGCGGAGATACTGCTCTAAGGTGACATTAATTCTCTCAGTCTGTCCGTCCATTTGTGGGTAATGGGACGAAGACAGCCTCAACTCACTCTGCAGGAATTGCCACATAGCGCCAGAACTGGGCCATAAATTGCAGGCCTGATCCGAAACCAGGCTGTCTGGAAGTCTGTGTAGATGGTAAACATTCTGAACATATGGTTGAGCTGACTCTCATGTGTTTGGAAGCCCCGAGCATGGAAGAAAATGAGCCATTTTAGTCAAAGCATCCACGACAACCAAAACTTGTTTTCCCCTGTGAGGAGGGGAGGTCAGTGATGAAATCCATGGTCACCATTTGCCAAGGTCTCTCGGGCATAGAGAGTGGCTCTAAAAGTCCGGCTGGTCGACCCATGGCATGTTTGGCTCTTGCACAGGTGGGGCAGGACTGGACGTAATGCTCCACATTGTGTTTTATCCTTGGCCACCAGAATTCCCTTGTAATTGCTTGTAAGGTTTTAAAAACTCCAAAATGTCCAGTGGTACATGTGCCAATCATGGCACATTGGGCAGGGGGGCTTTTGCTAGGTGACAGCGTGGGCTCTGGAAGCTGAACGCTGATTGGCTGGGAAGTGTTTGAAGTGTCCGGCAAGGATTCCTGCACAGCCATGGATGGCGCGATCGGGGAGTCTCTTCCCAACTGCTCTGGTGTTGGACTCGCAGGAGGGACAGGAACTGCATCTGTGGAAGTGCTGGGCATGGGAATTTGGGGTCTGCCAGAACCATCCCCGCTACTCTCCCTTCCTCCCACTTTCCAAGGAACCTCATCCTCATCTGACTCCACTCCCCGATCTAGCTCCCCCTCAGTCTGTGTCACAACAGTCAGACCACTTCCTGGTGAAGTTTAGACTTATGGCTCCGATCATCCCCTACTGGGGTGGTGGAAAGATTAAGATGGTCTGCCCCTGGAGACTAATGGAATTCACTGGATTCCTGAATGCCCTGGGAGAGTTCCCAGTAAATAGAGCAGGTGACCCCGTTGAAGCCCTTGTCATGCTGTGGAACAGCGAGGCACATTGAGCTATTGACATGGTTGGCCCTGAGCACCTCTCTGGCATTGTGGAGCCAGGTTTGCACCTTGGTAAACCAGTGAGCTAAGGGCAATGAAACAGGTTTGATGATGGCTAGAGCGCAAGTGGAAAAAGACCTGCTGTGAGACTGATTAGGCATAAGTAAAACATCATAACCATGCCTACTCTGTGGTGGTGAGGGCAGCGAAGAAGGCCCACTTCTCTGCCGCCATCACATCTCACGTAGCCATCCAGTGGAGCTTTTCCGTATTTTTAGGGGTCTGTTGACATCAACTCCAGGAAACTGAGTTTTAGACTCTTCGGAGGGCCACTGTGAATTGTTTACAAGGCACTTTGAGGGTAAAGTTGCTGTCCTCAATAGCAGTCTTGATGCCCCATCCACATCTATTGTAGTCCCCAATGAGATGTCCAGTGTAATCTCTGCTGCAGCTTCCTAGGAATGGTTTCAGTTGATGTGGCCTGATGACATTGACAACGTGCTTGCGATGATGCAGCTAGCAATGTGGTCTCTTGACCCTTGCCCTTCTTGACTTACTAAAGCTTGCCAAGGGGGTTTGACTGAGTGGATCCAGGGTGTGGTCAATGCATAGTTGCGGGAGGGAGTGGTTCCAGCTGCACTGAAAGAGGTGGTGAATTGACCACTCCTGAAAAAGCCCACCCTGGACCCATTGGTGTGCGACAACCACCATCCGGTTGCAAATACCCCTTTATTAGGGAAGGTGATTGAGAGGGTTGTGGTGCAGCAATTGCAAGTACTCTTGGATGAAACAGATTATCTTGACCCATTTCAGTTTGGGTTCAGGCCTGGTTATGGGACTGTATCAGCCTTGGTCACCTTGATGGATGACCTTTATTGGAAGAAGGACAGGGGGAGTGCAACCCTGTTGTTCTTACTTATGTCTCTGTGGCTTTTGATACCATTGACTATGGCATCTTTTTGGGCTGATTTGGTGAGATGGGTATTAGAGGCACTGTTTTACAGTGGTTGCAATCCTATCTCCAGGGTCATGCTGATTTCAGAGACTAGCATTGGATGATTGTCTTATGGCCCCCTGGCAGTTGTGCTGTGGGGTGCCACAGAGTATCATCTTGTTCCAGATCCTGTTTAACATCTATAACATCTAAGCTGTTTTAACATTCCAAGCCATTGGGAGGGGTCAACAGGAGATTTGGGGTGAAGTGTCAGCAGTACTCTGATGATACCCAGCTCTATTTATCTGTAACATCTGAATTAGGAGAGGCTGTGCAAGCTCTGGACAGCTGCCTGGACTCGGTGGTGGGCTGGAGGGCCAATAAACTGAGTCTGAATCCTAGCAAGACGAAGACGCTGTGGGTTGGTGGTTCCTGAGTTCTGACAATTGATCAGTTCTCTGCTTTGGATGGGGTCGTACTCCCTCTAAAAGAGCAGGACCATAGTCTGAGGGTTCTCCTGGATCCATCTGTGTTGCTAGAGGCCCAGGTGATCTCAGTGGCTAGGAGTGCCTTTTACCAGCTTCAGCTGGTAAGACAGCTTTGGCCATTTCTGGACTGGGATAGCCTGACCATTGTTGTCCATGCACTGATAACTTCCAGGCTGGATTACTCTAATGCATTCCATGTGGGGTTACCCTTGAGGTTGGTCTGGAAGCTGCAGCTGGTGCAAAATGTGGTGGCCCAACTGCTCAGTGTGGTAGGGTATTTCCAACATATTACCCATGCACTGGCTACCTATTTGCTACTGGGCTAAGTTCAAGGTTCTAGGTTTTGTGTACAAAGCTCTATACAGCTTGGGACCAGGATACCTGAAAGACCATCTTATTCCTTATAATCATCATCATCATCATCATCATCATAAAATTTTATTTATGAGTCACCTATCTGGCCGAATGAATGGCCACTCTAGGCGACGTACATAACACAGTAAAATACAATATAAAAACCAATGAGGACCACAATCAATAATTAATCTAAACACCACCCTTCCAGTTAATAACAGCATTAAAAACTAATCTACCCCAAAGATCCCATATGCCTGCCTGAACAGCCAGGTCTTCAAGGCCCGGCGGAAACCTATCAGGGAGGGGGCATGGCGAAGATTGAAAGGAAGGGAATTCCAGAGGGTGGGGGCCACAATCAAAAATGCCCTCTCTCTGGTCCGCACCAGCCTAGCTATTTTAACTGGTGGGACCGAGAGAAGGTCTTGCATGGCTGATCTCGTCGGGCGGCATAATTGGTGACGCTGGAGGCGCTCCTTCAGATAAACTGGGCCGAAACCATATAGGGCTTTAAAGGTCAACACCAACACCTTGAATTGGGCCCGGTAAACAACTGGCAGCCAGTGTAGATCACTACACTCTGCAGATGAGGGCCTCCTGCAGATACTGTCATGCCCGCCAGACCCTCAAGGTACTGGGTTCATGTATCAGGCTCAGACCCCCACCCTTAGGGAAATGAGACTGGAACCAAAAGGCTATTACTTCACCCTTGCCAAGGCTGTGTACGCTCACAACAACCCTGCAAGGTAGAAGGTAGGCTGCCACCACCCCTGTATACTGGTCCACTCAGAGCCAGGGGATCTCTAAGCCCAGAAGAGATATAAAACCAAGGTCCTAAAAGGTAAGAGTCACAGTTACACTCCTTGCCAGGCACCTCTGGTTTAACATTTAGAATCCAAGCTTTTAACTTCTTAACCCTCTTTGGTAGTGAATGACTGAGTTGGGTCAAAGTACTGAATTCAGAACCACCCCTTCTCTCAAATGAACACACCAGGTTAAATAGAAGTAGCTTTATTAAAAAATATAAGTGCACATATCATATATCAGCAAGTAATCCTTTAAGACCATTCACCCAACAGGGGTTTAGGTTCTTACAAGAGAATTCATACACACAACAAGAAAATAATAAACTAACTCACCTAACTACTTACATATGAGGTAGTTGGTTGCGTGGCACCTCTCCTAAGAGAGATGGATGTTCAACATAAAGCAATGGAACCAGACATAGGTTGCCTTCCCATAAGCAACCCCTGGAACCATAAGGCAGAAAGGTTTGGAACTCTGGTGCCAGTCAGCATAGGCAGAGAACAGAGAACAAAGGCTATGGGTCTCTAGCCCTATACTTAAAGGAAAAAGATCCTAACGGTCCAAGATTAATTGACCAATCAGGAATTGGCTGATGTAACTTTCTTCTCAATGTTTCTCACATTTTCGCACCTTCAGGCCCCCCTCCCAACGGTGTTTTCCAACTGTATAGGCCAAGGATGACCTTGGGTGCCAGGCACTTGCTAATCAGCAAAGATAAACAGGTGCAGCTTGTTAAGGCTTCTTCTAACCGTCTTCAGCTGGGAAGTGAAACTTAACTTTACAAATTGGCAAAGGCTTGTCTTTTCTAACTGTAACCATCTCCCAGAGTCCCTTACTGGAGCCAAAGTATTGTTATTAGATTTTTAATAACTCATGACCATTACAGGTTCATGACAGATACCATCAGGTCTGTTCCTCCCAAGATAGGAAGTGGACCTTTAGTGTTGTGGCACCGACCCTTTGGAATTCCCTTGCCTTAAATATTAGACAGGTACCATCTCTGTTATCTTTTTGGTGCCTACTGCAGACCTTCCTCTTTCAACAAGCCTTTTAAAGAGAGACCTTATCCCAGTTTGCATCTGTGTTGGAATTGCTTTTTAATATGTTTTTAAACTTTTTTTTTAAAAAAAAGATGTTTTTGAACTTTTTTTTAAAAAAAGATGTTTTTAAAGGTTTTTTAAAAATGTTTTTAAATAGGTTTTATTTTAATACATTTTAAAGTCTGTTTTTATGACTTTTAAAGTGTTTTTAGTATTTTTGCTTGCTGCCCTGGGCTCCTATTGGGAGGAAGGCGGGATATAAATCTAATAAATAAATAAATATCAATCTACTCTTTAAAAAAATACTATAATGTTCTTAATTTTGTGCCAAAGCCAAACTAGACTGACATAGCAAGTGTAATTGGCAATAGCCAATGTAGGCACATTCCGTTAAGAAATGAAAACAGTGATTAATAATACTCACCAGATATAGTTGCATCACTGCTGCTGTTATCCCTGATTATTGGCAGTGCTGGCTAGGGGTGATGGGAGTTGGAGTCGAACAACATCTAAACAGCATCATCCTCCACCTCCACCCAACAGTTATAGTAAAGGGTGGAAATTTCCCTTCTCTTTTAAACTCCTTACAGTGAAAATGCTTAACAAGCTGCCACTGGTGTGTATTCCTGCTTTAAAGAACTGCAAAACATTGCACTTGTAGGATTCTGCCCATTACATTAAATGGAACGCACATCAAAAAGGAACATTTTGATCCACATCCTTATATGTGAGTTTGCAGTGTACATCCACCCTAACAATTCACCCTATCCCATTCCCACAAAGGATTATAAATCTGAATGAATCTGACAGAAGGGGGTTCATGATAATTATCTGAACTACAGTATCTGTTTCAGAAATCATATCTGCTAAATACAGCTTCTATATTGAGAACGCACATTTTAAAAAATAAAGCAAATTAGTGAATCCATCGGATGTATCCTAGAAGCCATACGCTGCCTGCATAGTATTACTACAATTCAAGACAAATATTATTTTCTTTTAGATGTATGAAGTTTCATACAATGAAGTTTCTGTTCTTTCCCTTTCAGTCAACTCAATAATATTACTAATGGTGCCCAACAGCACAAGTTTATATCTTTTCAGGACTTATCTGCCAATCCTGTCATATGACATAAAAAACCCTATACTACCCTTGGTTCCCTCACCATATCTTCCCCAGGTCATTGCTCATACTCCTGGACACACCCTTTCAAAGATTTTTGCAAGTGATGGGAAATCACTGCTGTTTTACTAATTTTCTCTTAAATTTCCACTGTCACGGGTATTGCCCATATGCTACCTGCAGCTGTTTAAGCTGTTCTTGCATTTTAATTAGCTTTGTCGTAGTAAATTGCAACTCCTAGTCTGTGGCATTAAAAATAACTGAAAATTGTCACCTATAGCTTTCTCTGATTTAAATCTGCATGATTCTTTTAGTCTGTTCAAAGATGGTCTTTGCTTCTGAAGGATCTGATAATAGTTTCCCATTCAGTATCTGCTCTTTTGGCTGGCTAGATATCAGGGACCACTAAACATTTTATTAAAACAAAGGTAGTGATTCGTAGTTAAACCAAAATAAAATGGTGTGTTTTTAGATTAATTTGATAATGAAAGTCCTAAAGGTTACAGATGATGATGATGATAATAATTTTAAAAATGGCTAATCTTTTCCACTCCAGTTTCTAGCTAACATGCTTATTTGGGTGGTGGTGGTGTTCAGACAAACATCAGAAATATGTTTTGTAGAGTTGGTAAGAAAAGGATAGATATGGCCTGATTTACATGTCATGCTAAGCCAAACAATGGCTCAGCATGAATGTGCAAACATGTGGCCTCCCAGAGAGAGATGGTGGCTTCTTCACCACCATGATCATTTTGCTGCTGAATGAAGCCGTGGCTTGGCTTAGCATGTTATCTGATCCCCAGCTCATTTGTTAGCTCTCTCCAGCTAACCACAAGCTGTAATCAAGGTTTGCTCTTGGTTGACTGCATTTGTTAGTCTGGAGAGAGCTAAACCATGAGCTCCAGTTCAGACAACATGCTTAGTCAATGAGGCAGCAGCAAAACATCTGGGGAGGAGTGAAATGGCTGCAGTCTCCTTCCCAGGAGCTGCACATTTGTGCTAAGCCATAGAATCATAGAATAGTAGAGTTGGAACGGGCCTATAAGGCCATCAAGTCCAACCCCCTGCGCAATGCAGGAATCCAAATCAAAGCATTCCCGACAGATGGCTGTCCAGCTGCCTCTTGAATGCCTCCAGTGTCGGAGAGCCCACTGCCTTTCTAGGTAATTGATTCCATTGTTGTATGGCTCTAACAGTTAGGAAGTTTTTCCTGATGTCCAGTTGAAATCTGGCTTCCTGCAACTTGCACCCATTATTCTGTGTCTTGCACTCTGAGAAGAGATCCTGACCCTCCTCTGTGTGACAACCTTTCATGTACTTGAAGAGTGCTATCATATCTCCCCTCAGTCTTCTCTTCTCCAAGCTAAACATGCCCAGTTCTTTCAGTCTCTCCTCATAGGGCTTTGTTTCCAGTCCCCTGATCATCCTTGTTGCCCTCCTCTGAAGCTATTCCAGTTTGTCTGCATCCTTCTTGAAGTGTGGAGACCAGAACTGGATGCAGTATTCAAGATGAGGCCTAACCAGTGCTGAATAGAGGGGAACTAATACTTCACGCGATTTGGAAACTATACTGCTTGTTAATGCAGCCTAATATAGCATTTGCCTTTTTTGCAGCCACATCACACTGTTGGCTCATATTCAGCTTGTGATCAACGACAATTCCAAGATCCTTCTCACATGTCCTATTGCTGAGCCAAGTATCCCCCATCTTATAACTGTGCATTTCATTTCTTTTTCCTAAGTGTAGAACTTTGCATTTATCCCTGTTGAATGTCATTCTGTTGTTTTCAGCCCAATGCTCCAGCCTATCAAGGTCCCTTTGAATTTTCTTTCTGTCTTCCACGGTATTAGCTATGCCCCCCAATTTTGTATCATCTGCAAATTTGATAAGCATGCTCTGTAGCTCCTCATCCAAGTCGTTAATAAAAATGTTGAAGAGCACTGGGCCCAGGACCGAGCCCTGTGGTACCCCACTTGTTACTTCTCCCATGGTTTGGCTTAGTGTGATATACAAACTAGGCCAATGTGAGAAACTTTTTTCCTTAATCAAATTTATCATGGTTAAAATGGGCACAGATTAAATTATATTCTGTTTATCCGGCAATGATGCAGTAGCTCTGACACATGTGCCAAGCCTCATGCATAGGGCTTTCAGTTATTCATCAGAGAGAAACACTTGATGTGTATTATGAATAGTAGGAAGCATGTGCCTCAGGTCATGTAGGGATGCAGTAAAAATCCATGACTTGTTCATCTTTTTCAGAAATGTTTAAAGACAACTGAAATTTGTTGAATATATTTATATTAAGCACTTGTCTAACATAGATGAACCTGTCTTTTTATACATAACTATAAATTTGGGGGGGGAACATTTTTTCAGGAGTGTAACCAAATTACCTATGAATTTGCAGAAGATACTAGAAAACTATAATTTGGAGCATTAACACCAGGCTCCCCCTTTAGGATGTACACCTTAATGTGGTGAGGGGGTTTGAGAGTGTTGAAGAAGCTGAGAGCAATGCCGTCAGGAGTCTAGACCAAGAGGTTAGACTCCTAGCAGGGGCACCCATGGCGGAATGATCAAAGCTGAGACACCAGACTAAGATGCATCCAAACTCAGAGGAAGGCAATGGTAAACCACCTCTGAATACCTCTTACCATGAAAACCCTATGAAAAGAGTATCCAAAATGCAACACGAGATAGTGCTGGAAGATGAGACCCCCAGGTCAGAAGGCACTCACCGAGCTACTGGGGAAGAACAAAGGACAAGTACTAGTAGTGCTGTGACTAATGATGCAGCTGGGTCAAAGCGGAAAGGAAGCCCAGAGGCTGATGCGCACAGATACGAAAGGAGAGTCCGGAGTTGTATGACGCACACAATAGGACATGGAATGTGAGAAGCATGAACCAGGGAAAGTTAGAAATTGTCCAGCAAGAAATGGAGTGTATCTACATTACAATACTTGGTGTGAGTGAATTAAAATGGACTGGAATGGGACATTTTTAATCAGGCAACTACAAAATATTTTATGCAGGAAATGAGAAATCAAGTAGAAACGGGTTTGCTTTAATAGTGAGAAGTGATGTAGCAAAAGCAATTAGGAGCTACAACGCAAGGTCTGAGCGAGTGATATCAATGAGATTAAAAGGGAAACCTATTAACATAACCATCATCCAAGTCTACACTCCAACATCAAACACAGAAGAAGAAGAATTGGAGAGATTTTACGCAGAAGTACAGGAGGAAATTGATCACACCAAAACAAGATATGATGATAATCATGGGGGACTGGAATGCAAAAGTAGGGAACAGAGAAGAACTAGGAATTGTGGGGAAATGGGGCTTAGGAGACAAAAATGAAGCAGGAGAAAGACTTATTGAATTCTGTGAAGCCAATGATTTGTTTCTTGCCAACACATTTTTTGAGCTACCAAAAAGACGACTGTACACGTGGACAATATAGGAATCAAACTGATTATATAAACTGATTATATAAGACTGCGGTACAGATCATGAACTGATCGTATCAAAAATCAGAGTAAAGCTAAAGAAGAAGAACAAAACACTCATAATGCCAAAATACAATTTAAATAACATCCCAGAAGAATATAAAGATCAAATAAGGAACAGGTTTGAGGCTTTAAACTTAGTTGACAGAGAACCAGAAGAACTATGGACTGAAGTCAGGGACATTATCAGGGAAGAATGCAAAAAGACAATACTTCTTGTTAAAAAGAGAAAGACCTCAATGGATGACTGAAGAAACTCTTAAAATGGTTAAAGAGAGAAGGAAAACAAAAGCAAAAGGAGATAGAAACACGGTCAAAACCCTAAATGCAACTATACAACGACTAGTACGTAGGGACAAAGAAAACTATTACAATAGTTATTGTATAGAAATAGAAAAAAGGTAAAGGTGTCCCCGCACTTGTAATGCGAGTCGTTTCCGACTCTTAGAGTGACGTCTTGTGACGTTTTATTAGGCAGACCGTATATATGGGGTGGGATTGCCAGTTCCTTCCCCGGCCTTTCTTTACCCCCCAGCATATGCCGGGTACTCATTTTACCAACCACGGATGGATGGAAGGCTGAGTGGACCTTGACCCCTTTTACTGGAGATTCGACTTCCTCATTCCGTTGGAATCGAACTCCGGCCGTGAGCAGAGCTTCAGCTGCGTTACTGCTGCTTACCACTCTGCGCCACAGAGGGTCTTATAGAAATAGAAAAGGACAACAAAATGGGAAGAACAAGAGCCCTATTCCAAAAGATTAGAGAAATGAAAGGGAAATTTAAACCATGAGTAGGGATGTTGAATAATCGACAGGGAAACATGCTGACTGACCGAGATGAAATAAAAGGAAGATGGAAGCAATACACTGAAGAACTCTATAAAAGAGATGACAGGATGACAGATTCATTCACGGAGGAACCATATGATGAAGAACCAGAAATTTTAGAATGTGAGGTGAAAGCTGCTCTTAAAATTCTTGGAAGAAACATATCACCAGGAATAGACGGCATACCAATAGAGTTGCTACAAGCTACTGAGACTGAATCTGTCCAAATTTTGACAAAAATTTGTCAAGAAATATGGAAAACTAAACAATGCCCAGAGACTGGAAGCATTCAATATATATCCCACTTCCAAAGAAAGGGCATCCCAGAGAATGCAGTAATTACCGAACTATTGCCTTAATATCCCATGCAAGTAAAGTAATGCTCAAGATTCTATAACAAAGGCTCTTACCATATATGGAGCGAGAAATGCCAGATGTCAAAGCTGGATTTAGAAAGAGAAGAGGTATAAGAGATCACATTGCAAACATACGTTGGATAATGGAACGGAGGAAGGAATTTCAGAAGGAAATCACCCTGTGCTTTATAGATTACAGCAAAGCCTCTGACTGTGTAGATCATGAAAAACTATGGAATGCTTTAAAAGAAATGGGGGTGCCACAGCATCTGATTGTCCTGATGTGCAACCTATACTCTGGACAAGAGGCTACTGTAAGGACAGAACATGGAGAAACCGATTGGTTCCCCATCGGAAAGGGTGTGAGACAGGGTTGTATTTTATCATCCTATTTGTTTAATGCATACGCAGAACATATCATATGGAAAGCGGGATTGGATAAAGATGAAGGTGTGAAAATTGGAGGGAGAAACATCAATAATATAAGATATGCAGACGATATCAAACTCTTAGCAGAAACCAGTAATGATTTGAAACGAATGCTGATGAAAGTTCAAGAGCAAAGCACAAAAGCAGGAGTACAGCTGAACGTTAAGAAGACTAAAGTAATGACAACAGAAGATTTATGTAACTTTACAGTTGACAACGAGGACATTGAAATTGTCAAGGACTATCGATACCTTGGCACAGTCACTAACCAAAATGGAGACAATAGTCAAGAAATCAGAAGGCTAGGACTGGGGAGGGCAGCTGTGAGAGAACTAGAAAAGGTCCTCAAATGCAAAGATGTATCACTGAACACTAACGTCAGGATCATTCAGACCATGGTATTCCCGATCTCTATGTATGGATGTGAAAGTTGGACAGTGAAAAAAGCGGATAAGAGAAAAATAAACTCATTTGAAATATGGTGCTTTGCGCATACCATGGACTGTGAAAAAGACAAATAATTGGGTGTTAGAACAAATTAAACCAGAACTGTCACTAGAAGCTAAAATGATGAAACTGAGGTTATACTTTGGACACATCATGAGAAGACCTGATTCACTAGAAAAGACAATAATGCTAGGGAAAACAGCAGGGAGTAGAAAAAGAGGAAGTCCAAACAAGAGATGGATTGATTCCATTAAGGAAGCCACAGACCTGAATGTACAAGATCTGAGCAGGGTGGTTCATGACAGATGTTCTTGGAGGTCGCTGATTCATAGGGTCGCCATAAGTCGTAATCGACTTGAAGGCACATAACAACAACAACAAACAGCAGGCTATGATCTCATGACAAAACTTAAGTAAGTAGTTTTACAAATACGATCTTAAATTTGGCTTCATATAGAACTCCAGATAAATGGTGCTGAGAAGATACTATGAGGATGGCATCTACTAATAATTGTGGTGAAACAGAGCATTCTTTCCTTCCTAAATTACTTTAGGTGTTTAATTATTAAGGCAGATTAATGTTTATCATTCTATTTTTCTGTAGGGGCTGCATTGATTTAATTCTCCCTACTAATGCTCATGAGAAAGCAGGAAATCGCCTCTTTGTATCAGTCACTAGTGCTAAAAATGGAAAAAATCATTTGCTTTCAAACTTTGCCTCCAGGGAGGATCTTGTTAAGATAGGGGAGTTGCATATCACTTCTATAAATGGAAATGCATGGCAGTCTCCGGGATCTTAAGTGTTTGGGTTTTTATTAACGGTGGCCTGAGAACTCTTTATTCTATTCAGTTGAGTAATTCCATTGCTTTAAGAAGGAACGCTGACCTGTTTAAAGTAAGAATTGGATGATCTAATATTTCTGCAGTCCTTACAATTGGGCCATATTTATTCCTTTAAAAAATAATAATACCCTTGTGGTTTTCTGTGAGAGATCCTTGTGAGTGTGTGTGTGTGTAAAAACAACAACACTGGTTCTTATGTCACAACACATTGCTAGATCTTGTTGTGTTAGGTAGAATAGAGTGTAAGAGACTGTCAATCCAAGATAGCAAGAGACATCTGAATGGGGAGGAAGCAGGCTTCTTCACAGCAAGCCAATATACATGCACACCTGCATCACAGCGCTCATCTAGCTCCTGCTAGATCTCACAGTGCTTATCCAGCTCCTATTAAACTGACTGAATGCGTACTTTGATACAGAAGGAAATGTGGCTTCCCATCCAAGGTATGAGATGTTAAGTATGACTCAAGCTGGATTGTGGCCAATATAGCTATAGTCTAAAGCAGCCTTTCCCAACCTTTGGGTTCCCAGATGTTCCTGGACTACAATTCCCATCATTTCTGACCATTGGCCATGCTGACAGGGGCTGATGGGAGTTGTAGTCCAACAACACCTGGGGACCCAAATAATAATAATAATAATAATTTAATTTATGTGTCGCCTATCTGGCCAATGGCCACTCTAGGCGACGTACAAATCAGTTGCAGTAAATGCAGCACAATAAAATACACATAAAATACAATATAACAAGGAAACTATAAATAGGAATGATAACAGTTCAGAGTAATAGGCAGTTAGTCCTGAAAATTAACCCTCCCCGGATGTCCCAAAGGCCTGTCTGAAAAGCCAGGTCTTCAAGGCTTTGCGGAATACATTCAGGGAAGGGGCATGCCGAAGATCGTACGGGAGGGAGTTCCAGAGAGTGGGGGCCGCCACTGAAAATGCCCTCTCTCTAGTCCCCACCAACCTAGCTGTTTTAGTTGGTGGGACTGAGAGAAGGCCCTGAGTGGCTGATCTTGTTGGGCGGCATAATTGGTGATGCTGGAGGTGCTCCATCAGGTAAACTGGTCTGAAACCGTGTAGGGATTTAAAGGTTAGTACCAACACCTTGAATTGAGCCTGGAAAATAACTGGAAGCCAGTGTAGATCGAATAACACTGGAGTGATGTGTTCCCGGCGGCGACAATTTGTAAGTAGTCGAGCCGCAGCATTTTGTGTAAGTTGTAATTTCCGGACCGTTTTCAAGGGTAACCCCACGTAGAGCGCATTGCAGTAGTCTAAACGAGAGGTGACCAGGGCATGTACTACCAGTGGGAGCTGATGAACAGGGAGGTAGGGTTGCAGCCTACGAATGAGGTGTAATTGATACCAAGCTGCCCGGCTCACTGCCGAAATCTGAGCCTCCATGGACAGCCTGGAATCAACAACAACCCCAAGGCTGCGGACCCGGTCCTTTAGGGGTAAACTCACCCCATTGAACATCAGGTCAACATCTCCCAACCTTCCCTTGTCTCCCACAAGCAGCACCTCAGTCTTATCGGGATTCAACTTCAACCTGTTCCTTCCCATCCATCCACTCACGGATTCCAGGCACTTGGACATGGTCTCCACAGCCAACTCTGGTGAAGATTTAAACGAGAGATAGAGCTGAGTGTCATCCGCATATTGGTGACACTGCAGCCCAAATCTCCTAATGATTGTCCCCAGCGGCTTCATATAGATATTAAATAGCATGGGAGAGAGGATAGACCCCTGTGGCACACCACAATTGAGAGGCCAAGGGTCTGAAACCTCCTCCCCCAATGCTACCTGTTGATGCCTATCGGAGAGAAAGGAATGGAACCACTGTAATACAGTGCCTCCTATTCCCAATCCCTCCAGGAGATGTAAAAGGATACTGTGGTCAACAGTATCAAAAGCCGCTGAAAGATCGAGGAGGACAAGAAAGGTGAATTCTCCCCTATCTAATGCCCTCCTCATATCATCAACCAGAGCGACCAAGGCTGTTTCAGTTCCATGTCCAGTCCTGAAACCCAATTGGTATGGATCCAAATAATCCGTTTCATCCAAGTGTGTCGACAGCTGATTAGCCACCACTTGCTCAATGACCTTGCCCAAGAATGGTAAATTCAAAATTGGGCAAAAGTTATTCAAAACCTGGGGATCCAAGTAGGGCTTCTTTAAGATGGGCTTTACAATTGCCTCCTTGAGGGCTAATGGCATTACACCCTCCCAGAGCTTGGAAAAGTTACTTTTTTGAACTACAACTCCCATCAGCCCCAGCCAGTGGCCATGCTGGCTGGGGTGATGGGAGTTGTAGTTTAAAAAAGTAACTTTTCCAAGCTCTGCACCCTCCTTCAAGGATGCATTGACCACCGCCTTGATCCCCTCGCCCAGTTTCTCTTTGCAGCTCACCAGGAGCCACGATGGACAAGGATCATTTAGACAGGTGGTAGGCTTCACAGTCGAGAGCACCTTGTCCACATCCTCAGAAGGGAGAGGCCAAAACCGATCCCACTTGACTGGCTTGCAACTGGCCAACTCTGATTCACTCACTGCATCCACGGCGTACGGGATCGAGCTCCGTAAATGTTCGATTTTGTCAGCAAAGTGCTTTGCTAACTTGTCACAGGAGGTTTTGGACTGCTCCAAGGGTTCCTGAGCAACTGGACCGACCAGGCTTCGGACCACCTGGAACAACCTCCTGGGACAGCACTCTGCTGACGCAATAGAGGCAGCAAATAACTTCTTTTCTGCCTTTATTGCCACTTGGTAGGCAGTTACTGCTGCTCTAACCTGTGTCCGGACATCTTCGGAACGGGATTTCCGCCACCGGCGCTCTAGTCGTCTCACCTCCTGTCTCAGATTATGCAACCGTGGTGTGTACCATGGTGCTAACTGAGTTCTGTTCAGGGGGAGAGGACGTTTCGGTGCCACCTGGTCCTGAGCCCTGGTGATCCCTTCATTCCACTCTAACACCAGGGAGTCAACCTAGTGGCCTTCAGCAGGTTCCAATTCCCCAAGCGCAGTCAGGAATCCTTCTGGATCCATCAGGCGTCTGGGGCGGACCATTCTAATAGGTCTTTTTCCCCTGTGGAGGATGTGAGGCATCGAGAAGTCTATATTTACCAGGTAGTGATCTGACCATGACACAGGGGTGGAAGAAGCAACCCCCAACTTCAGAGCACTTCCCTCCCCCCTCAGGACAAACATAAGGTCGAGAGCATGACCGGCTACATGGGTGGACCCAGTATTACTAAGGTGCAGTTCCCAGGAAGCCATGGTTTCCAGGAAATCCTGAGGGGCTCCAGTGAGAGTGGTCTCGGCATGCACGCTGAAGTCACCCAGCACCAATAATTCTGGGGACAACGCCCGTACAGCCAAGACCACCTCAAGCACCTTGGCCAGGGAGTCTGCTGTGCAGCGGGGTGGGCGGTACACCAGCAGGATCCCCAAACTGCCCTTCGGGCCCAACCTCCAGTACATGCAATCAACAAACTTAGTCCTATGTAGAGGAGGTCTGGTAAAAACTAAAGACTCCCAGTAGATGACTGCCACACCCCCTCCCCGCCTTCCCACCCTCGGCTGCTGTGCATAACGGAAACCCAGTGGACACATGGCCTCAAGAATGGGAGCTGCGGCCTCATCCAACCAGGTCTCCGTAATACATGCCAGGTCTGCCTGTCCATCCAAGATTGTATCATGGATGTGTGATGTTTTTTGTACTACAGACCTGGCATTACACAACAACAGTTGAAGGTTGGTAGGAAACCTGCATCCCCCAGTTATCGTCTGGTTTTGGGCAGACCCGGAATATGGGATGGGTACTAAGCATCTATCCCGCGTTCCCCTAATCTGGCATGGTCTGCCCTCAGTACCACTCCGGCGTCTGCCGCCCACTCTTTTTATAATTTGGCCCCTCACCCTCCCTGTCACATCCCCCCCTGACTTACACATGCCCCTATCCCTGACCGCCAATCAGACAGGCCGCCCACCCTAAAGCAATAGTAAACCGGAGACCCGCCTCTAAACACTCTGATAACTGTTAAATTAATTAAAATTAAAATTAAAAATTAAAATCAATATCAATACAATATCCATCACATCCATACATCTACACATCCATGCATCCCCACAGTCACCATAAATCAACACAACATAAATCCACAGCATTGGCCACACCCATACGGAAGCGGGGAAGCGACGGTGTCGGCGATGCAAGGCCAAAGAACGGTCCTCCAGTCGGCAATGGTGGCCGCAGCAAGGTTGGGAAAGGCTGGTCTAAAGCATTAACTAATGTGTTGCCTGGATTAAATGATGGATTCATTTCTCTTCCCACCCCTTGTCCCTTCCATAAATTATAATGGTGTAAGGGGAGCGGATTTTGATAGTGAGCAGAAAACAGACGCTTATGTTGTAGAGATAACATTGTTACATTGTTCTGGAAGTCTATGCCAGAATGGAGTGGTGAAGCTTAGTGTCCTCATGCCCTAGTCCATTGATAAGTTTTGAACACTAAAGTGGTGTTATCTTATGCCTCTGTTCTTCTGGGTGTATCTATATCTAAAAAATGTAAACACCTGGGGTGGTATCCAACTAAACAGTTATGCTAGTGCAACAACTTTTACCTGCACAGTAACTTCCACACCATCTTCTTTCTCCATCCCACCCCCAAAAATCTGTTCTGGGGTTCCCACAACTTTCCAGAGTAGATTTAGGGAGGAATGGGGAGCACATGGGAGAGGAAGTTACATTACACAGCTAAAAGTCATTGTGTTTGGGTAACTGTTCCGTTGGATACCATCCACGGTTTCTGAACCAAAACTTACTGCCAAATTTTTTAAGTATCAAGCTAGACATAGAAGAAAGTGACTGCCTGGAGTTCCTTGGCGTTCTCTTCCTTGTTTCCTGCAAAAGCCCTCATATGAAAAGAAGAGAGCCAGGAAAGGATTCAAGAGAAACCCCTCTTTAAAGCATCTCAGAATGTATGGAAGCATTGTTAGACTGATGCTGTGCAATGTTTTGCTCAACATCTATAAGGAGATAGAAGAGGCTGTGGCTGGTGAAGAAGCGGCATGCTTATGGCTCTTCAAGTGGTTCTGCATCCCTCGTGTAAATGAAGAAAGATGAATGGTCACTTAGGGCAGCAGATGTCAAATGTGACACCACTTTCCAAACTCCAGTACAACATGTGTCCTTTCTAAAAAAACAAAAAGCTCATCCTGTTGTTGTTAAATGCCTTCAAGTCGATTACGACTTACGGCGACCCTATGAATCAGCGACATCCAGTAGCATCTGTCGTGAACCACCCTGTTCAGATCTTGTACATTCAGGTCTGTGGCTTCCTTAATGGAATCAATCCATCTCTTGTTTGGCCTTCCTCTTTTTCTACTCCCTGCTGTTTTTCCCAGCATTATTGTCTTTTCTAGTGAATCAGGTCTTCTCATGATGTGTCCAAAGTATGATAACCTCAGTTTCATCATTTTAGCTTCTAGTGACAGTTCTGCTTTAATTTGTTCTAACACCCAATCATTTGTCTTTTTCACAGTCCATGGTATACACAAAGCTCTCCTCCCACAACATATTTCAAATAAATTGATTTTTCTCTTATCTGCTTTTTTCACTGTCCAACTTTCACATCCATAAATAGAGATCGGGAATACTATAGTCTGAATGATCCTGACTTTAGTGTTCAGTGATACATCTTGGCATTTGATGACCTTTTCTAGTTCTCTCATAGCTGCCCTCCCCAGTCCTAGCCTTCTTCTGATTTCTTTACTATTGTCTCCATTTTGGTTAATGACTGTGACAAGGTATTGATAATCCATGATATGTTCAATGTCCTTGTTGTCAACTTTAAAGTTACAGTTTAGAATGTGAGGTGAAAGCTGCTCTTAAAATATTTGGAAGAAACAAATCACCAGGAACAGATGGCATACCAATAGAGTTGCTACAAGCTACTGAGACTGAATCTGTCCAAATGTTGACAAAATTTGTCAACAAATATGGAAAACTAAACAATGGCCCACAGACTGGAAGCGTTCAATATACATCCCAATTCCAAAGAAAGGAGATCCCAGGGAATGCAGTAATTATCTAACTATTGACTTAATATCCCATGCAAGTAAAGTCATGCTCAAGATCCTACAACAAAGGCTCTTACCATATTTGGAGCGAGAAATGCCAGATGTCCAAGCTGCATTTAGAAAGGGAAGAGGTATAAGAGATCATATTGCAAACATACATTGGATAATGGAACAGACCAAAAAATTATGCAGGAATCAATGCAGTAAATTATAAAGGACAGGATCTTTGTAGTTAATTTGCACACACACACACACACACATATATATATGAACGTAATTGTGATTAACCAAACAGAGGTTTTTATTGTATTAACAAAACGTTTCAGCTTCCGCCTTCATCAGCTGCTAACATATAAATGCTGTTACCAAGGTGGCAGTTACAGAGCTTTGAGGATGGAATGCTCAGAGGGGCTTCATTTGCAGAAGCTAAGTAGTGGTGGTACTGTCTCCAGGTTCAGGCCATGTGGTGCCAATGTGTCCAGAGAGTAAATCCAAAAATTCTCCCTTTTAGTCAATGCTGCTGGATCTGCTGGCATCTCTATCGCTGTAATGGAAAAGTCCAACAGGCTGTGACCCTCAATGTTAAAATGCTTTGCAACTGGTTGCTCCACTTTTTTTTGTCAAAATTGCCGACTTGTGGTTCCTGAAGCGCGTGCGTAGGTCAGTTGTGGTCTTTCCTACGTATTGGATATGACATCCTGTTCTTTTGCACTCGATGATGTAAACTATATTGCAGGACCTGCAGGTGATGTTCTGTTTGATGTAATATGTCCTGCCTGTCCTAGTGCTTGTAAAAGTGGCTGTGTCCCTGAGGTACACACAGGTGATACAGCATTTGGAGTGACAAGGATGAGACCCTGGATTGGTGATAGGTGGCTTAAGCACAGCTCTCACCAACAGTCTGAGCAAATTAGGAGGTTGGCGAAATGCTATAACAGGAGACCTGCTGATGGTTCTAGTAAGATGTTCAGAGTTTGCCAGCAATGGGTAGCTCTCCCTGATTGCTCGGTGATAGTTAGGAGATGCTGGATGGAAATCTACCACAAATGGAATCCATTGCTCTCTGCTCTTTGACACCTCAGTATGATGGAGGAGGTTTTCTCTGGACAGAATGGATCCACAGAGTGGGTGTTGCAATTGATAATATGTGGAGAATATCCTCTTCGAAGAAGGTGGTCTTTAAGTTCACTGATCCTTATCTGGTATTTATCTTCAGTGTTGCAAATAAGTTTGATTCTCAGAGCTAAACTATACACAATGTTCTTGTTTATATGCCTAGGATGGCAGGATTTCCAGTTTAAATAGGTGTGGGCATCAGTGGGTTTGCTGTAGAGATCAGTGGCTATTTTGTTGTTTTCAATGGTGAGAAGGACATCCAGAAAAGGGATGTGCGGATTGTCATTTGTACTATTAAATGTAAACTTAATAGAGGGATGGATAGAGTTGATGTAATTTTTAAATTGTTCCAAACTCTCTTTACCATTCATCCAGACATGTATGTATGTATGTATGTATGTATGTATGTCATAACAGGATGTCATATCCAAGTAGGAAAAGCTGGTCATGTTATTATGCCACAGAAGTAAGAAAACATCTATATATGCCAAAATTCCCCCTTTTCCCTGCAACTGTTAAAGGTCCAGGAGCCCTATCTTCTGCTCTGTCAGATTCATCCTAATTATAAGCGATGGTCTTTCACTGAAACATAGACCCTACTTAACCCTATAAGTTATAACAGTAAGGTCCATTGCCTGTTTTGTATCTTACGCCCATATGTACCTGCGTGGGATTTAAGATCATCTGCCTCTGGTCTCCTTTGCGTGCCTGGAGTGAAAGAGAGCTTTTTCAGCTGTGGCCCCCAAGCTATGGAATACCTTACCCCAAGAAGTTCGCTCTGCTCCCTCCCTGTTGGTTTTCTGGAGACTTCTGAAAACTATCTTGTTCCGGAGAGCCTTTGGGAGGGACTGATGGTAGAGCCTGACACTGATTTTATGCCTTCTACTTTAAATTTTACCTTTGTAGTCCCTTTAGTGCCCCCCATATATATGTGTGTGCTTGTGTGTATTGTATTTTATGTATTTTAATTGTATATTATGTATTTTTATTTTAATGTTTTTGTGATTTTACTGCTTACAATTTTATTATGTACATGTCTGATTTTATTTTTGTAAGCTGCCCTGAGTGCCTATTATAGGGTAGAAGGGCGGAATAGAAATATTTTAAATAAATAAATTAAATAAATATAACAGCACATCAGAACTATGCAAGATTGCTTACACTGTTAAAGACAAAGTTCCTGTCAGGTCTCTTGTGGAAGGGTTTCAAATTATTTATAAAAAATTATAGGCTGCTAAAGAGATGCTCCTTTAGCAAGAGCAGAATTTTTGTACCCTTGCAGCTAATGTGCCCTGTTAATTTTCAGATACTAATTGTATTTGTAAGTTGAATGTTTGTCACAATAGGTTTTTGCAGGTCTGGCGGTTTATCCTGAATTATGGTTTAGAGGATGAATAAGACAGACCTTTATTCATATACCCATCCGATTATACTTTGTGTGGTTCATGAAGCAACACATGACCCTCTAAAATGAATGAGGCCAGGATAGTTGCATAGATTTAGATACCTGAATTTGCTTGCAGATGTATATTCCATTAAGCTTAGTCTTCATGCTTCATGTGCCTCTTTTAAGTGGATTTTAACTACATACTATTTCACAATATATCTTCTGCTTGTAATATATGTGTATGGATTATAAGAAATAATGTCTCAAAATCCAACAGCCTATGAATTATTAAGTTAGAGTCTGGTGCAGCAAGAGAAAGCAGAGTAAATGTTTTTTGGGGGGAAGAGGCAGAGCATCCTGACCTAAGAACTGAATTGTCCTTGCTGCGGCTTCAGCCAGAGATCAGCAATTTTGAAACACCTAAGACTGCCTTTCCCTTCTTGGGGTTTTGCCTCAGATGGATCCCAGAGAAATTCTCCTTGGCCAGCCACTCTGCTGTCCCATTCATGCTCACCATCCCTTCCTGGAAACTTGTGAGGCTGCTTCCTGTTGTGAGAACAGAGAGCAGTGTCCCCGTCATCAGAGCAACAAAGGCACTCCCCATTGCCAGACCACATTCCCATGACCAGACCACATTCCCTTTCTGTTCCTGCTACAGTAGCCAGGCTTTGCCCTCATGAAGACTTTCTTCCCCAATGGAAGCTCCTTCTCCTTCTGCAGCTTTGGATGTTTAAACCTGCAGGATGATTCTTTTTCTCATTCCTTTCTGGAAATTCCGTCCATGATCATACAGATGACAAGAAGCAACAAATTTTAAACAAAGAGAAGGGACATTTGGGAGTTGTTAAGCAATCTTTGGCTTCCGTTGTAGGATACCGTTGCAGGATATTCTGCCATTCAGCATAGCTCATTGAACTGGGTGGGAAAATGGACTGTTGTCTGTCTTGTTACATAGTGCTCCTTCATTCAAATTTAAAGTCAAGATAATGATAAAAGAAATATAGATGGGGCCACCACTTCTGAGCTTTGCCTCCGATTTGGATTATTACGCTTTATTGGCCTCAGTATCCACTGCTGGCAACCAACTCATAAAGGCTCTTGTCACCCTCTGATGGCTTCCAATGGATCATACACACAACTTGCAATACTCTGTAAGTAATAAAGAGTAGAAACACACTCACTGTTCTGCCAGTTCCAGTGCATCACTACCTCTGTCTCTGGGGCACATAACACTACTCAAACCTCTCCCCGTTTTACTGTAGAACCTGGTGGGAGCAGCTTGGGTGTTGTTGTTTTTAAAATTGGCTTCAAAGAGATTTTGCAACTGAAAGGCAGATCAACCTATTCCCTTACTGGGTGTGGCTAATGGAAACATTTTCATCTGGCGGCTCGTGTATTTACAGCCAAAGACTTTGTGGGGCACCTTAAGTGATATGAAGTTGAGACATTTAAGAAGGGGAAGAGGAATAAAGTAGCAAGGCGTTCTTCACAAAAAGGATCAGTTGTCTCTGATTAGCATCCCAAAGGGAAATGTTGAAATGTTGAAGTTTTGTAACAGCAAATCAGCAAATTCAGGCAATTTTAAATAAACTTTTGACTATATGAATGTACTGAGACAATAAATCAGCAAAAGACAAACATAGAATAATGAAGCAGGGTAAATACTGGCAGAATATGACCATGTCCGGTTGTGTTTCCTATGAGAAATGGATTGATGGTGGCTTAACCAATGGTCTCCTTTCCTGCCTGTGGGCTGAACTGTGACTGTTTCTCCTTTTTATGGTCGGCTAGACATCTGCCCACAAGACAAAGGATGCATGTATGTCTATGCTAAAGTTGCAAAGCAAGACTTAATGGTAACTTATGCAAGTGAAGTGACGTGTGCCATGGCTTTAGAATAATTCTTGTCTAGGGAGACAGTGTTAAAATCTAGATAAAAGAACCCTGTATTCCTTTTATGTATTTCTGGCATGCAGCTTTTCTTTAACATTGTGTCCAGTATAACCTCATGTTCCCTAATGTGAAGCTAAGATAATTAAATTCAGGGTGCTTCCAGATTTTTTTCTGTGTGCAATTTTGGCATGTTAGCATCCAGACATTCCCATTTTTTAGTCATGGATATTCATTGCTGTTCTGCCACTTACTGCCCAAACCTGTGGGTGGAGCTTGATGGAATGTATCTGAGAAAGTGTGTGTGTAGGTAAAATTAGGCACCCTAATTCTGTCACACACACCCAGTTCTAGGCTACTTTGAAGCATTTAAGAGCTCTATCCCCTTCACAAGTTTCAGTAGTGGTGGTGGGGTTAATTAGGACCAGATTAACCATTTTTCTTGATTCTAATTGAATTACCAGAATTCTGAAGAACTTTTCTAGCTTTAAAATTTTATTTTATCCTGGATATAGCGAATGGGATGATTTAGTGTCCTTAGTCTCATGCTTACACACACACACTCCACACAACCCTGATCTAGCTTACCTTCTGCCATAAGACCCAAGGCAAGCCATCTGCTGCCTTTCACCCTAAACACTGAGGGGTTCCACTTGGGCTCTCCCCTCATATTTCCAGGGTTCTATGGTTGGATGAGGGCAGTGGTACATGTGCAGCCTTTGGTCTTCTAATGTTAGGGTTGTTGGGATTTTTTGAGGGGGTCAAATATGGAGTGTACAATTATTAAGCGGAAACCAATCCTGTCTCTCTGTATGATTTCATTTCACTGCTATGCTGTGAATGGGGCCACTCATTTTATTATTAGAGGGAATGATGGGATAGTCACGTGCAACTAGGAGGAAGAATAGGATAAATGATAAAATAGTAAGTGATGAATATGAGACATAGGGCCTGTTTACATGCCAGAAAAATCTGCATCTGGTACTTTTTGCAGATCCTTTTAATTTGGACCGTTTACTTGACGTTTTAGCCAATGCTCATGCATTCTACTGCTTTTGCCTTTAACTCTGGATTAAATGGATGCGGCAAAAACCCAAATTTGCTTTTAAAATCTGCACCTGCGTCTACCGTGTATTACCTTTTAAGTGCCTTTTTTTGGCTGCGCAGTTTCTTCGCCATTAGATCCTCCCTTTTCTCCGCCCCTTTAATCATCTCTGGGCGTCATTTTGTTTCCTGCCCTTGACGAAGCAACTTCTGGTTGCTCTCGCCTTCCTTTCTCCTGCTTCCCCAATACATTTCCTCCCCTGCTCCTTTAAACAAAATCACATTCCCCACCCCTTCATTCTCTCTCTTCTGCAGTGACACCAACAACTCCCTGAGGGTAGCAGGGCTGGAGCTCATAAAATTCCTTCCTCGGAGCTGTGGTTTTGGCGCTGTTGTTTATGTCTAGCGTGTGTGTGTGCGGGAGAGTGTGAGAAAGTGTGTGTGTGTGTAGGACCTCTTCTGCCTCGTAGCATCCCTCCGCTCCCCCCCAAAGCTGGATCTCTCCCCCCCTCGGGCTGATGCATGCTCCCTTTTCGCAGCCACGGTGAGAGGAGGCTGGTGAAGGCACCACTGGGGTAATTTATAAGTGCCCAAAAGTGCAGGGGAAAGGGGAGCTGCCTTGGCGTCTCATCCCAGCATCTGCTCCACTCATGGAGAGAGATAATATTAAATGGTCAATGCTTCCTTTAGTAGCTGCTTTTAATGTCTCTCTAAACATAATTGTTTGGGTTTTTTTATGTTTCTCAGAACGCATGCTGAGGCTTGTCCCGGGGTGCCAAAGGCACACCAATATCGCACAGGGACAGCCTAACAGCCACGGGTGGGAGGGATTCCCTTTCTTTCAAGTGCCTATTCCTTCTAGGGAAACACCGCCCCCTGCCCACCTCCGCAGTTAACATGCTAATGTGTGGGCACGGCAACAAGGAAACGCTGATAGCAATAAACGCACGAGTGTGAATGCTACAAAGAAAATCAGCCAATTTATTCGTAGCGAGGGCAGAAGTATATGAACTGTCAAAATTAATTGCAATGGAAAAAGCAGCATTTTTAATGTGGATCTTGGGTCCCATATAAACAAGCCCATAGTCACAAGCAAACACACTATATTTAATGATATATTTCCTCAAATTAAAACGAACCCAAAAGAAATTGCTATGATCCTTCCTTTGTTTCTTAGTTGCAATTGACCATGGAGAACTTCTCAAGACTTCATAAGGCTCTGTTTCCATCAAGCCGAGAGAAAATGGAATAACTATACCAAGATGGATGTAATGATGCCATACATTTTTTACTGAAGGAAAATTGGTTTGAATAGATTATGTATGTTGAAAATTAACAAATCTGATGGCTGTCAGAGCAAAGCAACAAACACTCCACAGAACCCAAGGGATTGCTGTCACAATTTCTGTTTATCTAAAATGAATGCCATAGGAATTGCATCTGTCGCTATCAAGCATTTATATATAGGTGTATTGGATGGAATTTGTAAACAAGTTCAAATGCAATGGCATTGTGCTTGTATGGTAAGAGTATCTGCTTTACAGAGCAATAAGAAAAATTAAATGGCTTTTGTTTTTGCATCATAGGATTGCTGAACTATGATTTGCTGACATTAGATTGTAGTTATATGTTCAAATTGTAGCCAGAAAATATACAGTCTGCAAAGAGTTGCATACTCAATTTTCTTGCAAGTAATCCTGTTTGTGTGCCCATTAAATCTTTTTTCCCTGTGTATTCTCAAGCATGAACTCTAATTACAAAGAGGCTGTGGGATACAAAACAGCTTAATTGCATATCTTTTAATTATTATGCATATGGGTTTTGTTATTAGTACATCTTGTTCTTCAAATAAACTGCATAACTTTTTACATTTTGATTTGCATAGTGTATTGCTTCAAATTACTAATTCTTGCTTTATGTTATGTATAATTCTTTGCAAAACAAAATGGCAGTTAAATTTATTGATATTTGCTGGAAATCTGCCCAAATAGCAGAAGGAGACCCTTTATCCAAAAGACTTTCCATGCAGTTGGGAACCTGCAAGGTTTGAATTTCCAGTGGCAACTGTGCTGCCTATCGCCATTCCTGTCACATGGTGTGTGGGGAGGAAGCCATTCTTGTTTTATTGCAGATCTCTGTTCTGTTAATCATTCAGTTACCTATTATTTCCTTTGACTGGCCTGGACATAAAGAGCACAATCCAAAGATGCTCTGTGTATGCACAGAGGAAAACAATGTGCAGATCCAGGGCTTTGTTCACTGATTCTCTTCATCAATGGAAAGAGGTGTGAGAAAACTGCTAATGAAGTTTCAACTATGCCCCAAGTTTTCCCTTTGCATATACTATTTTACATTGCTGCTAAGGTGCTTTTTAAAATTCTTTTTGTGTATATGTATGCATGTGTATTTTCCCCACAAATCTGACTTGAGGAATAAAATATATTGTACTCACTTTAGGGATATTTCACACCTTTGCAGCCCTTGGCTCCAGCTGGGAGGAAGGGTGGGATATAAATGTAATAACAAATTAATAAATACCTTTAATCTTCCTGTTCTTGCACTGCTTCTCCTGAATGTTGATTTAACAAGGAGATTAATTCTAGAATTGGTTTATGCTCTATCTTGACTTTTCAGATCCTTCACTGCATTCACATCTATCTCTTGCTCTTTATGGAACAAAAGAGAAATCTTGATGTGATCAAGATTCTGTTGAGTAGTATTTTACTCATGGTCTCCTACACACAATAAAACACCACACACGAAAAGCCCTAACAGTTGTATCATCAGAGCAATTTTGCTTTTTTGATACAGTTTCATTCCCAGGCATGCAAGGGCACCTAAACTCTACATGGAAAAATCTTGATGCAATCATCTATAGCAAAATTGATAAAACACTGCAAAACAGCAATGTGTACATTTTGTACATCAATGTGTTCATTGCTGGAGAAATGGAATGAACTAGAGCTGAAATGAAATTTCTCTAGTGAGAATGTTCAGCTCCAATGTTGGGGATGCTGGCAAAAGGACCCCCAAAACCCAATGCAACTTTGTGGAGGGCATATTCAATATTTGTGGAGGTGGTGAATTGTATTGGTGGTATCTGCACCCCCCCTTTAAGAAAACAAACTGGTTTGTTGTAGCTGCAAAACTGTTTTGTTGTTTTCTTCTTAATGCCCCCCCCGCATGACACTATTTCATGAAGCAGCATCATTTTCTTGGGACATTGTGTGGAGAGGGGGAATGGCCTAAAGCTCTGATCATTTTAGTTGCCTTTTTCCAGCTCTATGCAATGCTTTTTGAAATGGGATGACCAGCACTGTACCCAATGTTTCAAATGTGGCTGAACTGAAAATTAGTATGAATATAATTTTATTTAATATAAAGGGAACATTTATGAAATGGGCCTTCTGAGGTGTGGTAGTGGTAACATATAAAACCAAGACAACATATGCTCAATAAGCAGTCAATAATGCCTCATGCTGCCTTGCTCTTTCAGATTACTGTTATGTGGTTGACAGTTCCATAGTTTCCAAATAATGGACCTTATGTGGCAGGTTCAAGAATTCAGTCTGAGACATTCTTTTTGAGCAGCTTTCCCCCCCTTTAACACGTCTATGAAGACCTTGATTTTCACCTTATCTTTAATAGGCAGATAGCAGTGGGAAGATCATTGAGGGCATGCATTCTCCGTGACCTCTATTACTGAAAAGGTGACTACTGCAGTCTGAAACAATGTTCTTCCAAGACTATGGCATTAGTTTCAAGATGGACTGCATGGAAACTCACACACCTGGGAAGTTCTGATTATTCAGTCCAACTGAATGCAGCCTCTTACTTCTGAGGATTGAACTCATCAAAGTTTTTGTCTGAGTTACCAGATTTACATGAAAGAGTAAATAATAGATGGCTATTAATTACTTTTTTATCCACATGTGATTCCATACATTTGATACAATACTAGTTCAGTATGATGCTTCCTGAATCCCTTCTTTTCTAGGCTGAAAAATCCTAATCTGTTTAACCCCTTATTTGAAGAGAAACACTTAATTTTTTAAAATCACAAGTGCATTTTAGGTAATTGCAAGAAAAGCCCTGCTGGATCAGTTCAAATGCTTACCTACTCCAGCATTCTATTTCAAATAATAGCCAACCAGATGGCATTTGAGAAGCTCACAAGCAGTGCACTAATTAAGACGGCAGTTGTATCCATAGCCCCAACAAAAGCAATGGAACTTACTTCTGAGTAGACGCATATAGAATTGCACAGTTAAGTGCACCAGTTATCATTTGGGAATCTTCCTTAGTTTTAAATTAATGCAGATTTTAATGTTAATCATATTAAACTTTCCATGTTTAAAATGTCACCACATACTCTCCCTTTAGCTGGTAAGGGAAAAGACATTCCAAATTTGTCTGTACTAGATTCTGGCCCGTAGTGCCTTGAAATAAGACTCTGCTGCCACCCTTGCCTTTCCGTGCTCCTCTGCCCTTCTGACCCTAGCATGCAAGGCAAGCCTGTAAGTAAATTTGATATTGTGAATATCTTGTGAATTTCTTTAAAATCTATGCCATAGCCTTTACATGGAATTGCCCGTGATATGCAAAACCTTTTACATGACGTGAAACCTATTAGCACATTTTTTGGATTCTGTAACTGAACAGAATTTCACTTCATTTCACCACAAGATCACATTTCCCCACTTAATGCAAATCTTAGAAATTGTAACAAGTGGATGGAGAGTCCTGTACATTTCATGAAGGGGATACCTTGTCCCTCCACATGCTGCAATTCCAAAGAGCTACACTTAGTTAGTAGGGTATTTTGTCTAAAGTGGATAATCTTATGCTTCCATTTTGTGAACTAGATAGTTGGTACTGCTTTATTTATGAAATAAACAGAACATTTTCTCCTTGAAGCATTTTGAGATATCAGTGTGAACAACTGACATTCTAGTTTATTCTGGGACAAGAACAAGGCAAAGCAGAATCTGTAAAAATGCATACAACTCTTGGAGTAAGTGGAGGACTACAAATGCATTTTGAACAGAACATTTCTGTTCTGTCACAAATAGTTGAAAAGTGATGGTAAAGTCTATCTTTCTGCAGCTGTGGATTAATTTAAGTAGCTGGTGGAAGCACATTTAAAACTACACTTCTGTCTTTCACACATGCATATCAGCCATAGGATTACAGTGCTGTAAGTGGCATGTGTGATGTCAGTCTTGTTCTATTTTGTGAGACGGGTTAAAATCCAAAGAGATGACAAGCAAATCTAGTGGCAGCTTGGATAAAATGTTTTGAATCATTCAAGTTTGGCAGACAATTGGAGCATCAAATTTAGTATGTGTACAAAGCGTAATGCCACCTGTATGCATCGTTTTGGCAATAAATCAGATTGTAATGCTCAAATATGGCAAGTAATCTCTTGCTATTGAATTACATGCCCCCCGATGTCTATTGCTTGCCAGAGTTGGGGAAATATAGCAATGGAAACATAGAAGGAGAATATAAAGTAAAAGTATGTTCTTAATTTATTTCCTCTAGCTGGTTTTGCTGAAATCCAGAAAGCTTGCCTGTGATAATCAAACTGCATCCAGAAACTCTTTTCTCCATACACAAATAGGCCTGGATCTTCCATAGTGGACAGTAATAGTCTACCAAATCACACCCAAGTTTTTCTGTGAGTACTACTTTCAGGCCCATTGAGGGCAAGCAGAGAGCTGTGAGGAGGACAACAGTGGAGGCATTGGCTCAGTTCACATGTAACACAAATGTGTAATTTGGCAGGTTCCTAGAGATCAAGGCTGCTTTGCTGCTTCTCCAGTCCTGCTGTGCTGTGCACTAAGCTATGATTTGGTTTAGCATGTTGTCTAAACCCAGGCTCATGGTTTCTCTTCCTCCAGTCTGGGTTCAGACAAGACACTAAACCAAACCATGGTTTAGCTCACAGCAGTGCAGCAGATGGACCAGAGGAGGTGTTTGAGTTTTGAGTTTGAGTTTATTGTTTATTGTTTATAGCCAAAGGCTATTACAAAAGAAGTACAACCATCTATACATAATACAAAATAAAATAGTAAGTTAAAATGGATCAAACTTAAAAAACTTAAAAATTTAATTACAACATTTATTCTTAACATGATTGGCTCTAAGTTTCTTCGCGGCCAGGGCAAAGTTTGCAGTAGAAATAATTACCTTTGGATCTGTTGCTGATAATAAAAAAACCACTTTCTGAGATCTGTAGAGGAGGTGCAAAGTGGCTGTGATCTCTGCCCTGGGAAATCACACACTCATGCATTCATGCTAACTGGGTTGTTGTCTCTGGAGGTGGCTGCAACATCTCACTCTTGCAGAAGCTGTAAAGCTTAGAGGAGCCAGGATGAGCAAGTAGACCTAAAGAAGAGGCAGCTAGAGTAATCATGATTCAAAAGCAATTGCCTGGGAAGGCCCATCCCCCAAATGGACAAGAACATTTCACCAATTGTTGTCTAGTTTTTCCAGAGTTGGGTGTTCTTTTGAAGCCCACTGAGGGTCAGTAGGTCACCCCTAAATGAGTGTGGTAAACCCCTACTCTGGGCATTTTTAAAAAAACAATTATTTGAGCATCTTTTTTTCTTTCTTTGCTTGCTGCAGTTTATTGATATGTAGGTTTTGTTGCAGGAGGGATGTATATTTCCAGCAGAAGTGGAAAGTCAATTGAAATAAGAGCACAGCCATTCTGTAGATTGAGGATAGAGACAGATAGGGCTGTGGAAGGCAGCTGGGCTATTATAGCCCCTTGGCACACTTATTTGATTTGTTTGTCTCTGAAGTTCTATGTTAAATCTGTATTTTTAATTTAATTATGCCTTTAATTTCCTCCCCTCTTTTAATTTGCTCTTATCTGATTTTTATATGGTTTTAACCAAAAATATAATCTATTATGAGGATGGACATGTAAGAAATGGCAAAAAAAACCCTTGCTGTTTAAGAACATACCTATAGCCATCTGATATTTCTATCAAACTTTAAAAAGCAGGGAAATTGGGCAGCTATAGTGAATGCACCAGGGGAGCAGGAGACCTGACCTCCTCTCTGAGATATTGTACTGCCCTACAAATTTGTAAAAATGCAAACACAATTTGGGCTGGTCTTTCACAGTCCAATCCACTTCAAAGACAATGATCAGACCTGTAGAAAAAAAGAAAATTTACAATGCTTTAATTGAGAGCAGTTGATGTTCTTACAGCATATTGCCTTTTTATTGCAAGCAGGCAATAAACAGATAAAAGCAGCTCTTGAGCACAGGTGTGTCTCATGGTCAAAGCTCAACATACATACACAGCACCTTGCCGGACTCGGTCTGTGTTGAGCCTTCCTGAGCAGGATTTAGGGAGCTTTGGGAAAAAAATGTACTGCCTTCAAGTCGATTCCAACTTATGGCAACCCTATGAATAGGGTTTTCATGAGGCTGAGAGGCAGTGACTGGCCCAAGGTCACACAGTGAGCTTCATGGCTATGTGGGGATTCAAACCCTGGTTTCAACAACTTAATCCCTGAACCTCTTGCCTCTGGCAAAATGATTGGCATCATGAACAGAATTTCAAAGGCAAAATGCCCTGGTGGAAAAAGAAAACTACTTATCACAATTTTGGCCAGAGCTGAATTCTGGGGTGGCCAAGCACCAGTGCTTGGGCTCTTGCGGCTCAAATATTAAACAGGCTGATCCTGCCTGTTGAATCGGAAGTTGAGCTGGCTGAATATGGGGGCCCTACCCCCAGTGCTGTGCTAAAGTGTTTACAGGCATTGGGAGTGGGGGAGAAGTGCGAGTGAAAAGCAGTGGCAGGAATAGGATGGATCCTTCTTACTGCACTTGGAAGCCAGCCAGCAGAGGGCACACTTAAAATGGAGAGGAAATAATAATGTACAACCAATAATGTAGTGTAAAATCAGATACTTATCAAAACATAGTATGAAGAGATATTTATATAAGCATGACTGTCAAAGATGTTTATTATTTACACAATCTGTAAAGATATTTATAGTGCAATCCTATGCATGTTTACTCAGAAGAAAATCCCAATGTATTCAATGGGGCTTACTCAAACAGGGAACACAGGACTGCAACCTCAAGTGATAAGGAACCACTCACCTAACCCAAAATTCAGAAGAATGCCACTATAAGCTCTTTTGTTTTATACTTGTTTGTATGGATATTGGATTTTAAATGGATTTATTTCTTGTTGTGAGCTGCCTTGGTTTCCAATCTGCAACCCTACCTCACAGGGTTGTTGGAAAGATTCCATATACACACACACTGAAGATGTAAAAATACATACACCCCATATAATAATTTATTGTCAAAACCAGTTGGTCATTTCAGAACATTTTTTTAAAATCAGTATTAATTTCCTACCAAATAAAAGCAGTAATATCTAAATAAGCCCTGCCTAATTGCTTTAAAAATAGGACTGGAGAGGAAAAGATTTACAACACAATCCTTTTGTTATGTTCACTCAAAAGTCCCATTGATTTACAGCATAATCCTGACCATATCTACGTAATAGGAAAAGTACATCCTATTTAATTCAATCGGGTTTACTCCTAGGTATGTGGGATTAGTATTGCAGCTGTTCTCCCAGAAAAGTAAGTATAGGCTTAAAGCTTTATATTGGGAAGGTTTTCAAAACAGGCTATAAATTAGATAAATAAACTGCTTTTTTCAACAACTCAGGAAAATTTAAACTTGTTTGACTCCTCATAATCAGAAAAGTATAACACATTGTAATGGCATCATAAGATGGATGTACACTTTAAAAAAAATCTGTTAAAAATATATGAAAGATAAAATGTGTAATATGCTATTATTTATTTATTTATCCAATTAAAAAACCCTACATGTACACATTTATTCTAATCTTAACTAAACATGTTTATTTTGCATGCCTACCAAATCCCACTGTGATCTTCTGTTCTAGATCTCTTGCTCTATTATTGTGCAGCATGCACACAGGGAGAAAGTCACTCTTGTTGCTGTGGAAAGCCATAAACTTACTGAACTCATGATGTGCAGAGAAGTAGGAAAAGGCAGCTGATTTCAGGACTTGCAATGGATTCTAGTTGTTGCCTTGGTTCAACAAATCCTTTGTCAATCACAACCCTGAGTTCACTAATTGGTTAAAAACTTGAAAGGGCAGGGAGTAGAGTAGCTGGCTAACAGCTCGTTCTGTCGGGCGGGGTAGCTGACATTTTGGTGTGTATCTCTTGAACCAGATCACCTAGGAACATTTGTTTTAATGAAGACTCCAGAGATTGTGGTGACTCACTCAGAGACCCAGAGAGTACCCCCCCCAAAAGGAATCTCCAGGTGAAAACCAGAGACCTGGCTACCCTAGTCTGAACTCACTGTAGGTCTTTATAAAACTTTTAGAAGGCCCCTTGAATGCAGCGTTTAGCTGGTCGGTCATATTTGTCTTGTCAAATTTGTGAAGAGGCACTTGGAATATTAACAATGGTCTTGGAAAAGAAAATTAACCTCCCTCAGTCTGTGGGTATATGAATATAAAGCAAAATTGACAAGTGACTTTCTTCCTTGTCTTTTCTTCCAACTGTACTTAAGCTAGTGTAAATCAGCTGAAGTCAAGCATAAAAGTTCCTCAACTTAGGAACCGACTAGAGAATTGAGGCCTATTAAGGTTCAAGAATGGGTTTGAAACACCACTGAAATCACTCCTGGCTCCATCTCAATATTTGCTTTGACAGGGGGAAAACCTTTATTTGGAGACTACTGAGTTATTTCTGTGCAAAAAGATAAACACTTATGTTACCTTGTTGCATTGTAGAGAGTTATGTCAATGTTGCAGGTATATATCACAGCACAGATATTTAGGATCTAAGGGCTAAACTACACCTGCAGCAGTCCTTTCCTGGACTGTATTTTTCAGCCAACAGACAGAGGTGGGTCATAATGTGCTTCAATATGCCTTCACAAAGAAATATCCCCTGCCTGCACATAGAAAACCAGCTTGTCAGGGAGCTGAGTAGCCTGGAATCTTTATCCCCAAGACCCCAAATCAAAATCTGAAAATCTCAATTATCAGTCTTCTCATTGACTAGCATTGGGAAATCAAAATGGCCATAACTTTCTCATTCTTTCACATAAGTTCATGCACGTTGGAGACACGGTAACTCCCCAGCACCCTGAGAGGTTTAAGTCTGCTAAATTGTTGACAGGTAGGCCCAGAGTTTTTGGTGCTAGCCATGTTTAAAGTTTGCTATTTTAAAGACTGTGGAGTCTGTTGAGTGCCCAATCCTGCCAATTCTCATGCTTCTGTTTGGCCTGTTCATGACTATTTTAAAACACCAATTGATCAGTGGGTGCAACTCCATCTCTGAGGTAGCTAAGTCAAACAAAGACACCTTAGCTAGGTGGGCTAAGTATCTCCTAAGGGCAGAATTGAATTAGTACACTGAAAGGAAGTGACCCTGGAAGGCACAGCAATAGCTGAGTCCTAGGAATAGTCTTGCAAGGCAGGCACAACAATCCCCTTAGCATTGGGGATACTGTGCTTGTGTGAGGCACAGAGTTGCTCCTGCACTGATATGAATTACAGCACTGAAAAGCAGTAATTTTTGTGCTTCTGCATACCTTGGGGTTCTTACAAATTTGCTAATAACTTCTTCTTGTTATGGGTTTAGAACATGACATCCACGAATACTGCAATAATCCATCAAGTATCCCCTGCATGCATTAAAGTCTTTGGGGAAGTCTGATCATTTGCATCCTTCAGAAATTGTCCTGCATTTGTGGAAGCATAACATTAATGAATATAAAGCAAGAGATGAAAATCATGTGTTTCAGAAGTGAAAACATATTAACTTGCCTCTGTGTGTGTGCTTCTCTGCCTGTCACTGTGCGTAGAGTTAGAGGAAATTGGAAAAAAACATTCCTAAATATGCAGCCATAACGTAATTTATCTTGAATAACTTAACACCGGCTTATCAAGCTGGATAATTTTAGCATCTGAATTTTGACTTGCCCAATAAAGGAGACAGAATAGTAGTCAACATCATTTTTTATCATCTTGGAGAACTCGTTCCCATCCATTATAAAAATAACCATATTTCTGTTAGCCTAAGGCTACTTCTGATACACACAGATCATTTCTCTTTTTACTACTGGCAAGCTGGTGAAGAATATCTTCATACTTCCTATTAAAAAAGGAACAGATAAAACATTTATTAAAGAAAAAGAAATTAAATTAGTTTTTAAACTATTATGTGTGTCTCCAAGGCTCCATATTTCACTCACCATAACATTTTAGGTACTGGCCAAATTCATGGCAATAACTTGTGACTAGGGATAGGGTAAAAACCCAATCTAGTTTGTATTTAAAGGCAAACCTGCCTAATTCACACTTTCCAAAACAATATGAGAACCAAACCACAGCTGCCCTTCAAAATTTGCACTTCTCAGAATTTTGCAATGTAGTTCTCTGGCAATGTAATGTATGCAAAAATGCATATACTGGGGTAAAATGTCTATTAACTTGCATATCTTTAAGAAAAATAACAGGCAAAAATTACTTTAGAGAAACTGTTTGCAAAAACATGATTAGGCAAAATAGCATTAAAATGTGTATAGGAAGAAGACATTTGCACTACAATTCTAAAAAAAAATTCATGACTTAAAAAAAAACATTAACAAACTGATAGGTCTGTGTTGGAACTACCTTTTTTAGCTCTTTTAAAAGATGTTTTAAATATGTTTTGTTTTAATATTTTTAGAAGATGCTTCTTTTTAATATGCTTTTAAAGATGTTTTGCTTTAATACGCTTTAAAGTCTTTTGTTTTTAAGATGTTTTGGTGTTTTTGTTTGCCGCCCTGGGTTCCTTCTAGGAGGAAGGGTGGGATATAAATTTAATAAATAAATAAATGTGGAAATATGGAGAACTGAATTTAAGATTGTAGAAATAAGAAACTGAGAGAGAAACCAAAACTGGCACATTCGCCCATCCCTACTTATGACTGATTGATAAACTGAAACAGTGGTTCATTGATGTAAAACATATTAAACAGATGATGTTTAGAAGGAGCAATCTTGGCATGTTAAAGGGATCCTTTCACTACTGCAGCCATGCTTGGGGGAAAGAGCAAAAGAACATCAATTTGGTGGTGTTAACCTATAACCTTTCTTCCTTACTAATTTCAGCTTAAAATAAATGAGGCCTCGAAAACTAGTATCATCCTTTCACGCATTAAACTCTATAAATATGTCCTCAGCTGCAAAATCACAGATGTTCAGGAGTACCAATTGAACATCTAGTTTCTCTCTGTGTAAGGAAGCCAAGAGGAATCTAAGAAACAGATGGGCCAGAAGGGAACGTAATTCAGATTCTTTTAACATGTGTCAGAGTAAGTCAACTGCAAATAGCTCTTTTCTCTTTTTTTCCTTGACTGTATATAAACCCATGTAAACAGCAAACTTGTTACAATTCCTTAGTCACCAGGGCAATGCATTAATTCACCAAATTAATTCCATTTCAAGAGCTCCCAACTCATGTGCATTTGTTACCAGAGTCATTTGGTGAGATAAAAGCTGAGCTAGATTAGATGAGGGTTTGGTTTTAAATATTTATACAGATAAAATTTAAACTGCTGACAAAGGAATATTGCAGCAGTTCAAGGTTCCAAGATTATCTGTAAAGTTTGCTTTAGATCATTTCTACCTTTTCTTTATGCTTGTTGAGATATTTTTGTATATTTATGCAATAACAACAACACTGACCCTATTCATAAAAAGTACAACAAACTGGTAAATCAAAATAAAAAGGACGCTCAGCTAATTAGAATGTAAACCAAACCCAGGTCCTGATTACTAACAGGTACAAAAACAGGACTTGATTAAAACTTGTGTCTGAAACAGTAAAATATTAACTAACTAAAATATTTTAGGAACATTGAAAAATACAGGTACATATTCAAATGAACAAAAATAAATTGAAACCTTATGAATAAAAATCTCTGTGAAGTACTATATAGGATTGTGCATACCTTATCAATGCCCTCCCTTCTTTTCCTCACAATTGGGGGCTGCTAGTGGGATTCTGAAGGTTAATTAAGGCTACAATCTTATGCATGCTTATCTGGAAGTAGGGATGGACAAGAAATTTGATTCAGTTCACATTTCAAGCTAAATCTATCAAATTCATACTTTCTGATCTGATGCTTGGAGCCAGGGTGATATTACCTATTCAAGGTGATTGCTGGGAATGGAAATTCCTAGTCCTCTCCTTGGTAGCATGTGAGGTTGGGGAGGTTAGCTTTAGCTGATTAAGAATGTTTTCAAAGCAGACATGTAAATTAATACCATAGTTCAATCTGTTTACTGACTTATGTCTTAATTAAGGGATGCCAGCCCAAATGGCCCCTGGGTTCAAAAACTGCCTAAACAGAATTGAAAGAAGCCATGGAGGCAGATAATGCTATTGTCGGTTATTATAAGTGCAACAACAGGAATCGTTTAGTTTGTAACTTAAGGGTTAATACTGTTAGTGTTAAAGTCAACTAGTCAAGAGGGGAAGGGAGAGTGGCATGATCTTCAGTGAGATACCACATCCCCTGACTGGCTGTGTAGTTCTGAGGGAGTTTTCCTCTCTTTGTTTGGTTGAGTGAGCAGTGAAGTGGCCAAGTTTGCTGATGACACTAAATTGTTCAGGGTTGTTAAAACAAAAAGGGATTGCGAAGAGCTCTAAAAAGACCTCTCCAAACTGAGTGAATGGGCGGAAAAATGGCAAATGCAATTCAATATAAACAAGTGTAAAATTATGCATATTGGAGCAAAAAAACTGAATTTCACATATACGCTCATGGAGTCTGAACTGGCGGTGACCGACCAGGAGAGAGACCTCGGGGTTGTAGTGGACAGCACGATGAAAATGTCGACCCAGTGTGTGGCAGCTGTGAAAAAGGCAAATTCCATGCTAGCGATAATTAGGAAAGGTATTGAAAATAAAACAGCCGATATCATAATGCCGTTGTATAAATCTATGGTGCGGCCGCATTTGGAATACTGTGTACAGTTCTGGTCGCCTCATCTCAAAAAGGATATTATAGAGTTGGAAAAGGTTCAGAGGAGGGCAACCAGAATGATCAAGGGGATGGAGCGACTCCCTTACGAGGAAAGGTTGCAGCATTTGGGGCTTTTTAGTTTAGAGAAAAGGCGGGTCAGAGGAGACATGATAGAAGTGTATAAAATTATGCATGGCATTGAGAAAGTGGATAGAGAAAAGTTCTTCTCCCTCTCTCATAATACTAGAACTCGTGGACATTCAAAGAAGCTGAATGTTGGAAGATTCAGGACAGACAAAAGGAAGTACTTCTTTACTCAGTGCATAGTCAAACTATGGAATTTGCTCCCACAAGATGCAGTAATGGCCACCAGCTTGGATGGCTTTAAAAGAAGATTAGACAAATTCATGGAGGACAGGGCTATCAATGGCTACTAGCTATGATGGCTGTGCTCTGCCATCCTAGTCAGAGGCAGTATGCTTCTGAAAACCAGTTGCCGGAAGCCTCAGGAGGGGAGAGTGTTCTTGCACTCGGGTCCTGCTTGCGGGCTTCCCCCAGGCACCTGGTTGGCCACTGTGAGAACAGGATGTTGGACTAGATGGGCCACTGGCCTGATCCAGCAGGCTCTTCTTATGTTCTTATGTTCTGTCTTCCTGGCCTGTAGAGGCCTGAATTGAAAGAGAAAATCTCTCTGTTCCTTTCTCCTCAAACAATACACTGTTTTTGTTCAGTTTGCTCAGTAATGTGTTATGAAGACTTTTCTCTCTGGACTCTGTCTGTATTGTTTAAGTGACTTGCTAAGGTGTCATTATGAGCCTAGAAACACTGCTGCTGTAATCAGTGACTGTGACTCTGAGAGAAAATGAAAACAAGGCCCAAACCAGAGCAGACCTCTGAGGGAACAATGTCAAGCAGCTCCTACTTTAAACTGGGTAGTGCAAAGCTGAACAATTGGAACTACAGTTATAGAAGCTCGAACTAGAAATGCTGTTCTTCCAGGAATACCAATGGGAAGTGCTCAATACAGACTTGCTGACAACCCTGAAAATTGGGACAAAAAAACAGGCAAGCAAAGGCAGTGATCAGCACATTCAGTTGAATACTGCCCTTTGTTTCCTTGTGATAAAATCTCTTCTAGTTTAGGGTTGCCATATTGCCCGGTTAGCCGGGTTTTACCCGGATTCTTTGCATGCCACCCGGCACCTGTTTAGTGTTGGAATAGGCAAATATTGCATGGTCACTTTAAGGGATATTTGGGAAATATCCCATGTACCTGTTTACCATGATGTAACTTCCTAATGGGTGGGGTTTAGTTACCTGACTTCCTTCTCCTTTGTCCTGGGGGATTTTTGAATATCCTCCATTGCTGATCTTCCTACCTTTGAGAGAGGCCGCATGGCACAGATGCTCTCTCTGAGAGCATCCATTACTAAAGACCAAGATGGACTGAGACTATTTTTCTTTCATCTAAGCTATAGAGCCTATGTTCCTAACATATGAGGTTGTAAGTAAACATTCTTTTTCTTTTACCTAAAGGATTGTGTTTGTTGTTATTTATAGAGAGAAAGGTGGGGCTGGTTTATTCTCATTCTGCTGCTTGTATTTTTACAACTCTGCTAAGAAATAGGACCAACCAAATTAGTTCCTATTTCTGTGTGTATTTTTATAATACTGAACATTTAGCCGCTTAGGCGGCCCGGATTCTCAGCTTTAATTAAAAAAAAAAATTAAGTTTCTAGGTGGTTCAGTTCTCGAGATATACACAAAAACATCAGCCACCCCCCGACTGTAAAATCTTTTTTTAAAACAAATCTGTACTTTATAGCTCTTCGTAGCTCACTCTAACCCCGCCCGTTCAGGATTGCAGCCAATCAGTGTGAAGCCAATTTGGTTGAACTGGGCAGTGTCTAGAAAACCTCATTGCAATGCCAGAAAATGGTGCCCCCCCCGTTTATCTGAAAATCTCATAAATTGGGTAAGTATATACATTTCAGTTTTTTCCCCCTCTTATGTGCAGGAGTCAGATCCTGGGCAGTGTTTTGAAAACCTTCCCAATACTTGCTTTTGTGGGGGTAAAAGCATGCTAATCCCATATGCCCTGAGTAAATCCCATTGAATTCAATAGGACTTACTTTTCAGTAAAGTGGTTATGAATGTGCTGTAAATTAATGGGACTTTTGAGTGAATGTAAAAAAAAATTGTGTTTGTGTTATAACTATTTCTGTCCCCCCTCCAGTCCTATTTTAAAGCAAGTAGGCAGGTATTACAGTTTTTATTCTGTAGGAAACTAATACTGATTTTTTTGAAAACTAATACTGATTTTTCTGCAATGACCAACTGGTTTGACAATAAACTATTATATGGGCTGTATGTATTTATACATCTGCAGTGTGTGTGTGTGTGTGTATGGAGTCTTTCCAACAACCCTGTGAGGTAGGGTTGGGAAACCAAGGCAACTCACAATAAGAAATAAATCCCTTTAAAATCCAATAACCATAAAGCAAGAATAAACAGTTGGAAAACAGCCTAAAGAGGCATGATTCTGAGTTTTGGATTGGGTGAATGAAGTTTATTTATTTATTATTTGATTTATATCCCGCCCTTCCTCCCAGTAGGAGCCCAGGGCGGCAAACAAAAGCACTAAAAGCACTTTAAAACATCCTAAAAAACAGACTTTAAAATATATTAAAACATCTTTGAAAATATTTTTAAAAGCTTTAAAAAAATCTTTTTTTAAAAAAAGAAAAGGCTTAAAAACATATTAAAAAGCAATTCCAACACAGACTCAGTCTGGCATAAGGTCTCAACTTAAAAGAACAAGTTGAAAGAACAAGTTCCTTATCACTTGAGGCTGTAGTTCTCTGCACACTTCCCAGTTTGAGTAAGCCCCATTGAATACATTGGGACTTGGTTATGAGTAAACAAACATCGGATTGCACTATAAATATATTTACAGATTGTGTAATTCATAAACATATTTGATAGTCATGTTTATATAAATATTTCTTCATACTGTGTCCCAATAAGTATTTGATTTCACACTATGGTTGTAGATGATATTTTCCTCTACATTTTAAGTGTGCCCTTCTTCCTGGGGGTGGTCTTGGTTCTCCATAGTTTTCATCCTGAGGGGAGGATAGGCTGAGAGATGGTGAGTAGCACATTTAAGGTCTCTTCACCTCCCCTCATTTTTTATTTGTATTTATTTTATATTTCTCCAATATCTTCCCCTGGCTGTTTTTATATATTTTAAATATTTTTAGATTAAATAAATAGGAAATCATAATTGTGAACCTCCCTAAAAGCAATTTACCTATCCTTATGTTTTGGCAAACTGATGGTGTGAAGGCATGCTGGTAGAACAAGAGACCATGTCTGAGGCATGTTATAAGATGCTTGAGGACTTTGTCACACATTACTTTTTGAGACCTGTAGATTCATGTTGGAAAGAACACGTGCACGTATTGAATGGTGGCTTGGGTGCTATCATGAAGGGACTCTGCACTTCTGAATTTTCTACTAAACAAGTGATAAATACCTATGTAACTTTGTGCCTGGAGACTTATTATTAAGAATCACTTTCCATAATTGTAAGGAGGTATGTCCACACACAAATATCCCAGGCACCTAAATGAGGGATGAGAGCAGCATAGGGACATAAGCAGATGTCTTATACCAGGGGTTCCCAAACCTTTCTTCTACATAGACCACTTGAAAATTGCTGAGGGTCTGAAAGTATCGGAAAATTTTCTATGGGCATATGCAAGATAATTAACTCCCATTAGTGATAAGAGCAAGAATTTATAATTATTATTTTAATTAAAAAAGAGGCTTATCAGTACTTTGAAGAGGTTGTTGTTGTTATGTGCCTTCAAGTTGACTATGACTTATGGCGGCCCTATGAATCAGCGACCTCCAAGAGTTTCTATCATGAACTACCCTGTTCAGATCTTGTAAGTTCAGGTCTGTGGCTTCCTTTATGGAATCAAGCCATCTCTTGTTTGGTCTTCCTCTTTTTCTACTCCCTTCTGTTTTTCCCAGCATTATTGTCTTTTCTAGTGAATCATTATGTGTCCAAAGTATGATAACCTCAGTTTCATCATTTTAGCTTCTAGTGATAGTTCTGGTTTAATTTGTTCTAACACCCAATTATTTGTCTTTTTTGCAGTCCATGGTATGCGCAAAGCTCTCCTCCAACACCACATTTCAAATGAGTTGATTTTTCTCTTATCCGCTTTTTTCACTGTCCAACTTTCACATCCAGGATTGGGTCTTTCATAATGCCCAGTGGGGTGGGGGGAGCAGGAGAGTAGTCGATAAGACAGACATCCTGCATTGGTAATCTAATTAGTAAGTATGTGTGGGGTTGTTGCACATTTCCAGGCCCAGTTTCATTTTGAGTAGGGAGGTGGAACCTGTGTAGATGTGGTTGATCAAAGGGAGAAGAAATTTTGAGTTAAGCAAAGCTCTGCTTTTATAAAACCTAAGAAACATACAGATACTTTGAATGTCTGAGTGTCTGCACCAGTGGAATACTGGAGGAACTTGTAAAACTTGCTGCTACAGTATTTAGAACTGAACATGTGGTGTGAAAGACTCCTTTTTCTAACATTTTGGCTTCTTGTTTTTCTCCACCCACCACATCTCTGAAATATATCGTATATGTAATGGTTAACCAGATTGGTGCCCTGACTTACTTTATGTTTGTTGCTATTTTGTGCTTTTATTGTGTTTTTATATTGATTGTGTATTCTGTCCTGAGCTCTCTTTTTAACAGCAGAAGGACAGGATATAAATCCTCTTAATCAATCAATAAATATTCCATAGTGTTGGAAACTAAAGTCTAGGCATTTAAGGCTGAAAATGTAAATTTTTTAAAAAAAGATTTCTCACATCTTTCCCCAGTTTTTGGTGGTAATTCCTAGACACAAAAACAAAACAACTGGACAATCCAAATATTAATATGCAAATGTTTGCATAATATGCAAATTAGCCCACCGGGATTTGTGGAACTGGAATATGGCAACCCTGTTCTAGTTGGCTCCTACATAGGTACACCTTTTTGGTTTGTCTGGTTCTGGTGTCTGTTAAGTATTTTCAGACCACATGTCTTCGTGTGGCAACATATGGCTTGAACATACATATCAACCAGCACAGAGATTTATCTCTTCTTTATTGTCTGAAAAGAAGTCTTTGGTTTCTTGACTTAATGAGGAGTAGCCAGGTTAAAAGCAAGGTCTTCTGTAATAGTAAATGAAAAGGAGATTTCCATTCATTACATCCAAAATGATACACCTGACCAATGCTGACACCTGGCATAATGATGCATCAGCAGTTTAACACTCCCAGATGAATGTCCCAAATGGGTGGCAGATGGTGCCTAAACTAGCTGTCAGATTCTAGTAAACAGAGGTCAGAACAACATCTGCCTAGGCTACTAAGTTCTTGCTGACACACAATGAAGATCATTTAAGTTTTCTGTTAATTCTGTAAGATGCTATCTTATGACGCAGATCAAAATCATTCACTTCAGGGGACTACATTTCTGCCCAAATTGTGATTGTCATTAGGCATATACCTTTTAAAACATGCAACTCAGTGCATTCCTGCTAATTTCCCTTAGCAATGCAAAGAAAATTTCCAAGAGTATTATTAATCAGTGGAATTTAATCTGTATGGAAGTACCATGATATTCAGTAGATGTGCAGCAAAGGAAAACCTTTTCAAATTATTGTGTCTTTGGTACTATAGCACAGATACAAAGAATGTGGGAACACAGGAAGCTGCCTTTCTACTGAGTCAGTACATTTATCTAACAAGCTCAGTATTGCTACCCTAATTGGCAGTGGCTTTCCAGGGTTTCAGAGAGGAATCATTCCCAGCCCCAGCTGGAGATGCTTAGCCTGGGACCTTTCGCATTCAAACCATGTGCCGTAGCCCTGATCCTTGCAAATGTATGGAACTGGACATATGTGGTGACCCTGTGTAGGAATCAGGGCTGGCCTGAGACATTTTGTGTCTAAGGCAGGCATTTAGTGTCCTGCATCCCCTTTTTGGCATATAAGCAGTGCATGTATGTGTGTAATGTGTGTGTTGAGGGGACAACAGCCTCCAATGTACCTGAGAGCAAAAGGCTACATTAGTGGAAGTAAGGCAGGCCATATGGCACATACAGCTCTAACCTTTCACATCTCACCAGTGTTCCTCACCATCTAGCATCTGTCACTGAGGCAGCCAGCTCACTCTGCTGCCAAAGGCCAGCCCTACTAGGCAGCAGCTTCACACAAATGTGGTGTTTGTGTAGTTCCATGCCACAAGCTATGAACTGGGCCTTAAAGTTGCATTGTCTAAGTTGGCTGCCACCTCAATATGATTTCCTGTAGATGGGCACTTGGCACATATTTTATGTGAACACATGGTAACTGGTGTTTTTCCTCTATAGCAGCAATTAATCAACCCCCAAAGTATTAAATGAGCAGCCATTTTATTCACTAATTGAATGTTTTGAATAATTTCCCCTGCCCAGAAGTGACACAATATCATTATATTTTTCTTCATTGTAAAATGCTTTTCAACCACGGAAAGCACTGAGCATCTGTTTCTATGGGAAAGTTCCATACTAATCTCCAATTAATTGCACATCAAATATTTATTTCTCATCCAATAAATGAATGAAGCAAGCTTGCAGTGAGAAGGGAAAAGTCATTGGCAAACACCTATAAATATATATTGGCACACTTTAGCATTTTGGGCAGGAATCCTTTAAGGCAGAACTGTAGTGTTTCATTGGAAATAGGGTAATTTTTTAATTGTGACATTATTAGTTTTTAATTATAAGAAAGAAAATAATCACTTTCTCTAATTATGTTCATGACATATCATGGATGAAAGTTAACTTTTAAGGATTAAAGAGATTTTGGAATGTAGTCAGTGGGCCAGTGGGGTTAGGAATTATCTGTGGTGCAGATAGTATATTTGATGGACTTGAGAAAATGTCATCTTGGGAGTAATAGTCTTAAGAATAGTCTGTCTCTATCTTCAGACTAAGATATCTAACTGATTTCTATGATA